>NW_027411977.1:199550545-200150545 GCF_047663935.1 Musca autumnalis | reverse complement strand
CCTATAAAATATCGCTAAGTTGCGCAAAGTGCATACAATTTTTGTCCGCATTCGATTTCAATGTCCACCATGAAAATCTACATAGATATATATCTATTTCAAGGCGATCAATTAAGAACTGTGGATGTAGCATCACACGCTATTTTTTGGGATAAAATGAATGTAGCTCCTTTATCACTGAAGTTTTCAAAACTCTGTTTCCGCTAAAACGACGATGCTGTATTAGTTGTTTCATTGCAGTGGAAACGAACCGCAGAAAACGCGATAAAATACGCGTTATTTCCAAAAACAATTTTAGGTGATATTTCTACTTTGGACTTTCTTGTAACTCGCGTTTTAGTGGATGGATTTTCACGGGGAATGATTTATTAGATCCGGAACGTAAAAAACTAAAATGTGCAATCAAGTACTAGGAAATCGAATGACAATTGTAAATATTAGGCCCGAAAAATATGATTTTTAGAAAAATGTGCACACAAAATTTCCGTATTTGGATGCAGATTTCTATGAAGCTGTGTAGACTACATTCACGACACATATATCAAATAACTCAGAATCGCGAGTTCTACAATCCTATATACGATTTTTTGTAAAACCTGTTTGCGGAATGAAATTAGAAGAAAATGTCAAAAAACACTGTAAAACTGGCTTCAAAATGTCAGCATCATTTAATGGTAGAAGCAGTTCAAATTTTGAAAAGTAATACATTAGTGAGATGATCCTTATTTAGTTTGCTTCTACTTTTACTTTGACAGGAAAATCGAAGGAAGTGTGGTTTACTCACAAATCGAGAGAAAACAAAACAAGTAAAAAAGCATTAAGTTCGGCCGGGCCGAACTTTTCATACCCTCCACCATAAAATATTCATTCCTGTCTCCAACTTTAAGTGAGTACGTTAAAATGTCAGATAATGTACATAAAATGCTTCATTCGGGAGGCCCTTTTTTATGGTGCCTATATCTAACTGTTGACAATTTTTGGTGGACTAGAAATTGGGAGGTACTGTTATATAGGAGTTATAATAAAACATGGGCCTATGTTGACAGTTTTTGATGGGAGCCTTTAATGTCAAATAACTCCTAATTCGGTTAAAAAATTTAGCTAGAATCCTCAAAATATCGAAAATCGGTACATAACGTGGGAACTTCAAATGTCATTAACAGCTAGTTCGGAGGTATCTGGGCTATACGAAAATATGAACTTAAATGAACAATTTTTTTTGCAGAATTTTTGTTGACTTTTAAATTTCAAATTACAGAAAGTTCGTCCAAAAAATAAAGCTAAGGTACGGAAAATCGGGAGGTTTGTTTTGGGGCTATACAAAAACATGGACCTACGTTCGGTTAAACATTTTAAGTAAAATCCTCAAAGTACCGAAAATAGGGAAGTATCGTTATATTGGGGCTATGTTGAAAATTGTTGATGCAGATGTGTGGTGACCACTACAACCTTCAAATGTCAAATTACAGTTAGTTCTGTTAAAAATTGTAGCTAAAATTGCCAAATTACTGAAAATTGGGAGGTACCGTTACATGGGAGCTATATCCGAACATGGACCTATGTTGACAATTTTTGATGGAGAAGTGTTGTGACCACTAAGAACTTCAAATGTCAAATTACTGCTTGTTCGGTTTAATATTGTAGGTAAAATCATCAAATTACTGAAAATCGGGAGGTACCATGGCTTTCTTGACAATTTTTGGTGGAGAGGTATGGTGACCACTAAGAATTTCAAATGTCAAATGTTCAAATTACAGATAATTCGGTTAAAACTTGTTGGTAAAATTCTCAAAATACCTGAAATCGGGCGGTAACGTTATATGGGGGCTATTCCAAAACATGGACCTACGTCCACTAGTTATATAAGTCTATTGACATTTAAGAACCCTAAATGTCAATTGATAGCTAAATCGGTCTGAAAATGTAGATAAAAACGTCAAAATGCCGTAAATCGGGCGTACCGTTATATGGGGGCTATACCAAAACGTGGACCTATGTCCACAACTTTTGTTATATAAGTTTAGTTACACTTAAGAACGTCAAAATACCGTAAATCGGGGGGTACCGTTATATGGGGGCTATACCAAAACGTGGACCTATGTCCACAAGTTTTGTCACATAAGTTTATTGACATTTAAGAACTTCAAATGTCAAATTATAGCTAAATCGGTCTGAAAATGTAGCTAAACCCGTCAAAATACCGTAAATCGGGGGGGTACCGTTATATGGGGGCTATACCAAAACGTGGACCTATGTCCACAACTTCTAATTTATAAGTTTATTAACACTTAAGAACCCTAAATGTCAAATTATAGCTACATCGGTCTGATAATGTAGCTAAAAACGTCAAAATACCGTATATCGGGGGGTACCGTTATATGGTGGCTATACCAAAACGTGAACCTATGTCCACAACTTTTGTTATATAAGTTTATTGATACTTAAGAACCCTAAATTTCAAATTATAGCTAAATCGGTCTAAAAATGTAGCTAAAAACGTCAAAATACCGCAAATCGGGGGTACCGTTATATGAGGGCTATACCAAAACGTGGACCTATGTCCACAAGTTTTGTCACATAAGTTTAGTTACACTTAAGAACCCTTAATGTCAAATTATAGCTATATCGGTCTGAAAATGTAGCTAAAAACGTCAAAATACCGTAAATCGGGGGTACCGTTATATGGGGGCTATACCAAAACGTGGACCTATGTCCAAAAGTTTTGTCACATAAGTTTATTGACATTTAAGAACTTCAAATGTCAAATTATAGCTAAATCGGTCTGCAAATGTAGCTAAACCCGTCAAAATACCGTAAATCGGGGGGTACCGTTATATGGGGGCTATACCAATATGTGGACCTATGTCCACAACATTTGTTATATAAGTTTATTGACTTTTAAGAACTTCAAATGTCAAATTATAGCTAAATCGGTCTGAAAATGTAGCTAAACCCGTCAAAATAGCGTAAATCGGGGGGTACCGTTATATGGGGGCTATACCAAAACGTGGACCTATGTCCACAACTTCTAATTTATAAGTTTATTAACACATAAGAACCCTAAATGTCAATTTATAGCTACATCGGTCTGATAATGTAGCTAAAAACGTCAAAATACCGTATATCGGGGGGTACCGTTATATGGGGGCTATACCAAAACGTGGACCTATGTCCACAACTTTTGTTATATAAGTTTATTGATACTTAAGAACCCTAAATTTCAAATTATAGCTAAATCGGTCTAAAAATGTAGCTAAAAACGTCAAAATACCGCAAATCGGGGGGTACCGTTATATGGGGGCTATACCAAAACGTGGACCTATGTCCACAAGTTTTGTTATATATGTTTGCTGACACTTAAGAACCCTAAATGTCAAATTATAGCCAAATCGGTTTGAAAATGTAGCTAAAAGCGTCAAAATACCGTAAATCGGGGGGTACCGTTATATGGGGGCTATACCAAAACGTGGACCGATATAGCCCTTCATCGAACTTGACCTGCCTGCAAACAAAAGACGCATTTTCCCAAAATTTCAGCGTCCTATCTCTATTTTTGTGGATGCTAGAGTGATTACCACAGACGGACGGACGGACGGACGGACGTGCTCAGATCGACTTAGAATTTTATCCTGATCACGAATATATATACTTTATAGGGTCGCAAATGAGTATTTCAATGCGTTACAAACGGAAAAACAAACTTAATATACCCTCCATACTATGGTGGAGGGTATAAAAAGACTTGTTGGCTTCAACCCATTTTTTAACATAAATATAGCCACAGCTTCCACGCAAATTATCTTTTAAGGCCAATATTTTTTGCCATGTCCAAAAACATTTCAATTTATTCAGAAATATTTAGTTTGTATAATATACAATCACAAGTCGCGTGTTCTGAAAGTAAAACCTTGGCTTCAGCTATGTTAAATTTTCAAAAATATTGGTGATATACACTTTCATACTGGCAAAATGTGCCTCATCGAAATAATGGTTTTAGACCCCTAGTATGTTTGGACAAAATCCGTTTCAGACAATTTGGAGTTGATTTAGCCATGTCCGTCCGTCCGTCTGTCTGTCTGTCTGGTTGGCTGGAGCGCACGATAACTCTCGAACGGATCAACCAATTCGGTCCAAAATATGGCTTTCGTAGAATTTTGTCCAAATTTAGTTTAAGTTCGAAGATGGTTTATATCGGTACACCTCTTCCCCACAAAAGTTCGAAAATGTTCGGAAAATGTGAGCGCACGATAACTCTTGAAGGCAGTAACAGATCCATACTTTACACATCGTGAAATTTCTACCAGACTTAGATAAGGTTCCAATATGGACTGCCACACAAAATTTCGGAAAAGTTCAGTTTAGGACCAGCGCTCGAATTGCTTTGATTTTTGTTGTAACAAGTCCATACTTCCTGAGAAAATAACCTGAAAGGTGCAAAAAGCCCGCGTGACACCGTGTGTACTAGTTGGAGAGCAGTATAACTCTCCTTTGTAATATTTTGTCCAAACTTAGTTTAAGTTCGAAGATAAGCCATATCGGTCCACTCCTTCAGGCACTTCCCTCACAAAAGTTCAAAAATGTTCGGAGACATTGTGAGCACGATAACTCTTGAAGACAGTGACCAATTTAGTCCATACTTTACGAGTCCTAATATATATACCAGATATAGATCAGGTTCGAATATGGACTTCGGGTACCTCCCACACAAGACTTCGGATAAGTTCACTTTAAGACCTGCTCTCGAATCACTTCGATTTTTGTTGAAAGGTTTTTTTCAGGGCCAAATCCATACTTCTTGAGAAAACAGCCCGATAGGTGTAAAAAACCCCTATGACATCATATGTAGTGGCTGGAGAGCACGAACTGGTCATCCGATTTGGTCCAAATTTGGGCCTTCGTCATATTTTGTCCAAACTTAGTTTCAGTTTGGAGATCGGGAATACCGGTCCACAACTTCCGGTACTTACCCCAATATTTAAAAAAAAATGTCACTAAGATGCTATGCACGATATCTCTTGCATGGGCTGAGGGTATATCTCTGTCGGCAAAGCCGACTGATACTTTTTTTACTTGTTGGTCCACAATTTGAGTAAAATCTAATATTTAAAAAAATCGTTTGACAATGGACTAAAACTTTATGTTATTAATAAGCTCACAAAAATATATGATGATCGGTTTATTAGTTTTGGAGAAAGAGTTGCCACCGCTTAACAGGCCATTTGACACAAAACCACATAATATTATGAAAATCAGACGCTAGATTAAAATGCACTCTTTCGGATGGGAAAAAACACGGACGAAAAATGTTTGGTAGTTTTCTTGGAAAAAATTCATGAAGAATTACCTTTTTGGGGGCCACCTCTTATTTGTAGGTTTTCCCAAGTTCTTCTGCCCGTCTGGTTTTGCTCGACTAAAATAAAATATTGAATTTCACTTCTAGACTCTTGGGTTAATATATTCAGAAGCAGCTTCATTCCTGTTGTCCAGGGTGTTTCAGCAAGCTTACGAAAGCCTTTGATATGTCAAAACTGCAAGTTTGGAGGCCGCAAATCTTAGATTAATGTATCTATTGTTAGCTTTACGTCCCGTAATGACAACATTTGTCTTCACTTTGTTAGTTCATTTTTCGGTATCAATTTTGTGATTATGTTAATTCTAAAGTCATTCATGAGGCACAAAACCTTTGTTCAAAGAATTATAAAGTTGTAATTTAAGCGAAATATTTAGATTCCTGCTACTCGACCAAAGAGTCGCCGGAAAGATAAACCCATATTTTGTATTATTTTCCATAGAATTTGTGGTATGTGCGAATAATTGGTATACAAATTCCTTTAAACTATTTGTGTAGCTTAGCATAAAGTCCAACCACACAATATTTGTGTAGAATAGCATAAAGCCCCAACCATTCCACAAGGACCTCTTTTTCTTCAATACATATGAACGAAGCATTTTTATTTTATATCCAAGACAAAAATATTACCAAACTAATAAAGTACCCCAATTTGTACATTTTCTGATATTTTTACAGGATTACAAGCAAACATGTTATATATATGTAAATTTGTATGTATTGCTTGCCTACATTTTCCATAATTTTAAATGTGTTCAATTGTCCAAATCCGATCCAATTATGGACTTAACGTATAAACATAAATTTGCACCATTAAAGAACATTCCTTTAGCAAAACTTCTTCTCCTTGGATCAATGAAAATTTCTGATATTCAAACAAAATGCAAACATATTCACACATATTTAACCTTACGGACATGTTTATGTAAGTGTGTATATTAACAAATGTTATAAAAATTTGCTACTAAAACGATATTGTAAACACAACATAAACTTTATTGTTATTAAAAAATTTAGCTAGAATCCTCAAAATATCGAAAATCGGTACATAACGTGGGAACTTCAAATGTCATTAACAGCTAGTTCGGAGGTATCTGGGCTATACGAAAATATGAACTTAAATGAACAATTTTTGTTGCAGAATTTTTGTTGACTTTTAAATTTCAAATTACAGAAAGTTCGTCCAAAAAATAAAGCTAAGGTACGGAAAATCGGGAGGTTTGTTTTGGGGCTATACAAAAACATGGACCTACGTTCGGTTAAACATTTTAAGTAAAATCCTCAAAGTACCGAAAATAGGGAAGTATCGTTATATTGGGGCTATGTTGAAAATTGTTGATGCAGATGTGTGCTGACCACTACAACCTTCAAATGTCAAATTACAGTTAGTTCTGTTAAAAATTGTAGCTAAAATTGCCAAATTACTGAAAATTGGGAGGTACCGTTACATGGGAGCTATATCCGAACATGGACCTATGTTGACAATTTTTGATGGAGAAGTGTTGTGACCACTAAGAACTTCAAATGTCAAATTACTGCTTGTTCGGTTTAATATTGTAGGTAAAATCATCAAATTACTGAAAATCGGGAGGTACCATGGCTTTCTTGACAATTTTTGGTGGAGAGGTATGGTGACCACTAAGAATTTCAAATGTCAAATGTTCAAATTACAGATAATTCGGTTAAAACTTGTTGGTAAAATTCTCAAAATACCTGAAATCGGGCGGTAACGTTATATGGGGGCTATTCCAAAACATGGACCTACGTCCACTAGTTATATAAGTCTATTGACATTTAAGAACCCTAAATGTCAATTGATAGCTAAATCGGTCTGAAAATGTAGATAAAAACGTCAAAATGCCGTAAATCGGGCGTACCGTTATATGGGGGCTATACCAAAACGTGGACCTATGTCCACAACTTTTGTTATATAAGTTTAGTTACACTTAAGAACGTCAAAATACCGTAAATCGGGGGGTACCGTTATATGGGGGCTATACCAAAACGTGGACCTATGTCCACAAGTTTTGTCACATAAGTTTATTGACATTTAAGAACTTCAAATGTCAAATTATAGCTAAATCGGTCTGAAAATGTAGCTAAACCCGTCAAAATACCGTAAATCGGGGGGTACCGTTATATGGGGGCTATACCAAAACGTGGACCTATGTCCACAGCTTCTAATTTATAAGTTTATTAACACTTAAGAACCCTAAATGTCAAATTATAGCTACATCGGTCTGATAATGTAGCTAAAAACGTCAAAATACCGTATATCGGGGGGTACCGTTATATGGTGGCTATACCAAAACGTGAACCTATGTCCACAACTTTTGTTATATAAGTTTACTAGCAAATACCCGCTACTTCGTATGCGGAAAGGGCATAAAATATATATGAACTCTGTTCTGTTGTCTTAAAACCTATTTTAAATACCAACATTTAATCGATTTAATTCCAAAAAAACATATCTGCCGTATCGCACCCCTACACAGGACTAAATGACCACTATTTGGGAGCTAATGCATCAGTTTTCCCAAGAAAACTGTTACCGTCGTAATGGAGGTATCGAATGCAAATCGCTTCAACAAAAATCAAAGTGATCCGAGAGCAGGTCTTAAAGTGAACTTACCCGAAATTTTATGTGAGAGGTACCAGAAGGAGTAGACAAATATAGTCCATATTCGAACCTGATATATATCTGGTAGATATATTAGGATGTGCAAAGTATGGATTACATCGGTCACTCCCTTCAAGAGTTATAGTGCGCAAAATTTTTCGGAACATTTTTGAAGTTTTGTGGGCGAGGTACCTGAAGGAGTGGACCGATATAGTCCATCTTCGAATTTAAACTATGTTTTGATAAAATATTACGAAGACCAAAATTTGGACCGAATCGACAGATCCGTTCAAGAGTATTCTTGCGCTCCAACCACTACACAAGGTGTCATAGGGGCTTTTTGCACAGTCCATTTTCTCAGGAAGTATGGACTTGCCACTGATGAAACTTGTACTGTCGTGTGGGGGGAAGTGAATACAAGTTGTTGCAAAGCGATTCGAGAGCAGGTCCTAAACTGAACTTATCCGAAATTTTGTGTGGGATATACCCGAAGGAGTGGGCCGATTGAGTCCATATTGGAACCTTATCTAAGTCTGGTAGAAATTTAACGATGTGAAAAGTATGGACCAAATCGGTTACTCCCTTCAAGAGATATCATGCCCGCAAATTTTCCGAACTTTTTGGAACGTTTGTGGGGGAGGTACCGGAAGGAGTGGACCGATATAGCTCATCTTCGAACTTAAACTAAGTTTGGACAAAATATTACGAAAGCCAAAATTTGAACCGAATCGGTTCATCCGTTCGAGAATTATCGTGCGCACCAGCCAGATAGACAGACGGACAGATAGACAGACGGACGGACATTGCTAAATCAACTCCAAATTGTCTGAAACACATTTCGTCCAAACATACTTGGGGTCTAAAACCATTATTTCGATGAGCCTAAAGGCTGAGGGTATAAAAATGTCTACTTCAATCCACTTTTATTAGAAGAGGTATTTGAAGACTTAGAGCATTTTGAAGATATTATGCACATTTTCCAACCGAACTCCGAACTTTATCTCCAAGTTCAGAGTGATCTTCGTAACAAATATTTTTCCATTTCGTATTTCTTGTCCAAATTATATAATCCAAGCTTTGTTCCTACACCCAACACCAAATTTAGTACCATTTAGTACTTTTCGTTCACCTATAGTAGGTATTTCTCACTTTAACCGTTTACACATTACCAAAATGGTTTTGGTACCAACATGTTACCAAAATTTTTCGTACACATAATTAAAGGTTTCAAAGTTACTTCCTTATACTCAACATATATCCCGACCGCAATGCACATTTCCAGCTTTATATGTTCCGCTGAAAGCAATTATATTACTATTTAGTACTTTTTGTATAAATAAGTGCGAATTTTCAAAACTTCATCCCTACCTCCACTCTAAACAACAATTGCTAATCTAATACCGAATTTCCAATTTAACAAGTAAAAAAGTATCAGTCGGCTTGGCCGACAGAGATATACCCTCAGCCTGTGTATATTGAAACAATTTTTTCCCAAAAAAACGCATGTATTTAGGGAATTTTGGGCGTTTGAACTGACAAAAATGTTGATTAGGATTAGAGATCAAAAGTTTTGCGGAGGAGATACTAAAAAGAATGGATCTCCAGCCACTACATATGGTACCATAGGGGTTTTTTACAACTTCAGGGATGTTTGCTCAAGAAGTATGGACTTGCCCTGAAACAACTTTTACCATCGCAATTGAGGCAGCGAATGCAAGTTGCTTCAACAAAAATCAAAGTGATTCGAAAGCAGGTCTTGAACCTGATCTATATCTGGTAGATATATTAAGATGTGTAAAGTATGGTCCAATTCGGCCACTCTCTTCAAGAGTTATCGTACGCACAATTTTACCGAACATTTTTGAACTTTTGTTGGGGAGGTACCTGAAGGAGTGGACCGATATGGCTTATCTTCGAACTTAAACTATGTTTGGACAAAATATTACTAAGACCAAACTTTGGACCGAATCGGCAGACCTGTTCGAGAGTTATTTTGCCCTCCAACCTCCTCACACGGTGTCATAGGGGTTTTTTGCAACTTTCAGGCTATTTTCTCAGGAAGTATGGACTTGCCCCTGATGAAACTTATACCGTCGTATGGAGGGCAGTGAATACAAGTTGCTAAAGCAAAAATCAAAGCGATTCGAGAGATGGTCCTAAACTGAACTTTTCCAAATTTTTGTGTGGGAGGTACCCGACGGAGTGGACCAATTGAGTCCATATTAAAACCTGATCTAAGTCTGGTACACGCTCCACGATGGGCAAAGTATGGACCATATCGGTTACTCCCTTCAAGAGTTATCGTGCGCACAAATTTTCCGAACATTTTCGAATTTTTGTGGGGGAGGTACCGGAAGGAGTGGACCGATATAGCTCATCTTCGAACTTAAACTAAGTTTGGGCAAAATATTACGAAAGCCAAAATTTGAACCGAATCGGTTCATCCGTTCGAGAGTTATCGTGCGCTCCAGCCAGGCAGACAGACAGACAGACGGACGGACATTGCTAAATCGACTCCAAATTGTCTGAAACACATTTCGTCCAAACATACTTGGAGTCTAAAACCATTATTTTGATGAGGCACATTTTGCCCGTATGAAAGTGTATATACCCTTCATAGCCTAAAGGCTGAGGGTATAAAAATTACACCCCTTTACAAAATCATAAATTGTACAAAATTCTGTACCATATAGCAAATACCAAAAGGTACCAAATTTTGTACCATTTGCCACTTATCGTACACGGTTTTCCAAAAACTACTTGCATAACTCACGTCTTTTGTTCACCTAAATCCAAATTATAGCCAATGTACTTTCATTTAGCACTTTTTCATAAGTACGAATTTCCAAAGTAACCGCAATCCTCCAACAGTAATCTATTCACGCAAATACAAATTGTATCGAATTTAGTACAATTTAGTACTGCTTCGTGCACATTAGTATGATTTTCTAAAGTTACCTCCATATCTCAATTCTAATTCTAACAGTAATCATAATTCCAAGTTTCACTCACTACCATTTAGGACTTTTCGACCTTTGGTACACCTTTCTTACTCTTTATCAGTGACCCTTATTCCATATTTCAGCACTATTCGTTAATTCAAATCCAAATTGTACTATATTTAGTACTTTTCGTACACTTTTAGTTCGAATTTCCAAAAACCTGTCTTTGTTACTCTCCATCAGTCACCCTTATTCAAAATTCCAAGATTCCTGTCCTATCCGTTCACCCAAATCCAAATTGTACTAAATTTAGTACATTTAGTACTTTTGTTAATCTCCATCAGTGACCCCTCATTCTAAATTTCACGATTCCACCTCAATCCGTTCACCCAAATCCAATTTGTACTAAATTTAGTACCACTTAGTACTTTTCGTACACTAATAGGTCGACTTTCCAAAAATCTTTCATTGTTACTTTTCATCAGTGACCTTCATTCCAAATTTCAGTATTCCAGCTCTATCCGTTCACCCAAATCCAAATTGTACTAAATTTAGTAGCATTTAGTACTTTTCGTAGCCTTATAGTTGGAATTTCCAAAAACCTTTCATCGTTATTCTTCATCAGCGACTCTCATTTCAAATTTCAGGATTCCACCTCTATCCATTCACCCAAATCCAAATTGTACTTAATTTAGTACTTTTCGTGCACATACAGTTCGAATTTCTAACAACTTTTCTTTGTTACTCTCCATCAGTGGCCCTCATTCAAAATTTCAGGATTCCAGCTCTATCTGTTCACCCTAATCTCAATTGTACTAAATTTAGTACCCTTTTGTACTTTTCGTACACTTATAGTTCGAATTTCCAAAAACCCTTTGGTACATCTTTCTAGCTCTCCAGCAGTTACCCTCATTCCAAATTTCAGAATTCTAGCTCTTACCGTTTGCCTAATACAAAGGGTACCATATTTAGTACCTTTTAGTCATTTTCGTACACTTCTTGGTCGAATTTCCAAAAACCCAGCCTTATCTCACCCCTACACACCAACAGCAACCTACACCCAAAATTTCAACTTTCTAGCTTCAGCGGTTTCGTCTGGGCGCTGATGAATCAGTCAGTCAGTCACTCACCTCACTACTCTTTTATATATATAGATTGCTACTTAAGAACCCTAAATTTCAAATTATAGCTAAATCGGTCTAAAAATGTAGCTAAAAACGTCAAAATACCGCAAATCGGGGGTACCGTTATATGAGGGCTATACCAAAACGTGGACCTATGTCCACAAGTTTTGTCACATAAGTTTAGTTACACTTAAGAACCCTAAATGTCAAATTATAGCTATATCGGTCTGAAAATGTAGCTAAAAACGTCAAAATACCGTAAATCGGGGGTACCGTTATATGGGGGCTATACCAAAACGTGGACCTATGTCCAAAAGTTTTGTCACATAAGTTTATTGACATTTAAGAACTTCAAATGTCAAATTATAGCTAAATCGGTCTGCAAATGTAGCTAAACCCGTCAAAATACCGTAAATCGGGGGGTACCGTTATATGGGGGCTATACCAATATGTGGACCTATGTCCACAACTTTTGTTATATAAGTTTATTGACTTTTAAGAACTTCAAATGTCAAATTATAGCTAAATCGGTCTGAAAATGTAGCTAAACCCGTCAAAATAGCGTAAATCGTGGGGTACCGTTATATGGGGGCTATACCAAAACGTGGACCTATGTCCACAACTTCTAATTTATAAGTTTATTAACACATAAGAACCCTAAATGTCAATTTATAGCTACATCGGTCTGATAATGTAGCTAAAAACGTCAAAATACCGTATATCGGGGGGTACCGTTATATGGGGGCTATACCAAAACGTGGACCTATGTCCACAACTTTTGTTATATAAGTTTATTGATACTTAAGAACCCTAAATTTCAAATTATAGCTAAATCGGTCTAAAAATGTAGCTAAAAACGTCAAAATACCGCAAATCGGGGGGTACCGTTATATGGGGGCTATACCAAAACGTGGACCTATGTCCACAAGTTTTGTTATATATGTTTGCTGACACTTAAGAACCCTAAATGTCAAATTATAGCCAAATCGGTTTGAAAATGTAGCTAAAAGCGTCAAAATACCGTAAATCGGGGGGTACCGTTATATGGGGGCTATACCAAAACGTGGACCGATATAGCCCTTCATCGAACTTGACCTGCCTGCAAACAAAAGACGCATTTTCCCAAAATTTCAGCGTCCTATCTCTATTTTTGTGGATGCTAGAGTGATTACCACAGACGGACGGACGGACGGACGGACGGACGGACGTGCTCAGATCGACTTAGAATTTTATCCTGATCACGAATATATATACTTTATAGGGTCGCAAATGAGTATTTCAATGCGTTACAAACGGAAACACAAACTTAATATACCCTCCATACTATGGTGGAGGGTATAAAAAGACATGGTGGCTTCAACCCATTTTTACCCATTTTTTAACATAAATATAGCCACAGCTTCCACACAAATTATCTTTTAAGTCCAATATTTTTTTCCACGTCCAACAACATTTCATTGTATCCAAAAATATTTAATTTGTATAGTATAGAACCACAAGTCGCGTATTCTAAAAGGGTAAACCTTGGCTTCAGCTATGTTAAATTTTCAAAAATATTGGTGATATATTATTGATCAGCATAAAATTCCATATGTCCGTCTGTCTGTTGAAATCAAGATACAGCTCGCAATTTTAAAGATAGAGAGTCAATATGTGGTACAGAAATTTTTATTACTTGCAGGATGGTTGCTATTGAAAATGGGATATATCGCTCCACGTTTTGATATAGCCCACATAGAACGGTACCTCCCGGTATTCGGTATTTTGGAGGTTTTAGCTTCATTATCCCACCAAAATGTCTGAAATTTGGTATTTAGTTATCGTTGGGTATATAGAACTTTCCATCTGAAATTTGTTGGTATAGGTTCACACCTTCATATAGCCCCCATAGAACGGTACCTCCCGATATTCGGTATTTTTAAGGTTTTAGCTTCTGTATCCCACCAAAATTGTTGAAATTTGGTAATTCGTCTTCGTTGAGGATATAAAAAATCGTTCCACCTGAAATTTGTTGGTATAGGTCCACGCCTTCATATAGCCCCCATAGAACGGTACCTTCCGATATTCAGCATTTTGAAGGTTTTAGCTTCATTATCCCACCAAAATGGTTAAAATTTGGTAATTAGTCTTCGTTGAGGATTTAAACATTCCACCCGAAATTTTTTCGTATAAGTCCAGCTGTTCATATAGCCCCCATAGAACGGTACTTTCATATTTTCGGTATTTTGAAGGTTTTATCAAATTCTACCCTTCCCAGGAATAAGACATGGCACGGCGGCGGAGCTAAGTACTTTCGTAGATGAAAAGAAACTAATTATTCCATTCTATTTCAATTTAATTTTGGTGGAGGGTATAAAAACTTCGGTCCGGCCAAACTTAACGTTTTCTTACTTGTTTTTTATATAAACGATGTGAATGCAAAGTGACAGCACATATGTAAAATATCCATTAGAGATATTGTTTGACCACTAGGAACCCTAATAACCCAAAAGCCCTAAATACCAATGCTCCAATATACTTGACATCGGATGTTACGGTTATATGGGAGCTATTTCAAAACATCGACCTAGGTCTACAATTTTAGTAGATAAGGTCTATGACCACAAAGAACCCTAAATGCCTAATTCGGTCCGAAAATGTAGCTGAAAACCACAAAATACCTTAAATAGGGAGGTACAATTATAGGTGGCTATACCAATACATTTAGCTATGTTCACAATTGTTAGGAGGTACGTTGATTTTGGCTACTTGGAATGCTTTATGACAAATGTTAGCTAATTCCGTCGGAAAATGTAGGTTAAAACCTCAAAATACCTTAAATCGGCGGCATCGTTATATGGGGATATACAAATACGATAACAAATTAAATAACAAATTACTACGTTCTCTAAAATAATTTTTATTTTTGGAAATTTCAAATGAAAGCTTGTATTGTTTTGAAGATTCTGTACTGAAAATGTTATTTATAAATAAGTTGTCTAAGCAATATTTACATTTTTTTTTTTGTTTGAAGAATCTTTTTGAGAGAAACTTCCAGTTAAATCTGAATTACTATTTTATGCCACGTCATTTCATTATCAAATAATAAAAGGTCGCCGAATTCTGTAGTGAATATTAAAGTATTGAAGCAATAAACTCATTATGTATTCATAAAAAATACGAGCTCAGTATTATGAGGATTAAAAGTGAAAAATGTACGACATATCAAGGGTTTTCCATGGAATATATCTCGAAAATCAATTAGAAAATTGTTTTACTGCCTCAATCAAAATTCTGTATTCACATTTTATTTAAATTTGTTGCTAAATAGAAGTAGAAAATAATGGAGAAAAATTTATTGCTGTGCGTCATAAAGTGCTAATATATGCTATAAATAGCATACCCACCTGATTTATTCCTATCATTAACAAAGTTGTAGCTGAAAACAACCGTAAACAAAATTAGTACACAAACATTGGTTATATGGTATTTAAATCTGCTGTTATTTGTATTGAATATTGTACCCTCAGCCTTTAGGCTAACGATAATAATGTACCTCATCGCAATAATGGTCTTACACTTCTCATATGTTTTAACGAAATCAGCTTCAAATAATTTGGAGTCGATTTACCCCAGTTCGTCCGTCTGTCTGGTTCGAGCGCATTATAACTATAATTCGAAATATTTTGCTCAAACTTTGAGTTATATCGGTCCATTCCTTCCCCTACAAGACTTCAAAATGTTTCACTAAAATGAAGGGCACAATAACAATCGAAGGTCAAAATCGATTTCTTCGAGACATATATTAGGTTCGAATATGGATTAAATCGGTTCACTTTTTTAGGTACCTCCCACACATATCCAATTTCACCGAAACTTTGAACATCTTAAAATTACTTCCAGACAGACATATATATATAAAGTACCAAGCGGGTCTTCGGATTCCACCTTCAACATAAGTGCAGTTTAAGGGCCGTTCGAGGATCCACTGGACATTTTGACCAATATTACTCCTTTACAGCGACATTCTATTTTTCGTCGGTAACTCCATGCTTGTTGACATAATGATCCAAAAGCTGTTAATCTTACGGTGACCAACTAAAATGATGGCTTGTCAGGAAATCTATCAAAAGGAATGACTTCAAAATTATGTCCACTTCCAAAATGGGCTATATCGGCCCATTCTTTCTGGTATCTTCTCCACAAAAGTGCAAGACTTTTGCACTTTCATCGAAGTCAAACTTATGAGCACAGCAGTGAAGTTATGTACCCCAAATGTTTCGATATTCTTGTCGGAAAGTTTATGTGTCCAAAAAAGCACTCGGAATTCTGTCACTCGCTGACTATACAATTTTTAGGAAACACATTTTGTTTATTTAGCCTTTGTTCGATCTGTCTATAAATAAAAGTCGCAACTCACATAGGCTAATGGTATATCTCTGTCGGCAAACCCGACTGATAATTTTTTACCTGCTTTCAGAAAACAATAGTTATGAATTTCCATAAGTTTGCCTCAGCTGTTCCGACAGAAGTGATTAATCTTTGGGCATAGTCCTTGAAATGTTTTTAATGTCATCGAGTGCATAAACATCTACTCGTACAAATAAAATAGAAATAAGTCGGAACAACAAAAATTGGGGTACCAGATTAAGTTTTTTCGACTTAACCTATTTTGTCAGAACTTTGCTAAAATTTTGGCGAGCTTTTTTCAGAGAAAATAAAATAATTTAAAAAAAGTGAAATTCTTTCAAAATCCATATTGTAAAACTTGGAAAACCGTTAGAATCACCTAATTATGGAATATTCTCGCCGAATCGACAAAAATATTCCCTTCTTGGACATAAATATGAAAATAAAAAATTGTGAAATTGGAGAAAAGGAATAAATTTCGCACGGAATTTTTTTTTTCAACATTGCGCAATAGTACTGCGAATAGGATTCGGAGACTATGAGTCGTAGTTTGTATCGCCCGACTCCTGATAAAAATGTTTTTTTTTCTTCAAGTAGTTATCTATTACTTCTTTTAAAATAGTAAAGTTTTGGTGTTTTTATGACATAAAAGAATATTATTTTCTCACAATAGCTGGATATACAACTAGTTTTGAAAAAGGAGCCGTAGATAACTTTTGGAAATATTCGATACGAGTCTAATTTGCATTTGCGGATTTAAGTTAATCTTTTTTGGATATTTAATTGAATTAATTAATAATTTGTATACAAATAACATTAAAAGGTTTTTGAGATTAATCTTCTTTTCAGAATCGGTCCTCTTGGTCAAAAATGTGTTCAATTGAAAACTTAATAAGGCAAAAATAATACAAAACTTTTTTAATGGGAAGTTAGTGTGTTATGTTCTTGTCGAATTGTTTATATCCTCCACACATTAAAACACTGGATACATATGCCCATTCGTCATATTCGCGAAAACTATTTCCAAAATCTATATTACAGACGATATTTTTAAAAATTAAGATAAGAGCTCGAAATACTAAAAATCTTTCGATTGCGAAATCCCTGTATTCAAACGTGGATCTATTTTGATCACTTTCTGCAAGGAGGTTCTCCCACCAAAACTATTTCCAAAATCTATATTACAGACGATATTTTTAAAAATTAAGATAAGAGCTCGAAATATTAAAAATCTTTCGATTGCGAAAACTTGGACCTATTTCAGCAATTCTCAGCGAATTAGAACCCAAAATGCCAAATAAGAGCTAATGTGTTTAAAATTTCCGGGATACACCAAAACTTAAACATATATGAGTAATTTTAATTTGAAAGTTTTTTTAGTTATTGCGTCAATGCTGTTGGAGAATTTGGTTAAAAACTTCAAAAAACCGGGTTTAACTTTTGTATGGGGGGGACTATACCGAACGTGGTCGGATATGGTTAATTTTCACTTCTAAACATCCAAGGAATTTATATACTTTGTGTCAATGTTGCATATAAAATAATCCAAAAAGCCTTTAAAAAAGCTTTACGTAACTCTACACAACATTTTTAAATTTCATGATTTTTGGTCAAGGTGTTCACAGTTTCTTGTAGCCAAGTTTTTTTACCACTGCTCAATTATAGCTAATTCGGTCTCAAAAACCTAGGTGCAAACGTCAATATACCTGAAATAATTTTTTGACCAACCCTAACTTTCAAATTAAAGCTAATTCGGTTTAAAGATTTAGCTAAAAATGTCAAAAAACTTGAAGTCGGACCGAAAATATGTTTAGCAATATTTTAATGCATTCGGTGCGGGAACTTTTTTCATGATAGAGTAAAAGTGAACTCAATTTTCTTAATATCTGTTGATTGATTTTGTTATTGAAGACTTTATTTCCGGTAATTTCAAGGACTAGGATCCACTCGTTCTCCTAAATATAAACAAAAGTATAATTTTTTCGGAGACTAAATGCTCTCATAGTCTTTATAAATCCCACCATAATCATCTACCACATTATACACCATTCTTTGTTCTACCTCTATCCAAACATTATAATTGTTTGTTTAACATGTCGCCTCGTTAACATGTATTCCCGTGTTTTAGTTGTTCTCTTTTTTTCGTGTAAATGGTAGCTCTGTTGCTTTTGTTTTGTCTGGCGGGTTTTGTTCTTTTTAAATTTCTTTTTTTCATTTCACATGATATCCTGTTTATCCTACCTCAGAAATGCCACAAAGACAACATTAGGTTTATGTTAATGTTGCAACTGTCTCCCAACACTCTTTTACACATACACTCACACACACGTTCATAGAAATGTAGAAAGTGTCGCAAAGTTGCTAATTAAAAACCATAATGACTTGACTAATGAATGACAAAGATTACCATTAGCCATACAAATAGCTTTGATATTGTTGCTCTTTTTTGATGCTTATTGTTGGTGTTTTTGTAAAGCTATCTTAAATGAAAATTAAGTACTAAAAAAATAGTCAAATAATATTGCAGGAAGTTAGAAAAAGGGAGAAAAGTTGTATGGGTTGAACTTTTTTTAGTTTCAGTTCTGAATGGAAAAAGAAGTTCTTTGATCTGCAGGTGTGAAATGAATGGTGTTTTGAGGAACTGATTCTAAGGGGCTTTGATAGAATAGTTTTTGTTTTTCAAAAGGTAAAGAAGTTTTTATAACTTAGGATGCAGAATTGAAAACAAGCTTATGGGAAACACAAGAAAAAAGTGCGTTCGAAAAGAAACGAAACATTTCCAAGTGAAGTAAAGTCACCAAAATCCTGGATACCAAATTATTAAAATTAATGATATTAGTGACAAGTAAAGTCACCAAAATCCTGGATACCAAATTATTAAAATTAATGATATTAGTGAGCGCGGATGTTTTTTAATATCTCTTACTTACTTAGTTGACCCTTTACGGGACATTTTACCTATAAGCCCAACTAAGAAAAGATGTCCATTCATCTCTATTTGTTGATTTACTTTCCAATTTGGAATATCGTGTTTTTCGATCTCGCCTTCAAATTGTTTACTCCATTGAAGCCTTATCTTACCACCATGTGGCCCGTATTTATACGCCTTTTTAGCGGGTTCATCATCGTTCACTCTTGTGGCAAGGCCTAGCCAACGCAATCGTTGTACTTCGATACGTTTAACTATATTGCTGTCGTTGTATTGCCGAGCTCTAGCGGCAATGTAGGTCAGACGACGTTGATATGCACAGTCAACGCATATTGGCCCGTAGAACTTTCGAAGATTTTTTCTCTCAAACACACCAAGCCCTTCGTTATCTCTTTGCCCAAGTACCCAGGCTTTGGAACTACACATTTGCATGGGTAGTATCAGTGTTTTGTAAAGCATTATTTCTGTTTGAACTGGTCCTTATTATACGAAACAACTTATCGCTTTTCTCTTTGCACTTATCAAAATGTAGCTATTTTGAAAAGTGATAATTTTTTTTTTTGTTCCACAAATTTACTTTTCAGTTTCTCTTTGTACTTAGCAAATTTTAGTATTACTGTGCTCTTTCGCAAAATTTTTGTGCTCTCTTGCTTCATTTTTACGCCATCTTGCTAAGCCTCTCCGTTCTCTTGCTATGTGTGGATGCTATTTGTTCAACAGAACATTTCAATATCTTTGTATTATTTTCTACTTGGCAATGATAATTAAGACACGTAAAAATGAGTAATGAAAACAAGTAAAAAAGTATCAGTCGGCTTTGCCGACAGAGATATACCCTCAGCCCGCTCAAGAGATATCGTGCGTAGCATTTTAGTGACATTTTTTTTAAATACTAGGGGGAAGTACCTGAAGTTGTGTACTGGTATTGCCTATCTCCGAACTGGAACTAAGTTTGGACAAAATATGACGAAGGCCAAAATTTGAACCAAATCGGTTGATAAGTTCGAGGGTTATCGTGCTTTCCAGCCACTACATTGGTGTCGTAGGGATTTTTACGCGTTTCGGGCTGTATGGAAAAGTATGGATTTGACCCTGATAAAACATTTAACGTCGTAATGGAGGCAACGAATGCAAGTTGCTTCAACAAAAATCGAAGTGATTCCTGAGCAGGTCTTAAAGTGAACTTATCCGAAGTTTTGTGTGGGAGGTACCCGAAGGAGCGCACAAATATAGTCCATATTCGAACCTGATCTATATCTGGTAGACATATTAGGACGTGTAAAGTATGGACCAAATCGGTCACTCCCTTCAAGAGTTATCATGCGCACAATGTTTCCGAACATTTTTGAACTTTTGTGGGGGAGGTACCTGAAGGAGTGGACCGATATGGCCTATCTTCTAACCTAAACTAAGTTTGGACAAAATATTGCAAAGGACAAATTTTGGACCGAATCGGCAGATCCGTTCGAGAATTATCTTGAGCTTCAACCACTACACACGGTGTCATAAGGGTTTTTTGAAACTTTCAGGCTGTTTTCTCAGGAAGTATGGTTTTGCCCATGATGATACTTGTACCGCCGTATGGCGAGAGCAGGTCCTAAACTGAACTTTTCCGGAATTTTGGGTGGGAGGTACCCGAAGGCGTGGACCAATTGAGTCCATATTGGAACCTCATCTAAGTTTGGTAGAAATTTTACGATGTGCTAAGTATGGACCAAATCGGTTACTCCCTTCAAGAGTTATTGTGCGCACAAATTTTCCGAACATTTTCGAACTTTTGTGGGGGATGTACCGTAAGGAGTGGACCGATATAACCCATCTTCGAACTTAAACTAAGTTTGGACAAAATATTGCGAAAGCAAATTTTAGACCAAATCGGTTCATCCGTTCGAGAGTTATCGTGCGCACCAGCCAGCCAGACAGACGGACGGATATTGCTACATCCAAATTGTCTGAAACACATTTCGTCCAAACATACTTGGGGTCTAAAACCATTATTTCGATGAGGCACATTTTGCCCGTATGAAAGTGTACTACCCTGGTTAGCATAAATGCTGAGGGTATAAAAATAAAATGAGTAATAAAAAAATAAAATAAAGTCAAATAAAATAAAGTAAAATAAAGTAAAATAAAATAAAATAAATTAAAATAAAATAAATTAAAATAAAATAAAATAAACATAAAATTAAATAAAATAAAATAAAATAAAATAAAATAAAATAAAATAAAATAAAATAAAATAAAATAAAATAAAATAAAATAAAATAAAATAAAATAAAATAAAAATAAAAATGAAAATAAAAATAAAATAAATAAAAATAAAAATAAAAATGAAATAAATAAAAATAAAGTAATAATAACAATAAAAAAATAAAATAAAAATAAAATTGGTTAGCAGGATCGAAGTTCGAATGGTGGAAGTTCGGGCGGGAATCGTCGGGTACGCTTACTTAAGCCAAATGATGGATACACCTTATCAGCGTGTCGCCACAGATTTTGAACAGCTCGACTGGTATACCATCGGCTTCTGCTGCCTTATTATTTTAGATCCGTTATATTGCTGTCATAGACCGGCCGTATACATTTAATATAATTTAGTGGGATTGGATCTGTGGTGTCTTCTCTAGGATTGCATGCCAACAGTTTGGAAAAACTGCTCTTTCCATATCCTGAGTGCACAACTCATATCTGAATCTGTTACCAAGTAACCATGCTCGTCTTTACAATAGGATGTACCTGTACCAAAGCTATCGGTTTGATATAGAAAAAAGATTTCGGGTGTATAACTACTATTCGATCTGTCCATAGATCAAAGTCTCAGGCCGAGGGTATATTTCTATCGGAAATGCAGATTGATACTTTTTACTTGTTTTTATACCCTCCAACATAATATGGAGGGTATAATTAAATTTGTCATTCCGTTTTTAATACATCGAAATATTCATCGGAGACCCTATAAAGTATATATTCTTGATCAGGGTAAAATTTTAAGTCCGAAATCATGCAACAGGTCGCAAATTTGATCAGATTATGACGAAATTTTGGTGGTAAATGGGGGTCCAGGAGGGCAAGAAGAATTCTGATTTTGGTGATGGCCGGATAATATTCAGGGAAAGGACAAAAAACTTATTAGGAGAAAAATCAAAGTGGAATATATTGCTATTCTATCGAAGTAAAGTAGTTTGTCGTTGGTGGTCAAACAACGAATATATCGCAATAGTCGCTAATGAAACCCAACTTTTCATTTTTGAGACCTTAATTATAATGACGAATATCACAGCTCTAGTTAGGTACCTTCTAAAAGCAAAGCATGGCTAGGAAAGTAGAAAATCCCATGTGTGCAATGATGTAAGGTAGGTTGGCGTAGGTGGACCATTTTTCCATTTTTTTAAATCACGCTACAGGTCGCAATTTTGTTCGGATCGTCATGAGGGTTTGAGGGTTAATGGGAGTCCCATAGAGAAAGAAGCCTATTGATGGTGATGGTCGGATAATATTCAGGAGTCGGAATGGGCAAAAACTTATGTGGAGAACATTCATCAGGTTCCTTTGTATAGAGATTCAAGAATTCTGCAAGCTGGACTGGTTGCGTCCATAAGGGATCAGGAGACAGGTGAGTGGGGTTAGCTGGGCAGCTAAACAAATGCAGTGTATCGTTTGGTCCCAATCCACATGCTGGGCATGTGTTGGGTATCGTGGCGTCAATTCGGGCCCAATACGAATTGAGGCGGCTACATCGTCCGGTTCTTAACTGGGCTAAAACCACTCGTGTTTGCCTTGGCAGCTGGCGTTCTTCTGCTGCGATGGATGGGGGTTGGTCTCCAAGTACGGCATTCACACTGTATCTCTGTACTGTCTACGCAACCATGTCAGTGTGAATGCTATCCAAGCCTGCCTGAGGTTCTCTTTTATACCTTTGGACCTCTCTCTCTAGATCATGAAGATCTCTCCTGACGTGCCTGGTTGTCACAATAACACCCAAGCTGGTACTGCATCGACAATTTATTATTGTGTTGACGCACCGGTAAAATCTTCATCTCCTCATGAAGATGGTTGACTGGTGTCATGAGGAGGCACCTTGTTGCAGTCCTCATGGCAGCAACTGCCCTGCCAACTTTCCAGGCTTCTGGTATGATATGGGTGGCTAACGATAGGTTAAAGACACTTGTTAATGCTCACCTCCAGGTTCTTCCAGTTGCTTAAGCATAACCATCGATATTCGGTGTGGGCCCAACGCTTTCGATGATTTCGCGTTTCGGATGTCATCTGCAACATCACTCATCGTAAATTGTGGTGGTACCTCCGCGGCTGGAAGGGCTCTTCTTATACGGCGTAGCACACTTCTCTTCGCTCTATCACTCTCGGGGTGCTCTATGAACTGCAGGTTAAAATAACACTCGCACCTCTTTGGGTCAGTTACTGTCACGCCGTTGAAAGTAACTGCTGTTCTGTCATCCTTCTTTTCCGGATTCGAGAGTGATTTAACCGTAGCCCACAATTAACTTAATCCTAGTCACTTTTTCCGCTTATGCTCGCCTACTAACCTGTTGACTTCAAGGGTAAGCTCTCTAACTCTTGGGTCTTCAGGGTTCGCACGACGAAGCTCATCACGCTCTTTTGCTAGCCCCGTCGACTCTGCCTGGACATTTGGTCTTATTTCGGGTATTCGACCAGCAGGTATGTATCGAGCGGCTGCTGCAGTGATGATGTCCCGGAAAGTTTTCTCAGCTACCCGAGGATCTGAGAGAGTGGGCAATTCTCTGAAGCGGTGATTGGTAAATTCTCTGAACCCTTGCCAATCAGCTTTCCCATGGTTCAGGAAAGTACGGCGTTCAGAGGTTATGAAATCGGGTGGTTTGTTTACGGAGACGATGATAGGGAGGTGGTCTGAGCAAAGGTAAATGACGGATTGCCAGGATACGTCATTTATCAGACCTGGTGACACAATGGTGATATCTGGCAAGCTGTGGCAGTCTCCTCTTATCCTCGTAGGAGCGTCTTCATTCACCGTGCAAAACGTGGAACTATCAATTTGCTTAGCCAGCACTGTACCCTCCTGGTCATTACCTAAGACGGAATGCCAAAGCTCGTGATGAGCATTGAAATCTCCTAGCACCAGACGGTTATTGTCCTCTAAAGGCGAACTAATATCGGGCATATGACGCCGGGCACAGCCATTCATCGGCGGTATGTACACATTAAGCAGCTCTACCTTGGCAGTACCACACTTTACTGCTACCCCCATACATTCCATGTATGGGCCACTAGAGACAAAATCAAGCGAGATAGGTCTGTACTTGACAGACTGGTGTATCAGGAAGGCAAGTCCTCCTCCTCCGCTTCTTGTGCGATCTTTCCGCAAAACGTTGTAACCATCACAATGCAAGCTACAAATGGCGGTGAGCTTTGTTCCTTGGATCGCGGCCATCATAAAATCTACAATTTCGCTGACCTTATTGCGGAGACCGTTCCAATTGAATTGCAAGAAAGATACATTTCCTGGCCGTTGAACAACAACTTGTGGTGTTAGGTACTGCATTTGTTGTTGTTGGGGAGACTGCGGGGGCGTCTCGTATTCCGATCTTGTCGATGCGCTGACGCAGCAAGCATCAACATACCTATCGCTGTAATCCTGGGTGCTACTAAGGCCAGAGCACCCACGAAAATGCACCTATTCCATACATCCATTACATCTCACCATTGTTGACATGTGGTGGATGTGGCAAACGGAATAGATCCATACTGGCCCGGGGTTCATCTCTATCCCGGCACGGACCAGAAGAGCTCAGAGCAGGCATTCCGGGATAAATTGCCGCTCCCATGGTGAAAAAAATACACGAACACAAACACTTAATTGTTGAGGTGACGGCCCCTGGTGGAAGATTCCTCCGAGTCAATCCTTTGAAGTCTTTACTTTAATGACAAATACCTCTGCTTTTATTTGGTGTATTAAAGACATGTTTTTGTCGAGTTGTTCCATAGGACACTTATGACACAAGTGCAAAATTAAAGTTCTGATTTTTGAAATATGTTTTTAAATTTGTAATTTATTAAAAAAATAACTTCATACCTGAAGAGAAACGTGGATATCTCGAAAACTAGAGGAGATAGGAAGGAGCCGACAAAAAATTCAGAAAGGGCATACGCGAAAACCCTGGAAACCACCTATATCTCAAAAAGTCAAAAATGGCGTACGGAACACATAAGCATGACACCGACGATATAACGACACCTCCCTATTTTATGTGTTTTGAGGAATTTAGCTACATTTGTTGCCCCAATTATTTTCAACAGTACTTTATACATGCAAATATGCAATAATGTTAGCGTAAATAGAAGTCAGCAAACTCGAAAAATAATGAGCAGACTAATCAGCTCTATTCAACTAAGCCACATAGTATTTCTGTCGTCAAAAGAAACCCAGATTTTTACATCATTTACTTTAAGACAAAATTAAATATTGTCCCCATATGTTAATTAGGACACATTTTTCTCATAGAAAAGTTATTATATATGTAAATTATTAATCCATTTCCCATGCCATTTAAACTCATTATATTTTCACTTCTGAATATGTTTTTAAATACTTAAAATATATTTACAAATTTACAAATATATATGTATCTTTAAGCATTATCCCAAGTAATACCCATACAGCAACTGACAGCCAAAAGTTTTAAGGGTAAACAAAACTATTATCAGCTTTCAGTAATTGTTTAAGTAGTTGTATTCTCGTTTTTAATGAATCATTTATGCTGGGGAAAAAAGCCACAACGGAGCCAAAGTTAAGTTGTGTGTATACAGAGAAAAACAACAATAGCTCTTTGGCGAACACATGCTCATCCATTATGTTGTGGTCCATGTTGTTACTGGGCTAAAGAAATGAATAAACGAACCGAACCCAACCGACAAGTAATTCTCTTGAAAATCTTAAAGCCCTTAAAACATTAATAATAAGTAACGTCTACCCGAGGTCTTTGGTCTTCTTTGGGAACCTCTTGAACCTTTAGGCATTTTTCATAAATGAATACTTAAAATTCTTTGTTACTTTGCTTGCAGCTGGGCTTTTGTTTAGGGGAAAGCAAAAACTTTGCTTTTTAGCTTTTGTCTTCAGCGTTGTATTCTTAGATTTCTTCTTCTTTTGTGTAGGGTTGCTGTTGCTGTTGCCGCTGCGATATGTTGTCTGGTATCCCCTGATACCAGCACTATGTTTATGTTTAATAAGTACTGTGCAGTGCATGTGAGCGGTGGTTTGGTAGGATAGATAAAATAATGGTTTGTCTATTAAATACACCTACTTTAGATGGAATATATATTTATTAGGGTGTATTTACATGCAATTTTTCTTAATTGCCACAGAAGCAGCTAGAGAAACTTCTATAGCATCGAAAAGTGTTTCTATAGCCATTCGGAACGTCGAATAAAATATTTGATATCATATCAATAAGCAAAATAGAATTGGACTGTCCTCAATAATAGAGATAAATCATCCACCTTGGCTTCTCGAAGATGTTCGTAGGAACTCTCTCCTCATAAATTTCGTTTTTATTTAATTTTTTTTTTAATATTTCATTTTTGTTCAAGATTTATTTTTTTACCAAGTTTTTGGAAACCATGCCACCCCAGTTTTATAAAATTTTGCACGTTCACCTAATATTTCCCTACTCATATTTAGAAGCTAGTATTTTCCTGCTCATAACTATGTATGTCTCCTTATAATTTATTCATTAAAACCCATTAGAAAAAGGTTATCACAACACACAACATCCATACACATAAGAATGTTTTATTGTCCTTAAGAGTATCCAAGAATACGAGTACGGATAGCTTTATGTTAGTAAAACTTCCATAGAAATTATTTCCTTTTATTTACTTTGACGGGTGCTATTAAAGGCAAATTGTATTTTACAACAACAAAGCCAGTAATGAGGTTAGTATGCTTTAAGAAGTAATAAGTTAGTTTTGTGTTACTGAATGCTGTCTCTATTAGAGTGGCCTAATTATTAGAATCCATTGACAATATATATATATATATAGATATGTATTTATGACGTTTTTCCATTTTATAAGCATTGCCATGTTTGTAGCTTATTATGGGGTTATTCCCCTCAAATAAGTGGATTTTAAAAATCTAGTTTAGCATATCCACTCTCAAATTACTCGCTTGAAACATTTGGGAAAAATGTGAATTTATTTCCTTTTATTTACTTTGACGGGCAAATTGTGTTTTACAACAAGAAGGCCAATAATGAGGTTACTATGCTTTTAGAAGTAAAAATCCGTTTTGTGTTACTGAATGCTGTCTCTATTAGAGTGGCCTAATTATTAGAATCCATTCCAAAAATATATATTTATGAAGTTAATTCATTTTTTAAGCATTGCTATACATGTAACATTATTATGAGGCTATACCCCTAAATGGGTCTTACAAATCTAGTTTAGCATTTTCACTCTAACTCGCTCGAAATATTTTTGAAATTAATCCGAAGAAATCACAGAGAAAAAAATATGTGAAAAGTTGATTAAAACTCCTAACAAGCTCATTTGTAGTCCGATTGACGTAAAATTTGGCACAAATAATATTTTCGGTCTAAAAACTAACTCTACAGAAATTGGTCTAGATTTAGATACAGCGCCCATATATATTGACAGCCGAGTTTAGATATATCATTCACAAAAA
Source organism: Musca autumnalis (assembly GCF_047663935.1). NCBI lineage: Eukaryota > Metazoa > Arthropoda > Insecta > Diptera > Muscidae > Musca > Musca autumnalis. The sequence continues at coordinate 200,122,511 of NW_027411977.1, read as the reverse complement.
GCGCTATATACATCTGATAGAAGCGGAAAGTTAAACAATACACCCAACTTAGCCAATGACAAAGTATGCCTAATTTGGTCCAAATCTGTTCATATTTATATGTAGTCCCAATATTCATATTTTAATTCCATATTTTGTTGAAGTTCCACAAAAGCCACAATATACCTCAGATCACGAATATATTTGATAAAATGTATCCTAAATTGTTTGCTAATTTAGGATTTAGGTCAAATCGGTTCGGATGTAAATATTGCTTACATATATATTTTTTAAACACTAAACAATATTGATACAAACGATATTCAAACGCACAAGAACGAAAGAAGATAAACAAAAACAACACAACGTTGTATATGAAATTACATGTAAAGCAGGGACGAGCTTCTTTGCTTAGATCGTATAGTGAGGGCACCCACTGAGTTGTTTTTGCATTTGCTTCTCTCTCTCACGTACAGAGTAAATGAATGAAAACAAACAAAAACATAATGTGGTTGTAGCTTTTTTCACTCATACGTTCATACATGTCTTCGCTTTGGTTGTATTTCGGTGGTCGTCGCTGATGTAAAGGCAACGAAAAAGAAACATGTGGAAAGGTTTATGTTGGCACTACGAAACGTATGCTCAGTGTGAGAATAGGTGAACACCAAAATGACATAAACAAAGGAACAGCAAAAACCGCACTGTCACAGCACACAATGGAGAGTGGCCACACAGCTGATCTAATGAATGTCAAAATATTAGATCGAGAGAAAAAGGAGAATAAAAGATTGACACTGGAAAGCCTACGAATACAACAAAGGATTGCCAGATCAATAAATACGAAAGAAGATAAAGATAATACTAAGCTTCAGTATTCTATTGCGATTATTTAGTAAACGGTTCTGTGATTTAGCTTAAGTTTAACTGTGATTTTTATATTTTTGATTATTTATTATTTATTTTTATTAATTAAATGTTGTGGAGTCCCGTTTTTTTTAATAATAAGAAATTTATAATAATGCAAAATATTTAATGTAAGTTAAACGAAACACAATATTTCACAAAACAAAAAATGTAATGAAAAAAATTTTCTCATCTGTTACTAGAATTGAATAAAAAGGCGCTCTTGAAAAAGTTGGAAACAAGCCAACGAAACGTTGAGCAAACATGAAATAAATTCTTTTATTTTCATTTATTAACCTGACCAAAAAAGCCCAATAAAAACATCTATAATATTGATTTTATCCCAATAATTATTTGCCTGAGGCAAAGTTAGTTCAAACCGTTTTAGTCAAGCTATATTCCAATATGCATACATATGTATATGTTTCGGCCCATTACATAGTTAACTCATCATAATGCTGATAATAATTGGTACATATAGGATACAATAAAAATAGGGCAAGTTTATAAGACTGTTCTATAAATACATACATATTTAAACTATGTATAAAATTAAGAAAATGTAATTTTTTATATTTGGAGCCTAATTTGAAAAAATAGATTTTTTTCCGAATGGCGCGCACTTTCGCATTTTTTATGATTGAATCTGATATTCGAGACTTAATCGCATAAAACATCAGAAGGTCTGGAAACGACGGGGAAATAGACCTTTCAATATTGAAATTTGAGTTATCTTAAAAATTATCATAAAATATATTCATGAAAAAGAGACGTACCACCACTACTAAAGAGTAAAATGCAAAAACAATTTGAATATTTTAGAAGTTTATATTGTGCCCAGACTTTACCAAATCAAAAATTTCGAAAAATATACATTTTCGCGAAAATAATATAATTTTAATGTTCACCTAATTTCTTAATATTCGAAAACGTACTTTTTTGGTTTTATTATGGCTGAGTTCAATCGACTGCGTTGTTGGATTAACTAACCTCAGATAGTTGCGGATTGCAATACCGAATGGAGAAAAGAGTCAGGTTGCTGACTATCAACACTTTTCCCACAAAAATGCGATTTTCGTATTTTGAGTTTTGAGCAACTTTTGGGCTATATTTCCCCTCTGTGGAAATGTTGATAACAGCAAGTTAAGGGTGTGTAATTTGTAATTATATGTCTAATCGTCTGCTTCGTCGGAAAAGGTCGTAAGTGATAAATTCTATATTGCAACGAAAATTTACATTTGAAATCTATTTTCCCCTATAAGCGAACAGATTATGAAAGATGGACTTCTGGCCTTTTCATTGATACAAATAGGGATGCTGTATGTGTTCAAATACCTCATACATATATTGAAAAATTTGTAAAAAAAATCAAAATTTTTACTGTTTGTACTGTTGTATATCTTAACTTTACCAACTGGTTATTTGTGGTTTATCTAGGGACATTTATTCACATAACGAGATTAGTTTGTATTCTGAATTCAATAAAGTAATACCTTCTAACGGACGGGTAAATGCAATGTTTATGATATTAAATGATTCGAAGACATCATGGTTTTGCTAACAAAGAGCAGTATGAATTTGGAATGGAATTAGACGATGGTGTCATGGGTCTAGTTCCCTGTGGTTTTCACGGTGATTCTGAAAGCTTTGATGATGAACTTCCTAAACGCAGGAAGACATTACATGTTGAAGATTCTACATGGTTTGCAGACAAAAACAAAAGATGCAGTGAGTTGGGGCAGAAATACTTGGGAAGACAAAAAAGGACACTATTTGGGATTACAATGTAGCTAAGAAACCACGTACATTAACGGAATTAATCATGAAATTTAATTGAAGGAAAAGGTCGTAAGGCAAAAATACAAGGTCGTGAGTACAACGTGTCATGTTTTATATTAAATATTAGCCGAACCGGTCCACGTTGCTGGCACTTGAAACTGTTTATGTTACCTTTTCTTATGTCAATTAAATTTTTTTGCATCGCAAATTAGTTGGGATATGCAATGAATATCAAGAACAAGTAAGAACGTCGCTAAATTCGGCCAGGCCGAACTTGTTATACCCTCCACCATGAGTTGTATTGAATTTTACTTCAATTAGTTTCCTTTCGTATATGAAGTAGACTAAATACCAAATTTCAGCAATTTCGGTAAAACAATGTGGCTAACCTTCAAAATACAGAAATTCGGGAGGCACCGTTCTATGTGGATATATGAAGGCGTGGACCTATATAGACAAATTTATGAGAGAAAGTTTTATACCCTAAACGAAGAATAAATACCAAATTTTAGCCATTTCGGAGAAATATTGAGGCCGCACCTTCAAAATACCGGAAATCGGGAGGTACCGTTCTATGGGGGCTATATGAAGACGTCAATGCCAAACATCCTAGAGGTAATAGAAACTTCTATACCAAATCACGAAGATCTATCTTAAAAATTGCGAGCTGTATCTTAATTTCAAAAGACGGACAGACGGTAATGGTTATACCGACATAGAATTTCACGATGCAACACTGAAAATGCTAACAACTTCTAGTTGGATTTTTTGAAAGAAAGACTACAAAACCCCTAGTTGGGTTTTATCCTGTCAGATCCACTTCCGATTTTATGGCCTCATCTAGACCGGGCTAAAACTACACTTTTTTGCATTTATCAGGCCTTTATCTCAGAAACGAATAGGAATTTGGTCTTGCTGTCTTTAGCAATATTGTAGCACTAAACTAGTAGAAATTTCCTGTTGAACACATCACTCAAGAAAATCTCATCTAGGGCATCAAAATCGATAAAATGTAGAAAATCTTACATAATTTCTGGAATTCTGGTCGGTATCAGCTAAACTATTGGGAGTTGAATCAAGTAACCTTTTGCAAAAATCATCCAAATAATGTTTTCAGCAATTCTTCAGAACATTCTGAAACTCTGAAATGCTTATTTCATGTTGTTTAAGCGGTATTTAGTATCATATCTTTTATAACACCCATTTCATATGCCTTTCACACGAACACTTTATGTTCGCATTTGGGATTTCGCGACATTATTGACATATTTATTAAATCTTCGTTGAAAAATATACAAAAAACCACGTGGGAGAGGCATTTTACAACAATGGCATGTCATGTTGTGTACCACATTCTAGAGAACATTTTTTTAGAAGAAAACATTAAGAAAAAATTAACAGTTTTGGAGATATGGTGCGAAATGTATACAAATTAGGGAATTTTTAGCTATATTTTGAAATTTGATGCAATAAATGTAGTCTTTCGAGTTCATTATTTCTCTAAATATTTTATTTTTGTCCTAATCTACAAATGTTCTTCAGAGGTCAGAAGAATATTCGCATTGGTTTCAGAGATATAGCCCCGAATTTCTTTAAAAACTCAATATTTAACCATATTTAGATGGGGCTATAAAATCCGAGCTGGATCTGACCCAACAAAACCCAACTAGGGGTTTTTTCGTTTGGGTCTGTACTTTCAAAAAATCCTCAGTTGGAATTGTTTGCACAAGATCACCTTAAAAATGTTGCACAGTGTTTTACTCTGGTCGGTTCTTATTGCTAAAATATGTACTCAGGATTGGGGAAACGGAATCGTTCGTATATTTTATATATATATATATATATATATATATATATATATATATATATATATATATATATATATATACATATATATATATATATATATATATATATATATATATACACTCCACGTCAGTAGAATAGAACACCTAAATTTTTGTTGATGTTAGCTTTTTTGTCCCAAAATGAATGAATCTACGTTTTTAATCTTGTAGGGATTTAAAGTCTATGATGTTCCGTATCAAACGCAGAAAAAATTATGTTTCTAGCTCTTCGCGAAATGATTTTCTGATCCATTTTCCGATAGTACTATGAAAAATAGGCATTTATTTTTGGTCATCAGGATAGAACAGTCATTTTATTTACGCGAATTTTTGAGATATTAACGCCGAATTTTCTTTCGGTCGATAAAGCAAAGCTTTCTAATCATTTTTTAACAAAGATAACCCATAAATAATTCCGCGAACACCGAAATAACAGCGTAAAAGAGTTTAAAATGACAGATAATTGAAAGATCTCGGAATATCAATAGGAGTCGCGCAGTAATGTCATATTTCTTCACAATATGATAGAATATAACACAGACAACCTCAACGGATACAATCGAGTGCTTCGGATGCTGGTAAGATGGAACATTTTCAAAATAATTATGAAAAACGTCAAAATTACTTCTAAACACATTGATGTTTTGTTCAATAAAATGGTTTTTCCGCGAACAATTCTGCCGTTCAAAGGTTTGGAATTATGCTCCACATTTAGAGGAAGACAATCTGATATGAAAACAACCGCTATTTTAATGCACTGAGGGAAATTTTATTACTTTTTAAAAGCAACATACGAAACCCAAAACCTCAATTTCCATGACCGTGTTTTCCCGCGAAAACGGGGCTTTTACATATGCGAGTTCAGTTAAAAAACTACTACATCGTAAAATCCGGTATGAAGAGTATAACCTGGTCCATTTATATTGGAACATAAAACTGTTGAGAACAGTCGCGGACACGGAAATAAGAACACATATAAAATTCAAAGTCCAAAGGTTGTGTTCAATTTGAAAAAGTAATAAAATTTCCTTCATTGTATTAAAATAGCGGTTGTTTTCATATCAGATTGTCTTCCTTTAAATGAGGAGCATAATTCCAAACCTTTGAACGGCAGAATTGTTCGCGGAAAAACCATTTTATTGAACAAAACATCAATGTGTTTAGAAGTAATTTTGACGTTTTTCATAATTATTTTGAAAATATTCCATGCTATCAGCATCCGAAGCACTCGATTGTATCCATCGAGGTTGTCTGTGTCATATTCTATCTTATTTTGAAGAAAAATGACATTACTGCGCAACTCCTATTAATATTCCGAGATCTTTCAATTATCTGTCATTTTAAACTCTTTTACGCTGTTACTTCGGTGTTCGCGGAATTATTTATGGGTTTTCTTTGTTGAAAAATGATTAAAAAGCTTTGCTTTATCGATTGAAAGAAAATTCGGCGTTATTATCTCAAAAATTCGCGTAAATAAAATGACTGTTCTATCCTGATGACCAAAAATAAATGCCTATTTTTCATAGTACTATCGGAAAATGGATCAGAAAATCATTTCGCGATGAGCTAGAAACATAATTTTTTCTGCGTTTGATACGGAACATCATAGACTTTAAATCCCTACAAGATTAAAAACGTAGATTCATTCATTTTGGGATAAAAAAGCTAACATCAGCAAAAATTTAGGTGTTCTATTCTACTGACGTGGAGTGTATATATATATATATATATATATATATATATATATATATATATATGTATGTACAGTGAAGGTTTTAGGGACAGCGCGGAAATCACATTTCGCACCCATTTTATATCTTATCGGACCTTTATTTTGATATTTTAAAAGATATCAGACCTATATTCGTATTATTTTGGCTTCTAGGCGACCTTATGTATGTAGTGTTTTTTTAAGGGACACAATATATGTTGTGAGCTTTTTGAGCCAATGTCCTCAAAATGCTCCCAGCATATAGAAAAAAATGGGTTGCCACCGATATCTTCATTTTTGCGATTTTTTCACTCATTAAAGAAGCTAAATTCAACAAAAGGGAAAATGATATTTTTTTTGATAGAATGACGACCGTGGTATTTGAACTCGGAACACAGTTCTCTCGTGAGTGTTACAGAGACCTCTACCACCTCAGCTATCGAGCTCTACACCGAATGTTCGTCTAAATAGTTGTTATTAATACAACGAAGACACAAATATTTGTTATACCGTGTATATGTGTTTTCGTTGGTTGGCGTTCTTATTTCCGTATAACAGTTGGATCTGGATATAAAATGTTTTCAAACATGTCAGTTATGTGTCACATATACACATACAAACTATTCCTGTTATGAAATGAAAAAAAAGAACAAAACTAATATTGAGGTGAATTACTCTATAAATAAAAAGTAATACACAAGTGAATTTAAATAACTTTCATTCTTTCGAATAAAACCAACAAAATCCGTCTATGCAAAAAGACAAAGAATTCTAAAACATGAAATTGTTAAATGATATGGAAGGTGACGTTGCACAGTGTCCAGTTTTCCAAGAACCTGATCATATATGGGGGTTTCTGAGTGAAATCGGACACTTTTTCAAGATGAGGTTTTTGATTTCCTTTATTTTTTGCTGTGGTGATGCTGCTGATTAACAACACATTATTTTCAGATTTTTTTGGACTAACGGTTCCAGAGATATCGCGCCTTGAAAAAGTCAAATTCTGTAAGAACTACATGCAATGAAATACTCATAACTTCTTTAATATTGGTCCAATTTGAAAAAATCGTTTCTTGTATGTTTTGGTGTTTTATCAGCTATTAAATAAAAAATAGCAAAAAAATTGCACAGTGGGCATGGATGCTATTTTCGCGATTTAATATTTAAATTCAAATTTTAAAGATGTTCGACCCCTTCGATTTTCTTTAAATTTTTTTGTATTAAACTACGTTCAATTACAAAAATTTGAAGTCCTATGTGGTAATGGGATTCGGACGATTACTATTTTTTCTGATTTTTTTAAAATTTGTCAAAACAATGTTTCCTTTATACCCGTGTGAAACATTTGTTATTTCACCAAAACAATACAAAATTATAATTTTTTACATTGGTTTTGTTGTTTTATTTAGGAATGTATGTTAAACGTTTTAAAAACTTCTTCATTTTGCGATTTTAAGAATGGTTTTGTAATTAGTGTACTATCATTAGTGGGCATTACTGAATGGCGTTTATTTGTGCCCGCGACAAGTTTAGCCACTTCATGTCTCAAATTCAACTCCACTTTCGTATTTAAATAATCATCTTCTTGAGAAAATCTTACTTTAATAACTGGTATATTATTTGCTCGGATGCCAATTCATGTAATTCCCAAACCGTGGTTATTTTATTATAAATTTATTGAACTTATTGTCCGGCTGATACACTTATTGCTAATCCATTTTCAAAATAGAAAAATGACGCACTTTTTAAGATGTTTAAGATACATTCCTAAATAAAACAACAAAACCAAAGTAAAAAAATATAATTTTGTATTGTTAAAAAAAAAAAATAGTTATCGTCCGAATCCCATTACCACATAGGACTTAAAATTTTTATAATTGAACGTAGTTTAATACAAAAAAATTTAAAGAAAATCGAAGGGGTCGAACATCTTTAAAAATTGATTTTAAATATTAAATCGCGAAAATAGCATCCAAGCCCACTGTGAAATTTTTTTGCTATTTGTACCCTCAGCCTTTAGGCTATGAAGGGTATATACACTTTCATACGGGCAAAATGTGCCTCATCGAAATAATGGTTATAGACCCCAAGTATGTTTGGACGAAATGTGTTTCAGACAATTTGGAGTCGATTGAGTAATGTCCGTCCGTCTGTCTGTCTATCTGTCTGGCTGGCTGGAGCGCACGATAACACTCGAACGGATAAACCGATTCGGTTCAAATTTTGGCTTTCGTAATATTTTACCCAAACTTAGTTTAAGTTCGAAGATGGGCTATATCGGTCCACTCCTTCCGGTACCTCCCCCACAAAAGTTCGAAAATGTTCGGAAAATTTGTGCTCACGATAACTCTTGAAGGGAGTAACCGATTTGGTCCATACTTTGCCCATCGTGGAGCGTGTACCAGACTTAGATAAGGTTTCAATATGGACTCAATCGGTCCACTCCTTGGGGTACCTCCCACACAAAATTTCGGAAATGTTCAGTTTAGGGCCAGCTCTCGATTCGCTTTGATTTTTGTTTTAGCCACTTGTATTCACTGCCCTCTATACGACGGTATAAGTTTTATCAGGGGCAAGTCCATACTTCCTGAGAAAATAGCCTGAAAGTTGCAAAAAAAAACCCCTATGACACCGTGTGAGGAGGTTGGAGGGCAAAATAACTCTCGAACAGGACTGCCGATTCGGTCCAAAGTTTGGCCCTAGTAATATTTTGTCCAAGCATAGTTTAAGTTCGAAGATAAGCCATATCGGTCCACTCCTTCAGGTACCTCCCCCACAAAAGTTCAAAAATGTTCGGAAAAATTGTGCGTACGATAACTCTTGAAGAGAGTGGCCGAATTGGTCCATACTTTACACATCCTAATATATCTACCAGATATAGATCAGGTTCAAATATGGACTATATTTGTTCACTCCATCCGGTACCTCCCACTCAAAATTTCGGATACATGTTCACTTTAAGACCTGCTTTCGAATCACTTTGATTTTTCTTGAAGCAACTTGCATTGCTGCCTCAATTGCGATGGTAAAAGTTGTTTCAGGGGCAAGTTCATACTTCTTGAGCAAACATCCCTGAAGGTCTAAAAAACCCCTATGGTACCATATGTAGTGGATGGAGATCCATTCTTTTTAGTATATCCTCCGCAAAACTTTTGATATTAAATCCTAATCAACATTTTTGTCAGTTCAAACGCCCAAAATTTTTAAAACTCCCTAAATACATGCGTTTTTTGGAAAAAAAAAATTGTTTCAATATACACAGGCTGAGGGTATATCTCTGTCGGCAAAGCCGACTGATACTTTTTTACTTGTTTTTTTCAAATTGGACCAATATTAAAGAAGTTATGAGTATTTCTTTGCATGTAATTTTTACAGAATTTGACTTTTTCAAGGCGCGATATCTCTGGAACCGTTAGTCCAAAAAAATCTGAAAATATACTAAAATGTTTTGCTAATGAGCAGCATCACCACAGCAAAAAATAAAGGAAATCAAACACCTTAACTTGAAAAAGTGTCCGATTTCACTCAGAAATCCCCATATGTACATATGTTTTAAAAATTAATGGATTTTGTCCTAAGCTTGGGTATTTACGTTTATTAAATTTTTCATATTGTTTAACCCTCATGCGAGTCATTAAGGGGGTCTTTTTGGTCCCTTTTCTTAATATAAAATTTTACTGTAGATTTTAGAATACATCAAAACTCTAAATTTTGCTTAAACACCAGGAAGTGATCCAATACAGTATTCCGAAATTCTGAATCAACGAAAATCGCTATATATCTGCAAGACAAAATATCATGTGCAGCATTAATTTGAAGCTCATAATACCTGTGTCATTTGGAATTGCTAAATAAAACAGTTAAATAATTAAGAATTGATACATTTCAAATATACTTTCAACTATTTTCTTAATTTAATAATAATTGATAATTGAATACGAAAAACAACATAATTTAGGGTTATATTGACGACACTGAAATTTTTAAATACGTTTCATAGGTATATGTACCTATTAAATTTGGTTATTATGCATTACACTTAAAAAACTGTGATAAGGACTTTGAGAACAAATGCCATCACCCACAATAAAAAGGATATAGAAATGTAGCGTGGGAAATGCCAGGATATGTATTATCCTTAAAATTTTGATAAAAAATAATACATACAAAATAAAAAAATATTTAAATAAAAAGTGCTGTAACCGGATACGAACCCGGACCCCAAACCAATATCTATAATGTCGTGCACATGCGTACGCTCTAGACCACGGACGTCCACAGCGAGGCATGATTTATAACGTGAGTTATATAAATCTTTTTTGAAAGTGAAACTAAAAACAAAGAGTTAACTTTCAGAAAAAAATAAAATTCACCACAGTACTAGATGGTACTCTCCAATATGGAAAAGATTAATATTTAAGGGAGATCTAAATGCGTCTACAAGTACAATTCTGTGGAGGCAGGCAATATAAATAATAACTGAAATCGGGTCGTACGGTTATACGGGTACTATTCCAAAACGATAAACATGTAAAGGCAAAAAACCTCCCAAAATTATTAATATAATATGGTGGCACTGAACTAGTGTGTCCGACTACAAATTCTAGAGTTGTGTGTTCAAAGCTCAGCGTCGGCATGGGTGTTTTTTGTTTACAAAATTACAAAAAAATGTTGATGTACATAGATGAGTTAAACCAACTCTTGTTGTTCGTGCGAGTGGCCTAGTGTGTAGTGTGTTTGGCTACAAATTAGAAGTTCGTGTGTTCAAAACTAGCCGGTATCGAATGAAAAAGAAAATAACAAAAAATGTGTAGTGTTAAATTTGAATATAATTTCACCTCAGTTTTTTCTAAAAATAGAACTATCCTTTTAAGCTTTTTTTCGACTGCCGGTATGTGGTTATATATGTACTTAAAAAACATTTTTAGGGAAGTACTTCCTCCCTATGACATCCCCATGTAGAAATAATGAATTTTACGGCCATTTAGTAAGTAGTTACAACTGCCAAATTTTACTGAATAAAGTCATTACTTGGTAATGACTTTTTTGCTGGGGAGATCTAAAATTACATTTTTGTTGAAGTTTTTTCCATATTTTTCTAGGCTTTACTTGGATTTGAAAAAATTTCACAAAAGTTATAACACACAAACTAGTATATACACCTGAAAGAGGAAGGATTTATACCTTAATAATCTTATAGTTCGTTAAGACTTACAGTATCGGCCAAAACTAAAGCACCCCCTCAGTACATTTTTTTAAATGATAATTTTTTTAAGAAAACAAGGTAATACATTTATTTTTTTATTTTTCTTTTTTACTTATTTATATCTTTGTTGTTGGAAAACACAAAAATAAGGAATTAAGAATTTAATAAACAAAAGTTAAAATTCAAAAAACTTTTTAGGTCGCAAATATAAGCGGACAAAACTAAAGCAATTTGAGGTACAACAAAAACTATTGAAATCAATATTTCGTTGTGTATCCGCTATTCTGGATGATACAATCACATCTTTTAGGCATAGAGGATACTAAATTATTAGTTATTGTAGACGAAATAATTGTTTTTCGGAAAATTTAGCATAAATCCACAAAATACTGAAAATGGGAAGTTACAGTTATATGGGAGCTATACCCAAACGATTTTTGGTGGGTATGTTTAGTGACCACTAGGAACCCTAAGTACCAAATTACAGCTAATTTAGTGGGAAAATGTGGCTTAAATATCCCAAATACTGAAGATCGGAAGGTACCGCTATAAGGGGGCTATACCAAAACATTAGCCGATATTGTTCATATTCATCCAAAAATTATGCTACAGCATCCTCTGGTCAAATACAAAATCGCTTAGGTTTAAAAATTAGCAAAAGAATGATTCACAGCAGAACGGTAAACGCCGACTTATTCAGCCGACGACAAGCAAAAAAACCCTTCCGCCTCCATGTTTTACAGTGTCTTTGGAATATTTAGTATGTAACGGTTGCCAAGTTGGCCCACGCCTTTTACCATCTGACTACTTTAAATTATTCATAGATTCATCGGAAAACCGCACAGTCCTCGATTTTTTCTACTCCAGTTCAAATGGGTCTTCCAGTCTGGCTCCTTCATTTTTAGTCGATATGAAAGGTTTTTTGCTGACTGAATAAGCCCACGTTTGCCGTTTTTCTGTGAATCGTTCTTTTGCTAATTTTTAAACCTAAGCTATTTAGTATTTGACCAGGGGATGCTGTAGCATCATTTTTGGACGAATATGAACAATATCGGCTAATGTCTTGGTGTAGCCCCTTATAGCAGTACCTTCCGATCTTCGGTATTTTGGGTATTTAAGCCACACTTTCCTACTTAATTAGCTGTAATTTGGTACATAGCGTTCCCAGTGGTCACAAAACATATCCACAAAAAATCGTGGACCTGGGTTCACGTTTGGGTATAGCCCCCATATAGCGGTAACTTCCAATTTTCAGTATTTTGAGGATTTGAGCTAAATTTTCCGAAAATCAATTAGTTTGCCCGCAATAATTAATAATTTAGTATCCTCTATGCCTAAAAGATGTGCTTGTGTCATCCAGAATAGAGTATACGCAACAAAATATTGATTTCAATAGTTTTTGTTGTACTTCGAATTAGAGGGTGCTTTAGTTTTGTCCGCTTATATTTGCGACCTAAAATGTTTTTTGAATTTTAACTTTTGTTTATTAAATTCTGAATTGCTTATTATTGTGTTTTCCAATAATAAAGATATAAATAAATAGAAAGAAAAATAAAAAATAAATTTATTACTTTGTTTTCTTAAAAAAATTATCATTTAAAAAAAGAGCTGAGGGGGTGCTTTAGTTTTGGCCGATACTGTATGTACATATAAATGCACTCGATTTCAAATGACAATTTCACAGTGTGTACGTCAAACAAATCATAGTTTTATGCATAGTACACACTGACCAACAAAACTGACAGTCACCGAAGTCTATTTTATTAATATCAAAGTCTAGCTGAATAATTACTTTCTTAATCTCCAAATAATAGGTAAAAACATTTTAAGGTAAACATAAGTTTTTTATTTGGTAGAAATTTGTCTGAAAGGACGTTGACTGTTAGTTTTGAGTGATGGTGTGTACCCTCCGCTTTAAATCCACTCGATTTTATTTGACATATGCGCTATGGAATTGATATTTGAAATCGAGTGGATTTCGTAAGTCTAAACGTACTATTAACCGATTTCTTTTAGGCAAACATTATTTTAGACCGAAGTCGGTCGAAAATTCCAAATTGCAGATATTTGGACACACATAGAGTGTTTGGTTGCGCATCAATTAAAATATACAAATCTAAAACGATTTCAACTTAATTTTGCGCACTTTAGGCCACATTATACATATAATTAAAATTTTATCAAAGTTGGTAGAAGCAATCTGTTTGAGAATCGTTTTCTTGGTCAAAATTCGGTATATTTTTTTGTTCGACAGGTAACGCAACAACTTTTTGGGTGAATGTATGTTAAAATAAGGTTTAGCAGCTGTAAAGGAATTTAAGGTCAAAGTTTAATTCTTGATTCTCTCTATTTTGGATCAACATATTAGAGTTTTTGTGTTTTTTATGTCATCCAACATATTAACAAATTGCAAACGCCAATAAATAAACTATAATTTCTGTTCCAGAACCTGCAATAATCTAAAAGTTTTTACTACGATAACAATTCTTCCTTGACGATATCGATTCGGCCGACCTATTTATAATCTAAACTATAAAATGCTCTTGACTAAAATGGAATAGTTTCCTTTCCGGTCCATAATTTTAGGTGCAAAATTTTTTGGCCGCGGATACTCGAAATGCCTAATTATCTAGTCCAATCTAAAAAGTGTGTTCAATAGGACGGGGTGATTGTTTTTTTATTTTTATGGAAACAAATGAGAAAATAATTAACTCAACTTTACAAAAAAATTTTTTTCGATTCAGCCGATATCAAAAATTAAGACTTCAACAGTATCCAATTCTTTGATGTATGCATTATACCACGGATGTGAATTAAAAAGTAAAGAAAAAAACATATAAAATATGTAAAACAATTCGAAAATTAAATGAAACAAGAAAAAAACTATCAGTCGGCTTTGCCGACAAAGATATACCCTCAGAATATTATATTTACGGACAGATCGAATCTATTTAGGGTCTTTTCAGAATTTTGTAGCAATATTTGTACACCTGAACTTACCGACAAAAATGTGGATTAGGATTAAAGTTCAAAAGGGTTGCCTTGGAAGAACTTAGAGGAATGGACCGATATAGTCCATTATGGAAACAGATTTTCTATTGGGAGCCATATATTTTCGATAGACATCGCGTCCACTAGTCATTTCAGTGGGTCATCGCATAATTGTTGGACCAGAATGCCAGAACCAGGGTTTAAAATGCTAACGCCATATTAGCAAAAGCACCGAATATTTGCAGCTTTGCCTGCTAAAATTTCTTCGAAATATGTTTAGCAACAATGAACAACGGCAACGTGTAGCAACAAATTTCACAAAAATATTGCTAGCGATGCTGATGCTATTTGATATTGTTGCTTTAATAAAAAAGCGTCGGGCACGCATACTCATATTTTGCAGCACACATGATCAACACATATCAGAAAAGAGAATAAGCAACAAAGTTTCAACGGATTAGCCATGTTTTCAGCAAACAATTGTTTTTGAGATCAGGGTTACCAGTGTAATGCATTAAAAATCACAATATAATTAATTCCACTTTTTCGTTCAAAGGACATGTGAATTTTTGGTGAAGCCGTTCAAAATATATTTTTTTTTTATTTTTAAACAATAATAATTAGTATTCTTTAGGTTCTACCATATGATGGGAGCATTTTGACTTTAAATGACATCTTTTTTATTACTGCGTTGGCAACTCTAATGACAAAAAACACCCTCTCTGGCTAATTCGCTGCGACGAATGGTCAGCCGAGTGCTAAATATGTAGCGTGGTTGTCGATTATGCCTAACGAAAAAAAGATTAGGCGTAAAAAACGAAATAAGCAAAAATGTACAAAAATAAATATGCGTTCGGTTGCTTATTTAGCCGTGTGTGTGAATATTGTGTAGCAGTTGAAGTGTACAGCTAATGCTAATGTTTTTAGATGCTGGCTTTTAAACCCTGGCCAGGACGCATGGACTTGTCCACAGAGAGCATAATATCGCTGTATACAGGACCACAACGAACAGCATCGGTATACATTTGCAAAGGATCTTCGAAGTTCGAACATACCCTAAACTGCACTTAGACACAAATGTTGAACTTTTGTGGGACAAAATTTGGACAAAATATTAGGAGATCAAATTGGTTGCCCCGTTCAAGCGATATCGTGCATACCATTTTACTGCCATTTTTTAAATATTGGGTACCGGAAGTTGTGGGCCAGTATTGCCCATCTTTGAACTACAACGAAGTTTGGACAAAATATGACGAAGGCCAAATTTTGTAACAAATCGGCTGATTAGTTCTGAGTTATTGTGCTCCCAAGCTACTAGATAAGGTGCCATAGAGTTTTTACACGTTTCGGGCTGTTTTCTCAATAAGTATGGACTTGCCCCTAAAAAAACTTTTACCGTCATGACGGAGGCAGCGAATGCCAGTTCCTTGTACAAAAATCCAAGTGATTCGAGAGCAGGTCTTAAAGTGAACTTATCTGAAATTTTGTGTGGGAGGTACCCGAAGGAGTGAACAAATATAGTCCATATTCGAATCTGATCTATATCTGGTAGATATATTAGGATGTGTAAATAGGGTGTCCAAAAAACCGGTTTTTCCAAACAAAACGGTTTTCGGTTAACCGAAATTTTCAGTTCATTCAAAACCCGGTTTTCGGTTTTCAAAAATTTTCAAAACTGGTTAACCGGTTTAAAGCGTTTTTGTAAAATAGGTACAAAATTGCTCATAATTGATAAGTATATGATTAAAAATGTGCAGCAATGGGTAAAGTAAGTATAACTAATTCGTTTTTATGTAATTATCTGATAATATCCTTGTTATTTAACATTCAACCTTAAGGTGGAGACAGGAAACATAAGTCAGAAATAGTGCTCTAATAGTAAAAGCCCTTACAAATATACGATTGTGTACCAAAGGAATTAAATTTACATTTTATTAAGTCTGGATTCTCCTTCTTGCGTTGAGAACCTCAAGTTATCGTGCCGGAATCAAAATGTACTTTGTTATCGTTACCCTTTAAGCTGGGTACACATTGTCAGTTTTGAATGACAGCTTTGTAGTTGTTTGCTAGTGTGGCCGTACATTTTTGTCATTCATCATGCAACCACAAAATATTTTGTGGTTGCTGGACGGTTGAACAGTTATCGATAATTGCAAAAAATCGTCATTCAAAAGTGACAATGTGTACTGTATTTTACAACCTTAAATTCGACAAGTTCTTAGTTTACTATAATAATTCAAAAAAGTATGAATAACGTCATTCAAACAACCGTGTGATATTACGTATACACAGTTTTTTTCATAGATCGTTCAATTGAACTATACTGGAGTTGTGCCATTTTACACAAAATATTTTCAAGTTTAAAGGTATCTGACATTTATAACTTAGCCGTACCTTTTGTTACTTAAGTTTAGTTTACTTTCAAGAATACAATTGTAATGAAATTTTAAAAATATTACTACTTTTTTAAAACCGGTTAACCGACACAAATAACCGGTTTTTTTCGGTTAACCGATAATGACGTTTTTGGCGAAAACCGGTTTCGGTTTTGTAACTCAAAACCGGTTTCGGTTTTGGACACCCTATGTGTAAAGTATGGACCAAATCGTTCACACCCTACAAGACTTATCTGGCTCACAATTTTTCCGAACATTTTTGAACTTTTGTGAGAGAGGTGTCTGAAGGAGTGGCCCGATATAGCTTATCTTCGAACTTCAACTAAGTTTGGACAAAATGTGCGAAGGCCAAATTTTGGACCGAATTCTCAGATTTGTTCGAATCTTGCGCTCCAACCACTACACACGGTGTTATAGGGTTTTTGTTTTCACCTTTCAGTCTATATTCTCAGGAAAAATGGAGTTGCACCTGATGAAGCTTGCACCGTCATATGAGGGTCAGCAAATACAAGTTGCTACAACACAAAATCAAAGCGATTCGAGAGCGGGTCCTAAACTGAACTTTTCCGAAATTTTATGTGGGAGGTATCCTAGGGTTTGGACCGATAGAGTCCATATTGGAACCTCATTTATGTCTGGTAGAAATGTCGAGATGTGTAAAATATGGACCAAATCGGTTACTACCTTTAAGAGCCATCGTTCGCACAATTTTTCCGAAAATATTCGTATTTTTTGTGGGGGAGGTACCTGAAGGAGTGGGCCGATAAGGTCCATCTTCGAACTTAAACTAAGTTTGGACAAAATATTACGAAGGCAACATTTTTGACCAAATCGGTTTATCCGTTCGAGAGTTATCGTGGGACCGACGGACGGACTTTGCTAAATCGACTCCAAATTTTCTGAAACGGATTTCGCCCAAACATTCTTGGGGTCTTAAACCATTATTTCGATGAGGCACATTTTTGGTCGTATCAAAGTGTAAATACTCTCTTTAGCTTAAAAACTGAGGGTATAAAAATTGGCTATTTGGAAGATTTTAGTCACATTTTTATATATAATCGGTTGTTAATTGGAATGTTAATTTCCTAGAAGATAGAAAATTTACTCGCAAAAATACTATACAGGTTTTATTCTAGCCCCAGTGAACTATGTGTATTTCAACGTTTTTTTATCATATTTTCGAACCGTAATTTGGTATTGCGTGCTCTCAGACAACACAAAAGCTTAATTCGGAAAATTTGATAAATTTCCTTCAGAACTGCATGTAGGTTAGTATTTTGGAATCTCAGTGAGGAAAACCTACATGCAGAAAAGAATCAATATAAAGCGTTATTATGATATTCTGCTTCTCCAAAACATAGACCTATGCCCATAATTTTTTTGGAGACATTTTTTGATCAAACTTCAGATGCAAAATTATAGCTAATTTGTCCAGAAAATTTAGCTAAATATGTCCAAATACCTGAAATCGGGCAGTACCGTTATAAGGGGGTTATACCAACGGATGAACCTATGTCCACAATTTTTGGTGGACAAGTTTCTTGGCCACATCGAACCTTAATGCCGAAATATAGTTAATTCGGTCTAAAATATAGCTAAAAGCGTCAAACGTCAACATATCTGAAATCGAGCGGTACCGTTATATGTTGGATATACCAAAAATGTGGTCGTATATCCATGAGTCACACTAGAGAAATTGTTTTTCCACTTGGAACCCTACATGTCAAATTTCATCAAATTTGGGTCGAAAATGTAGATAACGTCTTCTAAATGTCTGAAATCCAGTGGTACCGTTATATCGGGGATATACCTCAACTTGAACCAATATTAAATATGTAAAACCAAAATACTCTCAAAATTATAAAAAAACACATATAAAATAAAAAAAAAAATATTTAAATAAAAAGGGTCCATATCAGACGTGAACCCGCACGACCAAACATTTCGTACACCGGCGTACACTCTAGGCTACCGACTCCAATGCTCCACGATGATTCGTAACATGAGTTATATAAATCGCTTTGTCAGTAACACTAAAAACAGTGTGTAAATATATAACTTTCAAAAAATGTTTTTCACCTCAGAACAAGAGGTAATAAATCCCGTTATGTTTGTGAGAAGTTGACAAAAGTAGAATAAGAAGAAAATCAATCTTTAGTTTTTTTTTTAGTTTTTAAAACAGGCATGTATGAATCACATGAACTAACAATTTTGCAATAAAAACGTTGCTTCAAAGAAACCAAATTGTCAATGAAAACATTTGAATAAATGAATGAATACCTACAATTGACAGGAAATAATTACAAATATTTATTATTTATTATTTTCATTCTAAATGGCTCTAAACCGAATGCGATAAGCTCTATACTTACATACACACATACATATGTACATACATACATAGGTATCAAATAAAAGTGATGGATTCGCCGTGTTAGAAAATCGGACGCGCAGCATCTCATTTGGTATTTAATTGAAAACATGTTAAATTAAATACCAAATGAGATGATGCTCGTCCGATTTTCTAACACGGCGAATCCATCACTTTTATTTGATGCCACAATTTGATGTCCTTGTGATTTATGTATATAATGATCTTAAAATGTTCGCCAATAGGAAAACTATAACACAGACTTTGGTTGCAAAATTTTTTTCTTTAACTTTTCCTTTGAAACCATGAAAACAATAAAATGCAATAATAACATTTTTATTTTATTCCTCATACTATTATCTTCGTATTTTTCCAAATAACATGAATATATCTGAGTCCACCAAGAAATAGGCTTTATTTTATTTGTCTGAATTCTGTTGTATCTTTTAAATATTTTTTGTAAGCGTAAGCGCTATTATTTCAAAAATACGTAATATTTTGTAATAAATTTGATTTTTCGCGAATCCATTGAAACAGTTCGGGAGTATTTTTGCATCAACGCAAAAGCTACAGATTCAGTTAATGTTAATAAGATATAACAGCTTATATCAAGCCGCGATTTTTTATAAATTTGTTCTAAATATTATAATTAAAACGATCATATCTTTTGTGCACAACGGTCAATATTAGTTACAAAAACATATTTGGAATGGCGATGAACTGTATAATCCTCCTACGCATTTTGACATACAATATCAGTAATTCATGTCTTATCCTGATCACTTATGGTATGTTCCAGTATTGCAAGAATCTACTAATTTTTACTATTTTTTCGATAACATAAAGGAAAAAATCTTAACGTGGTAGTAGCTTCTTGCAGGTTCTGGAACAGAGCATTAAATATAATATCAAGTACTAAAATAAGGAATTTTACAATGTCCGACCATGGTGTATTTTCCTACTTTTTTCACAACATATACAATAGACTCCCGGTAATTCGTAATCCAATGGACCGGTCATTTTTTACTAATTATCAAGGTTAAAATGCGAAGTAAATGACTTCAAGGGACCGGTAGCTTAAACGAATTATCGAAAATTTCGATTTATTGTGATTCGAGCATGTAACATTACACGGTGCTCTTGAAGCAACTTTAAATGGAAGGTGCTTACACCTGGAAAGTTATTACGGATTCTGAAACTACAATGTCCATAGATGAGAAAAAAATCGCGATTCAAGCGCTTCGGTGATTTCTTTGTTTTTTTTTTTATTTTTCTCATCTATGAACATTGTAGTTTCAGAATCCGCAAAAGCTTTCCAGGTGTAAGCACTTTCCATTTAAAGTTGATTCAAGAGCACCGTGATTAATGACGAAAAATAACAAATAAACTATTTTTGTGTCCAATCATCATCATATTTTTGTGATAATCATATATCAACAAGTACGAGTGGCCGAACTTTTAATATCCTCCATCACGAACTGTATTGAAGTAAATGGGAACAGTAAGTTTCCTTTCGCTTATGACAAAACTAAGCTCTTCTTCCTATTCCTTGCAGGAGCAGAATGTCTTAAATGATAAAACTCCCTTAAATGAGCTCATATGGGGCATCACCGTTGTTATTTCCAATATTTACAATTTTAGGAATTGAGCTTTTGTATCCTTTGACACACAATATTAAATTACAGCAATCTCGGTTCGAAAATTTGACAAAAAACCCTCGAACTACATAAAATTGGGCAATAATGTTGTACATACATACATACATATATTATGTATACAGAGGTTTTTGTTCAGAGAATAACATTGTGCAACATTTTTAAGGTAATTTTTTGCAAAAATGTTGAGCTTAGGAAAAACGACAAAAACCCTAGTTTGGTTTTTGCTGTGCCAGATCCAGCTTGGATTTTATAGCCCCATCTTAACATGTTTAAATATGGACTTTTTGAAGCAATTCGGGGCCACATCTCTGAGACCAATGCGAATCTGCAAATTTGTAGATAAGGACAAGAAATGCGAAATGCTGATCTCGAAAAACTACATTTATTGCCTTAAATTGTAAAATATATCTAAAAATTCCATAATTTGTACACATTTTGCACCATGTCTCCAATACTGTTAAATTTTTCTTAACGTTTTCTTTTGAAAAAATATTCGTTGGAATGTAATACACAACCCTTCAGAACATTCCATTGTTGTAAAATGCCTGTATCACGTTGTTTTCAGCTTTTCAACGGCGATTTAATAAATATGTACACTCCTGTCAGTAGAATAGAACACCTAAATTTCTGTTAATGTTAGCTTATTTATCCCGAAGCGAATGAATCTACGTTTTTAATCTTGTAGGGATTTAAAGCCTATGATGTTCCGTATCAAACACAGAAAAAATTATGTTTCTAGCTTTTCGCGAAATAATTTTCTGATCATTTTTCCGACAGTACTATGAAAAATAGGCATTTATTTTCGGTCATCAGGATAGAACAGTCATTTTATTTTCGTGAATTGTGGAGATCTTAACGCCGAATTTTCTTTCAGTCGATAAAGCGGGGCTTTCTAATCATTTTTCACCAATAATGTTTTCATATCAGATTATCTTCCTCTAAATGTGGAGCACATGTCCAAACCTTTAAACGGCAGACTTGTTCGCGGAAAAATCATTTTATTTAACAAAACATCAAGGTTTTTATAAGAAATTTTGACGTTTTTCATAAATATTTTGAAAATGTTCCATGTTATCGGCATCCGCAGCACTCAAATGTATCCGTCGATGTTGTCTGTGTCATATTCTATCTTATTGTGAAGAAATATGACATAGCTGCGCGACTCTTATTGAAATTCCGAGATGTTTCTATTATCTGTAAATTTAAACCCGTTTACGCTGTTATTTCGGCGTCCGCGGAATTATTTATATGGTTTTATTGGTGAAAAATGATTAGAAAGACCCGCTTTATCGACTGAAAGAAAATTCGGCGTATATTTCTACACAATTCGCGAAAATAAAATGAGTGTTCTATCCTGATGACCGAAAATAAATGCCTATTTTTCATAGTACTGTCGGAAAAATGATCAGAAAATTATTTCGCGAAAAGCTAGAAACATAATTTTTTCTGTGTTTGATACATCATAGGCTTTAAATCCCTACAAGAGTAATTTTGTAGATTCATTCGTTTTGGGATAAATACGCTAACATTAACAAAAATTGAGGTGTTCTATTCTACTGACGTAGAGTGTATGTATGTATGTATGGTGTGAAATATTTTCGATATTTTACAAACTTGAAATGTAATTTTCGAGTTCATTATTTCTCCAAATATTCAATTCTTCCCCTTATCTACAAATTTGCTTCAGAGGTCAGATGAAGATTCACATAGATTTCAGATATATGTATAGCCCAGAATTGCTTTAAAAAGTCGTTTGGGTCTGTATTTTAAAAACATCATCAGCTCAAATTGTTTGCAAATGATTAGCTTAATATGATGCACAGTGTTATTTAAAAATACATGTAAGGTTTGTAAACCATCTCTTTATGTACTCATTTTATATAAAATATATAATAAATTTAAGAAAATAATAAAAATATAGAAAGCTAAGTACTCTTTCTCTATAAATATTTTGTGCGTTAAGCCATTGATAAAAGTAATACATACACACATACGTATGTATTCTTATAAAAACGGTACACCCCTTCTTCCTTGAATGCTGTGAAGTCAGTGTCTCTGTGTTTGAAGACAGAAAGCACGTTCATTACACCACCAATCACCTTGATCGTTGGTGTAATCAACGTTTAACTCACCACATTTGTATGTTCACACAAATTCACCCAATGGGGTGGGACTCCAGCTGGTGTAACATGCGTGTTTGTGTGCAAGTGTTGAGTAAAGTTATGCCAGTTTTGTTATCTGTTATACAAAACATGTTATGCGTGTTTAAACTGCAATGTTATTGTTTGTTTGCTGGCTGAAATGTCTGGAGCGCCGTACTAACGCATATAGGTTTGAAGGGCGTGGGTTCGAGCCCGTCTAAAATGTTTTCTTTTTTTCTTGTTTTTAAGATAAAAAGGAAATGTTTTTATATAGTTTTTTTATTATTTAAAACTTTTTATGAAAATTATATTTTTGAGACTTTTTAAGCATTTTTTAATAAAAATAACTTTTTTCTCTAAAACGTATAGTTTTCCTGCAATCGGGCCTTCTTTTAAAAGTTCCAAAACCTTTGGAGGGTAATATAGGTGTACCCCTGGTTTTTGATTGAAAAAATACTATTACTATATTCCTAACAAATCCTTGACTTTATATGATTCTAAAATTTTTTATTAAATTTTTATCGCATATTTACATTTTTCATCAAAAGTCGAAAATTACAAAAAAGTCGATTTTTTTGAATAGCTTGGGTTTTAGGTCAATTGCGTGGAAATGCGTAGGTCAAATGAAGCGTTATCAGCGTGAAATTACAGATAACATACAATACTATAACAAAATGCAAAAACCATACACAAATTTTCGAAAAAACCAGAGTTTTACGTCAATTTTTGCAACCATTTTTTGTGGCGTTTAAACGACCAGTGGCTTTATCTGGGTTAACAAGCTTCTTGACTTCGGTTGAATCTTGCAAATAAAACCAAAGTTATTTCGGGAATAAACACAATAAACTTTTGTTTTATTTGCAATCATCATCTAATCTATTTTCCTGTTCCTCTTTTAAGTAAGTGGTAAAATAAACACATGAACATAACCCACATATAACACAAACTAATAAAAACAGAAAAATACACACAAATATGCGCTTAAAACGAACGTAGCCCGCTTAAAACCCCTTTGAAATAGGCGTTTTATTATGTCGAAACACAGTATAATCAGATATATTTTACGAGCACGACCACTGTCGAAATCACTGATATTGCGGCGCGAAATTAATAACTTGGAAACGAATGGAGATATCTTTCTGAAATTTTGCACAAACTCAGTCTGTGTCCGTGGGTAATAATGGACTAAATATGAACAGCATCCGCTAAAATTTGGGTATAGCCCTCCTAATATTCGGTATTTTGAGGATTTAAGTCACCCTTTCCTTCCAAATTAGTTGTAAGTTGGTGCTTAGGGTTTCTAGTGATCACTTAACCTTTCAAAAAAAAAAAAATAATAAATAAATAAATAAATAAATAAATAAATAAAATAATATGGATATAGGTTCACGTTTGGGTATAGGCCCCTTTTAAGGTACCTTCCGATTTTCAGTATTTTGGGGGTTTAAAGCAAAATTTTCTGGCCAAATTAGGTGTAATTTGTTATTTTGTGCAAACATTCTCCACCAAAAATTGTGGACATAGATCTACATTTTGATATTGTCCTCATATAACGGTACCTCCCAATATTCGGTATTGTTAGGATTTTGTCTAAATTTTCAGACCAAATAAGCTAAATTTTGGTATAGGAGGTTATCATTGGTTATACATCCTCTCCACCAAAAATTGTGAACATAGGTCTACATTTTGATATAGCCCCCATATAACTGTACCGACAGATTTTGGGTATTTTGAGGATTTAAGCTATTTTTATCAGCAAGATTTGCAGCTATATTGTGGTTATACAGAATCTAGGAACTCCAAACTAATTAGTAAAAAAACCTTGACAGGACCTTAGATAATCTTTGTAGTTACGCTCCATTCAAAAAAATGTATATTGCACTAAAAACATAAAAAAATAATAATTTTTGAAAATTTATTGCTATATAACTGTGTAACTTCACGCCCCAAACATTTGTTTTAAATTTCACTTACACCCTCCCCTACAATAAAAAATAAACTTTGTTTTTATTAATAATTTATTTAACAATTAAACAAATATGAAATCAGGTTTTTTAGCAAAAATTTTGTTAAAATCTGATGCATAAAAATGTCTTGCACTTGACAGTGAATAACTGAGTGAATATTTGCAACAACAAAAAAGTAAAAACAAAATTTTAGTCAGCAGAGTGTCTGTAATCGATACAATGGAAAACATTTCGCAATTTTATGCTTTGACTTTTTGACTTTCGTGAGGATAGATCAATTGTTTCGACCAGTGTGGAGCGGTTAAAAAAACATATGACCGTTATCCTGCCCATGTCACTAAAATTATTCTAAGCGATTTTAATGCCAAAATTGGAAATCTTTGGACCTACAGTCGGAAAATTCAGTCTTCACTGTCACTGTTCACATCTGACAATGGAATGAGGCTGATAGACTTGGTAGTTAGCAGTACCAAATTTAAGCGTCTCGACATTCATAAGGGCTCCTGGCTGTCTCCAGACCAAACAAACAAGTGTTGGATATACGATCGTTCCGAGGAGCAAATATAGAATCGGTCCACCACCTCATTGCTATTTAAAGTATTACATTACTATTGAACAAAACCAAAAGTATCATTAAAACTTTAAGACACTGTAGATAAATTTAACTCAAGGATTTTTTCTGTCACAATTCCGATAATTTCTTTACCATTATATAATGATAATTTGTGGCATGGAAATAATATATATTTATTTAATAATAAATAAAGGAATACTCTTGTATGTTAGGAAGTATTTCTGTTGTTTAACCACCACTACTTTATTGTAATTAGGGAAATATCAAAAATTTATTTTTCCATATATAAGTTATTTTGTTCGGAATATGTCCTCCAGAAATGAATATATGGAACAAAAATAAATTTTGCATTTTTGCATACAAAAGATATGGTCAATTTCACCCAGTAAATACTATCCGATCATCATCCAAAATTACTGGCATCTTCCTTGGCCTAAACTCGTACCTCTTGCAAAATTGTAACACCATTGAACTAAAACTGCGACATTTTCTTGATTATGGTGCACTACATACTGTGAGATCTCTGACCACGTACGTCAACATAATTAATAGGAAAGACCAGAGTTCATCTTCAAATATTACATGCATGAGCGGAATGGGTATTCCAGGAATAAAGATACAATCTGTACATTAAAATTTTTTACAATTTTCGTACAAAAGTTTCGGTTCATTTAACCTCTAAATATTCATCATCTTCTAACATTGCAATTATATTCTTTGTTTCAATTTCGCGTCGATCGGACTATTACTTTGACCAATAGATAAGCTACAAAAGCGGATCAAAATTTTGTTTTTCATCATCAATAACAATAAATGTCTATTCTGGCCTGAACCCGGCATAAATACAAAATTTCGTGACGATTGGTCCATAATTGTTGGAGTTTGATTGCAATTTATAACGAACAGACGGATGAACACACATCTGTAAATCGCTTTATCTCGTCGATATGTGAAAAATCGTATTACTCATTGGCAGACGAATATTTGGCAGAGCTACATGCATTTTGGGCAAAGTAAATCTATAATACCCTTTCCAAATTGTGGAGTAGGGTATAAGAATAGATTTTTTTATTTCTTAAATTTTTGACTAGTAGAATATGTTGAAAAAAATTGTCTGAGATACACTCCGGTTCATCTGAATAGAACCAACCAATATTTTCCTACAAATACCGTTATATCTGACGATAGGAGTGGAATTGTAAATTATATTTTTGTGGACATGTAGAGCATATAGTAGCCGATATTTTCAATACCTAACATGTTTCTCATATGCGTTATAACGGTAATTTTTTCTCGCTTTATGAAAAAATGCCAAAATATTAGCATGTTTTAATGGTTCACCAGGATAGAACCAACCTAAGAATTTAAACAAATCCTTTGTCAGATGTGGCAAACTTTTACAAAAAACTATTTATAATTATAAAAAAAAGGCCGTGAGTGTTGATTGCAAACCAATATTGCGCAAAAAATTTTCTTAGGGTCTGGAATTTGTTGAAAATCTATGCTTAGAGCTCCAAAAAATATTTTTATGAAGGATTCGGTAGAAACAATTTATAAAGTAAACATTTTATGCTCAATTATGTTCAAAATTTTCAAGACTACAATAAAATTTCACACATTTGATAGGTTTATAAGTACGAAACAGAAGAAATATGGTAAAGATTACTCAAAATTCTACCTTTCCAAACCACAAGTTGGTATTTTATGTCAGGAAAGTGAATGCAAATCGATGGGTTCCGTGGCTGTGGACACCAAGAGGTCTAAAAAATAAAATAATTCCCACCGGCGATCGCATCATGTCAACATTGTTTCTACCGATTCCTTCATAAGAATATTTATTGGAGCTCTAAGCATCGATTTTCAACAAATTTCCAGACCCTAATACACTTTTTTTCACAATATTTGTTGGCAATGAACACTCACGGCCTTTATTTATAATTGTAAATAGTTTTTTGTAAAACTCTGCCACATCTGACAAAGGATTTGGGTAAATTCATAGGTTGGTTCTATCCTGGTGAACCATTAAAATATGCTAATATTTTGGCATTTTTTCATAAAGCGAAAAAAAAGTACCGTTATAACGCATATGTGAAACATGTTAGGTATTGAAAATATCGGCTACTATATGCTCTATATGTCCACAAAAATATAATTTGCAATTCCACTGCTATCGTCAGATATAACGTCATTTGTAGGCAAATATTGGTTGGTTCTATTCAGATGAACCGGAGTGTATAAGCGTTGGGGGGGAAAAATTCATTGTGTTTTTCATGTAACATAGAATTTTAAACGCGGTTTTGTCGAAATTGCATTTTTGAAAGCCGTGCCTACCGTAGCTCGAAAACGGATGGTCCGATCTTCATATGTTTTTATATATATTTTTTTTTAATTGAAATTTTGACTTATACAGTTCACCATTTTTTAAAAAAAATTATATTGTTAATTCAGTTTCTCTTAAGGACAAGATTATTAAGCACGGTGTGCCTGAACCAACTTTAAGTGGAAGGTACTTACACCTGGGAAGTTTTTGCGGATTCTGAAACTACAATGATCAAATATAAGAAAAATCAAAACACCGGTGGGCTTTTTAAATAAATCGCGGTCAAAGTTCACATTTTTAGGGTTTTTTAGGTTGTCACGATTTTGCTTGAAAACTGCAAGTCCAATCGAAATAGTATCAAAGAAAATGTTGTAGCTGTGAAAATTATCTACAACATTGATATTTATGATAACTATCGAAATGATGAGAAAGAAAATGTTGTAGCTGTGATTGACCTTTATGATTTGTTCCTAGGTTTTACCATATTTTAGATATAGGAGTTTAGTTCATATTTTTTGGTTTTTTTGTTAGGTTTTCACGATTTTACTTGAAAACCGACAAGTCTTGTGGAAGTGGGACTAGAGAAAATCTTATGTCTGTGATAATTCTCTTACAAGATTGGCTTTTGCAATTTTTCCTAGGTTGTACCATTTTTTGAGATATATAAGTTGAAATTGGGAAATTTCAGTCATGACATTGTTTTACAAGGAGGCGATACAGTCAGTGCATTGTCCCATTTTGAACTTATTTATCACAAAAATGTTAGAACCCACGAACACATCATAGTGGCAGGTCTTGTAGAGAATTTTCACAGCTACAATAATTTCTCTAATATATTTCGATAGGACTTGCTGTTTTCAAGCAATATCGTGAAAAAATAAAAAAACCTTAAAAATGTGAACTTTGACCGCGATTTATTTAAAAAGTGCTCCGGCGATTTTTTTGTTTTTTTATTTTTCTCATCTATGAAGATTGTAGTTTCAGAATACGCAAAAACTTCCCAGGTGTAAGCACCTTCTATTTAAACTGGGTTCACTGTGTAGCTTGTTAATGATCGCGATTTCGAGTTACAGTGGGCAACGTACTTTTCAGAAAAATACCCAATATTTTCAAAAAAAAAAAAAAAAAAAACAGTAAGGAAAAGATCAAAGTCGGGCGGAGCCCACTATATGATACCCTTCACCACAGTGAATATGCACATAACTTGGAATAATTTCATAGTTTCTCTTCAGTAATGAAAGTCATGGTTTATTACTCGGAGGAGAAAAACAATAGATTTATTGGACGCCTTTCATGTTTTCGGTACATATGTATAACGGCTTATAAGCTAGTTAAATGTAAAAAAAGATGCAGATGAAATTGGACTGATTTATACCTTAATAATTTATTTATATCTTATGTATATCTTAAAAGTTTTAATAGGTCAGTATTTCTATTGACAGCCTGCTATCTGTCCAAATTTCATAATACAATATATGTATTCTAGCAAAGTGCCCGCCACTTCGTATGCGGAAAGGAAATAAAAAAACAACAAACAATATTTAATACCGAAATGGTGAACTCTGAAAATGTTGTTGTACTACTACCTATTTTAATTGATATGTAATTTCATTTAACTACTATTTGTAACATTTTAGTTATATTTCCTAAAAAATCGGACGTATCTCACCCCTACAAATTAGCAGCGAGTGATTCAATGTGTAGTACATTTTAGTAATTCTAAAACATTTATTGAATATTATCCTTTAGAACTTTGCTATTGTTCCAAATTATGTAATTTCAGCTTTAATCTTATACCCAAAACCAAATTTAGTAATTCTTGTACCATTATATATGAGATATTTTCAATGTCACCTCCATAGCTCGGTCAACAGCGGCCTTCGTACCAAATTTCAGAATTTGTACGTACACCTGGGTATAAACTTCAAAAATTACTCCTTATATCAACACTATATACACAGCCGTTATTCTCATTGCTAGCTCTATATGTTTCCCCACCATATCTTAACCCCGCACACCAACAGTGACTCTAAGTTTAGAATTCGAGCTCTGTACCTAGCCCAATTACCTAATTTTGCACAGTAACTTTAATTCGAAATTTCAGGATTCCAGCTCTATCCGTTCACCCAAATCCTAATAATATCAATATTAGTACCATTGAGTACTTTTCGTACACACGTGTACACCTTTCTAAAACCACCTCCTTATGTCAACTGTACTTTTTAAACTTGATTCTCACTCGAAATTTCAACCTTTAAGCTTTATCAAATACAAGATTCTATAAACAATCCTTAAGGCAAAAATCGACGGAAAGCGCGGATGAGGTAGAAAACAAACAACCTGGCTCAAAAATATCCAGACATGGACTGGCTATAATGATGAATACTCTCTTTTACAAGCCGCTAAGAACAGGGAGCTGAACATCATTGTGTAACAACAAATAATTATAAATATATACTTAATATCATATATGTATCATTGAAATATTATTGTACGATCACCAATATCCGAATAACGCATGAGTAAATAAAGAAGAAGAAAGCTTTATCTGTTCACAAAATACGAATTGTTACCAAATTTAGTGCATTTTAGTACTTTTCGCACACTTATATTTCGAATATCCAAAAACCCTTTGGTACATCTATTCTACACTCTATCAGTTACCATCATTCTAAATTTCTAGCTCTACCGGTTCGCCAAATACAAATGGTACCATATTTAGTACCTTTTAATACTTTTCGTACTGTTCCAGTTCGAATTTCCAAAAACTCAGCCTTATCTGACACCTTCGGACCAAAAGTGACCCTCACCCAAAATTTGAAGATTCCAGATCCAGCCGTTTAGCCTGGGCCTTGATTAATAATCAGTCAGTCAGTCATCATTACTCAACTCTTTTATAAGTATAGATGGGAGCTGTATTTGACTCCATACAGATTTAAATTAAATTTTGTTATCTTATCTATAGCCACAACTCTGTCACACATTCCAATTTTAACACCGCTTGTTGCCAGGCGCCATTTGATTTTTTTAAAGTTTGACAGTTTTTAACCTTAACGTATCATTCTGCATCATGAAAATGCGAGCTCTCGCACATCGATTCAAACCAGTGCCTGTTTGACCAGATCCAATGACTGAATTTATCCAACAAATCAAAAAAAGGCGTGGTCAACGTCGCCAGTAGATGCTGTAAAAGCTTTCAAAACCCATGTTTTGGAGGTGTTTTAATCGGAGTGGAAAAAGTCGGTCAACAATTGGTTTAAACGCATGAAAAAATGTATTAATCATCCTATTTAGCAAACTAATTTCTAGACCGAATTTGGTCCCACGTTTCAAATTTCGGTAGGAATTAGTGACAACTTTATTTTGGTTGTTAGCTTACCCAAAAATTTCTTTAATTACCGATATTATAAACATTTTAATTTTACCGATTTTTGTCGGTAACTCGAATAATGAGTTACAGAATTCCAGTACAGATTAGAGTAACCTTAAAGTATACTGGCTTTGTTTGGCTTGATATTGCCACATTTCCACTTAATATTATTTGCTCTGTTCCTTAACGTGGAAGAATCTTGAAGTTTTACCACTTTTTACTCTAAAAGCGTTCCCTTATTTCAGATACCATACAATTCATATGAGAGTAGTTTAAAACTTTTGATACTTTTAACATTTTTTTTTCATCTTTGTGTTTATTTCAGCTTTAGTCCATATTTTGTTGTAATTCAATTGTTTGAATAACAACAAAATATTTTAAAGTGGATATGAAATTGATTAGTTGCGGGCGAAGGGTAGGGAATACTATAGTTTCAGTTGTCACCAAACAACTTCATCAGTTCCCTTTTTTTTAAGTTAAGGGACAGACCAAATGCTAGATGTCATAACAAATCCCTGGTAATGCGAACTTTATTCCTTACTTGTCTTAAAGTAAGGGATAACAAAAATAGACTATAAAGGTACGATCCGTAGAAATTCTCACAAAACTCGTTTACGGAAAGTTATGACAGTCTAATGTAGATAGGATGACATTGCAAATATCTTCACTTGATAAGAAATAAGAGTCTTGAGTGTAGCCGTTATGTGGACCAAACTGTCTCACTACCATTATCAAACATTTTCGTTCATTCCTACAGATGCAAATATCTCCTAAAAACAACCTAATAGGAAAAGGTGCCGCATGTTACTTCAACTCCCTAGTTTAAAATCGTGTAGTTGGACGATTTTTCTACTGCTCTTAGTAATTTTAGTACAGAAAGTCTTCATTACAATGTATTTAATTTAAAAATAGTGGCACAAGGTATGAAAAAGTTGTAGAAAATTTGAAAAAAGTGGCACATTTGGTATCAAAATAAAAATGTGTCACAGAAGTAGCAAAGCCGAAAAAAAGTGTTAAAATTGATACTTTAGTGGCAGGCACAGCGGTCACGCTGGTCCCTTGCCCAAACAAATTATCTTTCCGAATTTGTATTTGAATCGGACAGTAAATGCGACCTGTACTTTGCACAAAGACATAATACGGCACTCAGTGGGAAAAAATGCAGATTTAGCGTGCAGAAAATAAAAGTCGATGTTTTATTGTTAGTTTATCCAAAATTATAATAAGAATAGCTTTAGATTGGCAACTTTACTTCATTTTTTGATATACTCGTAATTGGCCTATTTGTATTATTTATATATTTTTTGATCTAACCCCCATATGGCGGTACCTTGATGATTTAAGCTGCATTATCCAACCAAAATGGCTGAAATTTGGCATTTTAGTCTTCCTTGGGGTTATAAAATATTCCGACAGAGAATTGTTGGCACAAGTCCACTTTTTGATATAGGCCCCATTGAAAGGTACCGTCTTCATTGGGGGAATAAAATATTCCAACAGAGAATTGTCGGTACACTTTTTGATATAGCCCCCATAGAAAGGTACGCCCCGATTTTCGGTATTTTTAAAATTTCACCCACATCGACCAACCGAAATTGCTGAATTTTGATTTGAATATACATATGTACATACATAACTTATGGTGGAGGGTGTAATAAGAGTTCTGTTCTGCACTTTTTGGTAATAAAAATTTGTATTTAACAGTTTGTTTGGAGACGTATCACTGCATTAATTTTCCTACTTGAACCCGTATTACGGACTCTTTCATTTTGTAATTTCTTATCTGCTATGCCGTGATCAATTCCAAGGGATATCTGATCTTTTTTATGAAAACGTTTCCTATAGTTCTCGAATAGGCATATTTCCTAAAAATTTATATAAAACCAAAAGTCGCAGAAAGTCGCAGGTAAATAGACAAGATACATAAAATACTAATCCCCAATTTTAATTGAAAAATTTAGAAAAAAAGGGACTTACATTTGTTTACTTCGAAACATCAAAATTTAAATAACTTATGGGTTACAAAACTATTTAATTTATTTCAATACCATTACGGTATACCAAAAATACAAAATATTCCGCAATAATATATTCACAGAATTCACACATCTATCGCAATTTTACACCTAAAAAATGTCATCGTTAACATCGTAAAAGATATCAATTTTAAATGTGCCGTTATTCCATTCGGACTAGCTATTTCTAATTATTACATATGCCGTTGAGTATAGTCAACACTTTAGTTCAACACTCTTCTAGCGTTTCATAGTTTCCTTCAAGTCCATTTTTTAATTTTCTGACGTTAGATCGGCATATTTCTCACTGTGCGGCAGTGTGATGTAGGGTATAAAAAGACATACATATGAAAAAAAATTTTCTAAAAAAAGTTTGGTAGATTTCTTTTAAAAAATTCAGTTCATTAAGTAATTTCAGAATACACGTAGTTATTAAAGAATAAAAAACATATTTAATATCAATGACAACGCATTCAGTAAATGTGCAAAGTAAATTATGATTTCGCCATTCATTATGTATGTACCTTCAACAAATAAAAATTCTTCTTTAACAACTACAACTGTGAGTAGTCTGTGTAATGGAGTAAAATTATGCCAGTTTACTAAACTGTTATACAAATAATATTATATGTACATAAACTCTTCAGATCATTACTCATTTGATGGGTGAAATGTCTAGAGCGCCGTGCAAACACGAAACTGGTCAAAGGAAGCGGGTTCGACTCCGTATAGAATAATTTTGTTCTTGTTTTTTTTTTTTTTTTTTTTTTTTTTTTGTGGAAAGAACGAAATGTTTTTATAGTTGTTCTCAATAAACTTCTCTTGAATCTTACAAATGAAAAAATGTATTGAGTTTTTTCCAAATAACCGCAATAAACTCTAGCTCCATTGCATATACTCGTATCATCATTGTTCAAAAAGCTATTCCTCGTTTATGTTGTAAGTAAAAGGTAAAATAAAAACAGTAACAGTAATAAAAACAATGTACACACACACAGAGGCACTTAAAATTGAAATTCGTCCGCTTTCACCACCATCAAAAGTCACATTTTTATACCAAAACACGGCAACCCTGCCACCATTACATTTACATTTTGAAGCAAAAAAATGCCTTTAAAAACTATACATAAGGAAAAGTACGATATTTTTAGAATCAGGAGAAGAAATCCTTTTAATGTAGTCAGGAAAATAAGTGTATATATTTTTTTGTCCCCAAAATGATCAGGTCCCCAAATAAATCACTAGATAGATACTTTTTCGGGGACTGTCCCCAAAGAAGCAAAATGTCCCCAAAAACGCTACTGTGTTGAAAAAGTGTCCCCAAACCCTGCACACTACATACATATATATATATATATATATATATATATAAATATATATATGAAGAAAAGACAAAATTTTTTAGTTTTCCATAAAAAAAATATTAAAAATTTTTTTTTAAGCTACATGAATGATTTTTGGTACATAGATTGGGGAAAAAATCCCATTCTTAAATCTGTTCGAGATACTAATTTTGGTTGTTGCGCGCAAAAGTTATGGCGGTTTCAATTCTGATAAAAAGAAAAAAATCTTTAAAAGACTCTAATCATTATATTGAGAAACTCTCTTAATTAGGGGCTCCCTACATACTATATGGTTACTGAGGTCCCATAACTTTAGTGAAAAAGTTGTAAATTTTCGCGGAAATTAGGAAAGCATTCAAAACAATTGGTAGTTTACAAATTGTTCTAATAAAATTTAAGCTGTTTATGCATCTGAAAAATATATAAAAAATATGTACGTAATCTAAACATCGCGAAGATTCAAATGAAACCAAAACTATACAAATCCGTTTAGCGGTTTGCATATTATAGCAAAAAACAAAAAATATATTGAGGAAATTTATAAAATTTTTTTAAGAGAAAATATTTATTAAAATTTATTTTGTGAGTTAGTTGAACAAAATGTAAGAAAAATAGGTCGGAGTTTTTCTTCTATTTTAGTTAAATTCCACGCAATAAATCACATTTTTTATTCTAATCACTTCTCGAAAACACGCTAACATCTAGCAGAAAATATGGATATCTTTCAAATAAATGTTGGGTTCCTTTAAATGGGGTATAATCTTGAAATAAAATTGTATCAGGTAATGTTCATTTTGAAATGCGTGTAAATCGCGAAATCCTCAAAATCACTTGATGCGCATGCGGTTTACCAATACAGCGAATTCTTCTCTTTTAATTTGTACACATTTGCCAGGATTTACTTTGGCCGCTAAGATGTAGCATCGTCTGCAGTTTAGTGTGCAACAAACTGTATAACGCTTATATTTTGCACAAAGTGCATACACTTTTTATGCGCATCCGATTTCACTATCAACCGTGAAAAAATACATCGATCTAAACATATTTCAATAAAACCCATCAAGAACCGTGGATGTAGCATCACACAGTATTTTTGGGATAAATCGGATACAGCTCCCATGCCACTAAATTTTTCAAACCGCTGTTTTCGCACAAACGCGAGTGATGATTCACTTTCTTCATTGAAATGGAAAAGATCCACATAAAACGCGAATTAGTCAGCGATATTTTGAAAAACATTTTTCGCAAATTTTTTAATTTTTGCAGTAGCCATTTCCGCCGTTCTAGTAGATGGATTTTTACGATCTGTGATTCATATGATCCGGATCGTCGAAAAACTAAAATATCGCGGGGTACCAGCACACTCAAAACGATATTGTAAATACTGTACCCAAAAAATAGGTTTTTTAGAAAAAATATCGCACTAAATTTTGGCCTTTGGCAGTAGATTACTCTGCTGCTGTGTGGGCTACATACTTAATATACATATCAGATTATGCGAAATCGCGAGTTCTTTAGTCCTATAATTGGTTTTTCGAAATATCCGAATGCGCGTCCCAGTCACATTAAAAATTTAAAAAACACCTGAAATCCGGCTTCAAAATGTCAGCATCCATAAAAGGTGGATGCAGTGGAAATTTTGGAAACTGATACATTAAAAGTGTAATCTTCATTTGGTATTCTCCAACTTTTACTTTGGACAGATGTCCGTCATTTGAATGGTTTAATCAGAAATCGAATAGCAATGTAAAAAACCTGTTTAGATTCAACGTGTTTTTACCTATGGTTTTTCCTTTACGCGGTCGTAACTACCACGTAAATTAAATTTTTTTGCTAAATTTTTGAGCTTTGTACAAAAACATCTAAATTAATCCAGCAATAGTCATAGTTACTGGCAAACTACAATAGTTCGCGTATTATAATAGTGCAAACCTTGGCTTCATGGAAACTAAAAAATTTTGACTTTTCCTCATATATATATATATATTATTTTCAGATTATGCACGGGGATGTACCTTGGTGGAAGTTGGCTATATATTTTGTTGAATTTCGGAGGAGCGGGTTACACCTGTGCCCTATTTTTTAAATATATATATATATATATATATATATAGCGCATTTAAAAAATAGGGCACAGGTGTAACCCCCTCCTCCTCAACAAAATATATAGCCAACTTCCACCAAGGGACATCCCCGTGCATAATCTGAAAATTACATTACAAAATAGGGCACAGGTGTAACCCCCTCCTCCTCAACAAAATATATAGCCAACTTCCACCAAGGGACATCCCCGTGCATAATCTGAAAATTACATGGGATAAGTACTTAGGGTCGGAGATTCAACAACCGTTGCCTCGCAAATTAATTTTTTGACCGATAATTTCATAACTTTTGCAAAAAGGCGTTTTTACAAAAATAGGGCATGCCCCCGCCCCCTCCGAAATTCAAACAAGTAAGAAAAGCGTTAAGTTCGGTCGGGCCGAACTTTTTATACCCTCCACCACAAATTTCAGCCATTTCGGTGGATTAATGTGGCCACAACCTTCAAAATACCGAAATTCGGAAGGTACCGTTCTATGGGGGCTATATGATGGCGTGGACCTATACCTACAAATTTCGGGGGAAATTTTTATACGCTTAAAGAAGACTAAATACCAAATTTCAGTCATATCGGTGTGATAATGAGGCTAAAACGTTCAAAATATCGAAAATCGGGAGATATTGTATTATGGGGGCTATATCAACACGTGGACCCATATAAACATTTTATGGTAGAAATGTTTCTTTCCTCTGGAAACACAAAATACAAAGTTACAAACGATTCCTTGGTCAAATGGGTCTAATTCATTCAAAATATATTAAAATGACGCGTACTTTATAAGGGGTCTTATGTGGGGACTATACCAAAACGTGGACCTATATAACCCAACTTTGGTAGGAATGTTTTCTGGCCTCTGAAGACACAAACTACCAAATTACAACCAATTCTGTGGTCAAATGCGTCTAATACATTCAAAATATATTAAAATGGCGCGTACTTTATATGGGGCCTTATAAGGGGGCTATACCAAAACGTGGACCTATATAACCCAACTTTGGTAGGAATATTTTTTGGCCTCTGGAGACACAAAGTACCAAATTACAACCAATTCGGTGGTAAAATGGGCCAAATATCTTAAAAATTCCTTAAAACGACGACGCGTCACGCGTCATTTTGTATGGGGGCTATACGAAAGCGTGGACCTAAATAGCCCGCTTTCAATACCAAAAGTCCTACGTAAATATAACATATTTTCCCAAAATTTCATCAACCTACGTCAATCCGTTCGGACGCTAGAGTGATTTCCACAGACGGACAGACAGACATACGGACGGACATGGCTATATCGATGTAGAATTGCACGCTGACCAAGAATATATATACTTTGTGGGGTCTACAATGATTATTTCGAGTAGTTACAAACGTTGTGACAAACTTAATATACCCCCATCCTATGGTGGAGGGTATAAAAATAGAAAGCCTATTTTCACCTTGGTTGTTCTTTGTATATTCTCTAAAATTTTCAAATTTTCAACCGTTTTTGAGTCTATGCGGAACATACAAACATACACACATAGTCTTTTATATAAAAAATTTCTCACGAAAGTTTTGGTCCATTAAACCCGCTAATAATTATCTCATCACCATGTTAAATTGCAAGCTTATTCTTTGTCTTAAACTCAAATCATTCTTAAAAGTTCGCTCCGATCGGAATATTACTGCGATCTACAGGGCAGCTACAAAGTCGGGTAAAAATTGTGGGTTTGGTCCATTTCACACCTTTCGATCATAATCAACACCTAATGGGGTCACTTCTGGTCGGAATGGGGTCACAAAATTTCGTGACGATCGGTCCAAAATTGAAGCCTGGAGTTTTATTACAATTGTTAATAGCTAGATCGCTTTATATCGTCAAGATATGAAACAAGTAAGAACGGCGTTAAGTTCGGCAGGGCCGAACTTGTTATACCCTCCACCACAAGTTGTATTGAAGTAAAATGGAATAATTAGTTTCCTTTCGTGTATGAAAATTTCAGCAATTTCGGTAAAACAATGTGAGGCACCATTCTATGGGGGCTATTTCAAAACGTCGATATATACCGACAAATTTCTGACGGACAGTTTTTAAGCTCAAAGAAGACTAAATACCAAATTTCCTATATTTGGGTAAGAGAATGTGGCTAATCGAAACGTGGACCTATACCGACGAATTTTAGTCAGAAATAGGGCAATATTAAAGCGTGAACCTGTACAGACATATTTCTGGCGAACAGTTTTATATCATATTGAAGACTAAATACCAAATTTCAGCCATATTGGTGGAATATTGAAGACACAACCTTCAAAATACGAAAAATCGGAGGTGCCTTTCCATGGGGGCTATATGAAGGCGTGGACCTATACCGACAAATTTAAAGGGGAAGTTTGAGTACCCCAACGAAGTCTAAATACCAAATTTCATCCAATTCGGTTGAATATTGAGGCCACAACGTTCAAAATACCGAAAATCGAGAGTCACCGTTCTATAGGGGCTATATGAAGGCATGGACCGATACCGACAAAATTCTGGGGGAAAGTTTTCTACCACCAAATTTCAGCCATTTCGGTGTGGTAATGAATCTAAAACCTTCAAAATACCGAAAATCGGGAGGTACCGTTCTATGGGGGTTATATGAAGGTGTGGACCGATACCGACAAAATTCTGGGGGAAGTTTTATACCCCTAAAGAAGACTATGTACCAAATTTCAGCCATTTTGGTAGGATAATGAAGCTAAAACCTTAAAAATACCGAAAATCGGGAGGTACCGTTCTATGGGGGCTATATGAAGGTGTGGACCGATACCGACAAAATTCTGGGGGAAAGTTTTATACCTCTAAAGAAGACTACGTACCAAATTTCAGCCATTTTGGTAGGATAATGAGGCTAAAACCTTAAAAATACCGAAAATCGGGAGGTACCGTTCTATGGGGTATATATGAAGGTGTGGACCGATACCGACAAAATTCTGGAGGAAAGTTTTATACCCCTAAAGAAGACTATGTACCAAATTTCAGTCATTTTGGTAGGATAATGAAGCTAAAACCTTAAAAATACCGAAAATCGGGAGGTACCGTTCTATGGGGGCTATATGAAGGTGTGGACCGATACCGACAAAATTCTGGGGGAAAGTTTAATACCCCTAAAGAAGACTACGTACCAAATTTCAGGCATTTTTCATAGGATAATGAGGCCAAAAACTTAATAATAACGAAAATCGGGAGGTACCGTTCTATGGGGGCTGTATGAAGGTGTGGACCGATACCGACAAAATTCTGGAGGAAAGTTTTATACACCTAAAGAAGACTACGTACCAAATTTCAGCCATTTTGGTAGGATAATGACCCCCTCCCCTTGCCATTTTTATACCCTCCACCATATGGATTATACCCTCCACCATATGGAGGGTATAATTAAATTTGTCATTCCGTTTGTAACACATCGAAATATTCGTCGGAGACCCTATAAAGTATATATATTATTGATCAGCATAAAATTCTATGTCGATTTGACCATGTCCGTCTGTCCGTCCGTCCGTCCGTCCGTCAGTCCGTCCGTCTGTCTGTTGAAATCAAGATACAGAATTTTGTCGGTATCGGTCCACACCTTCATATAGCCCCCATAGAACGGTACCTCCCGATTTTCGGTATTATTAAGGTTTTGGCCTCATTATCCTACCAAAATGGCTGAAATTTGGTACGTAGTCTTCTTTAGGGCTATTAAACTTTCCCCCAGAATTTTGTCGGCATCGGTCCACACCTTCATATAGCCCCAATAGAACGGTACCTCCCGATTTTCGGTATTTTTAAGGTTTTAGCTTCATTATCCTACCAAAATGGCTGAAATTTGGTACGTAGTCTTCTTTAGGTGTATAAAACTTTCCTCCAGAATTTTGTCGGTATCGGTCCACACCTTCATACAGCCCCCATAGAACGGTACCTCCCGATTTTCGGTATTATTAAGGTTTTGGCCTCATTATCCTATGAAAAATGCCTGAAATTTGGTACGTAGTCTTCTTTAGGGGTATTAAACTTTCCCCCAGAATTTTGTCGGTATCGGTCCACACCTTCATATAGCCCCCATAGAACGGTACCTCCCGATTTTCGGTATTTTTAAGGTTTTAGCTTCATTATCCTACCAAAATGGCTGAAATTTGGTACATAGTCTTCTTTAGGGGTATAAAACTTTCCTCGAGAATTTTGTCGGTATCGGTCCACACCTTCATATATACCCCATAGAACGGTACCTCCCGATTTTCGGTATTTTTAAGGTTTTAGCCTCATTATCCTACCAAAATGGCTGAAATTTTGTACGTAGTCTTCTTTAGAGGTATAAAACTTTCCCCCAGAATTTTGTCGGTATCGGTCCACACCTTCATATAGCCCCCATAGAACGGTACCTCCCGATTTTCGGTATTTTTAAGGTTTTAGCTTCATTATCCTACCAAAATGGCTGAAATTTGGTACATAGTCTTCTTTAGGGGTATAAAACTTTCCCCCAGAATTTTGTCGGTATCGGTCCACACCTTCATATAACCCCCATAGAACGGTACCTCCCGATTTTCGGTATTTTGAAGGTTTTAGATTCATTATCACACCGAAATGGCTGAAATTTGGTGGTAGAAAACTTTCCCCCAGAATTTTGTCGGTATCGGTCCATACCTTCATATAGCCCCCATAGAACGGTGGCTCTCGATTTTCGGTATTTTGAACGTTGTGGCCTCAATATTCAACCGAATTGGATGAAATTTGGTATTTAGACTTCGTTGGGGTACTCAAACTTCCCCTTTAAATTTGTCGGTATAGGTCCACGCCTTCATATAGCCCCCATGGAAAGGCACCTCCGATTTTTCGTATTTTGAAGGTTGTGTCTTCAATATTCCACCAATACGGCTGAAATTTGGTATTTAGTCTCCAATATGATATAAAACTGTTCGCCAGAAATATGTCTGTACAGGTTCACGCTTTAATATTGCCCCATTTCTGACTAAAATTCGTCGGTATAGGTCCACGTTTCGATTAGCCACATTCTCTTACCCAAATATAGGAAATTTGGTATTTAGTCTTCTTTGAGCTTAAAAACTGTCCGTCAGAAATTTGTCGGTATATATCGACGTTTTGAAATAGCCCCCATAGAATGGTGCCTCACATTGTTTTACCGAAATTACTGAAATTTTCATACACGAAAGGAAACTAATTATTCCATTTTACTTCAATACAACTTGTGGTGGAGGGTATAACAAGTTCGGCCCTGCCGAACTTAACGCCGTTCTTACTTGTTGTCCTTATTTTACTAATATTAATAATTTCTATTATGCTCCAATAATTTGATATTTAAAGTAATTTATCGTTATAAAATAATTTTTTACAGTACCTTTGGATGTAATGAATATGGATTTAATTTTGTCTGTATTACTTAGTACACCGATTTTGTGAACCAAATTTTAAAATTAGTGGGGTGGGAAAAAAATTGTATAAAAGTGTATATCGATATTATTTGCTGTTTGAGTTGTGAGGAGTGAGTACTTCAAATGTATAAAGGTTCCATCTGTAGAGGTTTGAAGACGAACATGTTATTTATCTTTTTCAGTGACCACCTCACTTAGGAGTTACCCCCCTTTTTTAACAGAGAGTTTTGCGGTGTTGCCTATAGCTCGAAAACGAATATGCCGATCATCGTATATTTTGGTGAGCTTACTAAGTACGTAATGATTTTGCTTTTGATCGAGGGACTTTTAAAAATATCAATTACAAAATTATGGTGAACAGCGAAAGTCAAAGTTCGATTTTGTTTAATTGGTCAAAAAACGTTTTTAAGGGAAAATTTCCATCTTTAAAGACAAGAGTTTGATGTATTCAATAAGCTCGCAAAAAATATGAAGACTGAATAAAAAATTTCAGTCATTTCAGGTGGATATTGAGGCCACAACATTAAATATACCGACAATGTGGAGGTACGGTTCTATGGGGCCTATATTAAGACGAGGACCTATACCGACAGAATTCAGGTGGAAAGCTATAAACCCCCAACGAAAACTAAATACCAATTTTTAGCCATTCCGGTGTGACAATGAGGCTGAAACCTTCAAAATACCGAAAATCGGGAGGTACCATCCTATAGGGGCTATATGAATGCGTGGACCTATACCGACAAATTTCAAGGTGAAAGTTTTATACCCCCAACGAAAACTAAATACCAAATTTCAGCAATTTCGGTGTAATAATGAGGCTAAAAGCTTCAAAATACCGAAAATCTGGAGGTACCGTTCTATAGGGACTATATCAAAGCTAAAAATCAGGAGGTACGGTTCTATGCGGGCTATAAAAAGCGTGGACAGACCTTCCCAGTTTTTTGTCCTGGGGATTGTAAGTCAATAATAAGTACGTGTACCAAAATTGATGCACCTGCGATAACTCCTTCTATTTTTGGCCACAGTAATATGAACACGCGACATAGTGTGACGGCATTTGATTTTTATTCATAAAGATAAAGCTTTTTTAAAAATGGTAAAACGAAGTTATATTATCTCTTTGTTGTCATAAAATAACTCATACGCAAACGAACTATGGTACTGAACTAGTTCACTAGATTTAACAACTCTACTCGTGTGTGTGATCATCTTGTGTGTGTTAAACTATGCGAACTCATCGCTTGCAATTACTTGATATTTGTGTTGTGCGCAGGGCTTCGGAGTCGAGCCATTTTTGGTCATACTCCGACTCCAGTCCAATTTTTTTCTCGACTCCAACTCCGGAGTCGACTCCGAAAATATATAAAATAAAATTCACAACTTAAATTACAGTCATTTCAGTTTGAACTTTGAAGATACATTACATTGGGAGGATACCAAAACATTGACCTATATTGTTCGTTTTTTTTCTCGTTGACAATACGCATTACAAAGTAACAAGCACTTCAGCATACTTCACACTTCAGAACATGTAGCAAAACCCTTCAAAGCAACTGCAATCGGACGGTATCGTTACAAGGTTCCTCTACCTAAACACCGACGTACGAGTATATTTACAATTTTCCGAATTTGACTTATGTACCCAATGAGACTCGAAATACCAAATTACCATAATTACTGACCGGTAACTCTCTTTGTACTTTTTTCAGTTATGGAAAATTAACGATATTTTAACACCGCAACGTGATAGAAGACCAAAATAGCGTATTGCCCCTTAACATACACTTTCGTGGTTAAGGTTACTTGAAACCTTTATGACAAAAGGGATCATTTTCTTCAAACCGTTAAGAATTTTGATTTACACTTGTAGGCCTTTGCCTACATAACTCTTCATCTTCAAGGATAATATCTCGGATTCTTGTCCGTCCATAGTTAGTTTTTACGTATTGCACCACGTAATGTGACAAAAGAAACCTTTGAAATACATAAAATCGTGCCGTGCCGTTATACTAAATCGTAATCCTATACCGGCAATTTTATATCTTTATACTTTATAAAGTTCCCGACGAATATTTCG
Organism: Musca autumnalis; assembly: GCF_047663935.1. Lineage (NCBI taxonomy): Eukaryota > Metazoa > Arthropoda > Insecta > Diptera > Muscidae > Musca > Musca autumnalis. The sequence continues at coordinate 200,078,374 of NW_027411977.1, read as the reverse complement.
ATGCGTTTCAATCGGAATGACAAGTTAGTATCTTATGGTAGAAAGTCTCTTTTGTCTACCACCTCAAAAAGAAAACAAGTAAAACCAACGTTTAGTACGACTAAGCCGAACTGAAAATCGGAAATGATTAAATTGTTCTAGAAATTTATATATCCACCATCCTGTACAGACAATGCTCACAATTTAACGTCAATTTGTTAAATATTTTTCATTCCTCAGCATAAATATATTGACAAATTTATCCTAGATGCATGACTTAATCGAAAAATCATTTGATTTCTTCTCATCGAAGAACAACACGATAGCATAGGAATATCCCCTTAAATAGAAAGAGAAATGGTTAAGTAGGTTTACTTATAGAAAACCACACACTATTCTATTATAAAAAGCAGACTTCTTTATAAAAGACGCATGGTTCTTCAAAAGACCGAATATGTCGTTTGGAAAATAGCAGAAACATCGTCTTTAAGAAGATTCTAACTTTTCTCATACAAATTCAGCAAGAAGTCTAGTAGGTCTTTCGTATGATTTCCCTTAAAGTACTACAAGGTCTTTCATAGAAGTCCAACAGGCTCTTTCGCAGCAGACATAAATGACTTCTAATAAAAAACAAAAAGGGAAGACCAGTGAGTCTTCTATAAAATGGCCTGTAAATCTTCTGAAAAATCTTCCCTAGGTATATTTGGAACATGCAAACATTATTCCAATCAATTGACCCAAAAATATTTCCGATATGCATTTTGTAGTCAAAATAGAGAATAGGAGTTTTTATACCCTCAGCCTTTAGGCTAAAGAGGGTATTTACACTTTGATACGACCAAAAATGTGCTTCATCGAAATAATGGTTTTAGACCCCAAGTATGTTTGTACGATATCCGTTTCAGACAATTTTGAGTAGATCTAGCAATTTCCGTCCGTCTGTCTGTCGGTCTGTCTGTCTGGCTGGCTGGTGCGCACGATAACTCTCCAACGGATCAATCGATTCGGTTCAAATTTTGGGTATCGAAATATTTTGTCCAGATTCGATTTAAGTTCGAAGATGTGCCATATAGGTCCAATCCTTCAGGTACTTCCCCCACAAATGTTCAAAAATTGTCGCAAAACATGCGCGCACGATAACTTTTGTAGGGAATAACCGATTTGGTCCATACTTTGCTCATCGTGTAATTTCTACCAAAATTAGATGAGGTTCCAATATGGACTCAATCGGTCCACTCCTTCGGGTACCTCCCACACAAAATTTCGGAAAAGTTCAGTTTAGGACCTGGTCTCGAATCGCTTTGATTTTTGTTTACGTTGTTTGTTTAAGTTGAATTCGCTGTCCTCTATACGACGCTGTAAGTTTCATTAGGGGCAAGTCCATACTTCCTGAGAAAATAGCCTGAAAGTTACAAAAAACCCTATGACAACGTGTGTAGTGGTTGCAGCGCAAGATAACTCTCGAACGGATCTGCCGATTCGGTCCAAAATTTGCCTTTCGTAATATGTTGTCCAAACTTAGTTCAAGTTCAAAGATGGATTATATCGGTCCACTCCTTCCGGTACCTCCCCACAAAAGTTCGAAAATGTTTGGAAAATTTGTGCGTACCATAACACTTGAAGGAAGTAACCGATTTGGTCCATACTTTGCACATTATGAAATTTCTACCAGACCTAGATCAGGTTCCAATATGGACTCAATTGGTAAACTCCTTCGAGTACCTCCCACCCAAAATTTCGGAAAAGTTCAGTTTACGACCTGCTCTCGAATCGCCTTGGTTTTTGTAGTAACATCGTGCATTCACTGCCCCCTATAAGAAGGTACAAGTTTTCTCAGGGGCAAGTCCATACTTCCTGAGAAAATAGCCTCAAAGTTGAAAAACAAACCCTATGACACCATGTTTATGGGTGGAAGCGCAAGATAATTCTCGAACGGATATGCCGATTCCGGCCAAAATTTGGCCTTCGTAATATTGTTTCCAAACTTAGTTTAAGTTCGTATATAAACCATATCGGTACACTCCTTCAGGTACCTGACCCACAAAATTTCAAAAATGTTCGGAAAAATTGTGCGCACGATAACTCTTGATGGGAGTGACCGATTTGGTCCATACTTTACACATTCTCATAATATCTACCAGATATAGATCAGGTTCGAATATGGACTATATTTGACCACTCCATCCCGTACCTCCCACACAAAATTTTGGATAAGTTCACTTTAAGACCTTCTATCGAATCACTTTGATTTTTGTTGAAGCAACTTACATTCGCTGCCTCAATTACGATGGTAAAAGTTGTTTCATACTTCTTGAGAAAACAGCCCGAAGGGTGTAAAAACCCTCTATGGCACCACCATGGTCTATGTCGGTCCATTCCTTTAAGTACCTTTTCCGCAAAATTTTTGAACTTTAATCCTAATCAACATTTTTGTCGGTTCATACGACCAAAATTTTGAAACCCCATAAATACATACGTTTTTTGTGAAAAAAGTGTTTCAATTTGCACAGGCTGAGGGTATATTTCTGTCGGCAAAGCCGACTGATACTTTTTTACTTGTTTAAATTATGATAAATTGATTTGACAAATTTTGATAAATGTAGAACAGATTGTTGCCCGGAGTCGGAGTCGAGCTTTTTTTACGACTCCGGCTCCGACTCCAGCAAAATTTGCTAGACTCCGACTCCAGACTCCGACTCCAACTCCGACTCCGAAGCCCTGGTTGTGCGTTGAAAGAGAGAATCGCACAAAATTAATAACTCCAATAATTTTAGTAATATTTTTCTTCCGAATTGTAGAAAACTTACTCCCAAACAAGTAAGAGAGTATCAGTCGGTTTTGCCGACAGAGTTATACCTTCAGCCTGTGAGAAGTGAAACACTTTTTTCCCAAAAAAAAAATTGTATTTAGAAGGTTTTCAGAATTTCTTTGCGTAAGAGCTTGCCGACGAAAATATTGATTTAGATTAAAGCTCAAAAGTTTTTCGGGAGATACCTAAAGGAATGGATAGACATAGTCCATTTTGGAAGTGGATCTTATTTTAGGAGACATTCCTCTCAATAGAAATCGCGCCCACCAGTAATTTCAGTTGGTTAGCATAAAATTTAGACCTTTGGACCATTTTATCAGTAAACATAGACTTGTCCACGAAAAACATATTATTGATGCAAACATGAACACTTTGAATTCCTTAGGTAAAATTTTCCAAATTATCCTCGAACAGACCCTTAACGGCACTTAAACAAAGATGTTGAACATTTGTGTGGGTGGTACCCCAAGCAGTGGACCAATAGGGCCAACTTTTGAACATAAGCTAAGTTTGCACGCAATATTTCGAGATCCAAAGTTTGGACCAACTCGATTGCTCCGTTTATGACATAACACTCGTACCGTCTTAGGGAATAATTTCGAACTTTTGTGGGGAAGGTGTACAGACGCAGCATTCGGTTCAAGAGTTGTCATGCGCACCAGCCACTACACTTGCTGACGATTGTGGTTTGTTACAGTTTTTGGGCATTTTCTCAAGATGTATGGCCTTGCTAATCAAAAAAACTTGTACCATCGTAGTAGGGGCCTTGAGTGCAACCTGTTGCAAGAAAAATCAAAACGATTCCAGTGGTCCTAAACTACACCTTTTCGAAATTTTGTGTGGGAGGTACCGGAATGTATACTTTATATTATAACCTGATCTTTGTCGCGTAGAAATATCACGATGGACTAAGTATGGACCAACTCGGTTACTGCCTTCGAGAGTTATCGTGCAAATAATTTTAGCGAAAAGTTTTAAACTGTTGTGGGGGAGATACACAAAGGAGTGGGCCGATATGGCCCATCTTTGAACTTGATTTAATTTTGCTCAATTTATTACGACTGTGAAATTTTGGATCGAATAGGTTTATCAGTTAGAGAGTTATCGAGCGCTGCATCCACTACTCATGGTGTCTTAGTGGGTTTAAACCGTCGTAATGGGGGCAGCGAATACAAGTTATTGCAACAAAAATCAAAACGATTCAGGAGGTGGTCTGAAACTGCACTTTTCCGAAAATTTGTGTTGGAAGTACCCGAAGAAGTGGAACGATATAATCCATATTCGAACTTGATCTATGTCTGGTAGAAATTTTACGGGATGCAAAATATGGACCAAATCGGTTACTCCCTTCAAGAGTTGTCGTGCGCACAATTTTTCGAACACTTTCGAACTTTTGTAGGGCAGGTACCTGAAGGAGTGCACTGATATGGCACATCTTCGAACTTAAACTAAGTTTGGACTAAATATTACGAAGTGCAAAATTTAGTTGTAATCCGTTAAAAATAAATCAATCCCTATATGTTTTCTGGAAACATGTGGCACACCACAGTTTTTATATGTTTAAAGAATTATTCTATATGCAGCTCTTTTCAATTTCCCTAGTGTGTAGACATTTTACGGTAAAATACATTACATACCTGACCCATATTTACATCTAATTATTTCCCTTTTGTCTATAATTGTAGAAAAAAAACATTTTCCAAAACAATTTTCATGTACCAAATACCAACAATAAGTAGCATCCAGCAACGGCTACTTGCCAGAAAATATTTTTTAAAGAGTTAATATTTGTGCCTTCGACACTTTCTTCTAATACACACACTTCCAATGTTAATCTGTGTGTGTGTGTGTGTGTGTGAAAATGTATGTGCCTGTGTTTGCAAGAAACTAAACTTCACGTTTGTCATCAAGTGTAAAGCTGCTAATGACTTTTCAAAGTATACACCATTCAAGTCACCAGTATATGTAGAATATTGTTGTTGGAATTGAAAGCAATTTGACTTTTTTGCTCTGCCAGACGCCTTGGTGTTCATTCATTTAGATTTTATTTCTTCCTTCTGCTTCTGGAAAAATACTCAACAGTTTAACACATTGCATCCTGTTTGCTAGGAGTTGGAGTTCTTTAGTGTAGAAGAGTTTCACATAGGAGAAAAAAAAGAATCTGAAAACAGGACATAATTCATAGAGTGACACTTAACATTAGTAACTTGCTGCATGTACCAATGTGGTAGGTACTTGTGCCAAGAAATATATATGTATATGTGTATACTCAGAGCGTGAATATGTTCCTATGTGCCTATGTGCCACTAAGGAGGTAAATAAACTTGCAATTAAAATTACGACCATAATGATGGGCAAAGCGACAAAGTAATAACCCACTAATACGGAAATCATTATGGAACAATTACGAAAGCGTTCTAGACTTTGAAAAAAAAAAAACTGGAATATTCATACACAAATAAGAAAGTCAATATTTTAAGAGTGTTTGGGTATATAAAGTTGGAGATGTGAATGAGTGAGTCATACACATACTGAATATGTTAAAGTGTCTTTAACACGTATTGCAACGAATGTTCGGTTTATTCACTTGGACAAATTCTGTCAAAAATATTCAGATAATCCCTGTATCCATTGGAGGCAATGGTAGTTTTGTGGCAGTGCCATCTGTCACTCCTCTCTCATGTGATATTTCACACCACACCACGATGGAACATATTAAATTTCCTGATCGGTATTGTAGACTAATCCTTGATACGAACCTCTAACCTGCTGCTTTCGTGATACCAAGAATCTCTGCCTAAAAGATGCTGTCGGTCCAAAGTGTGTTACTCGCCACTTTCTTGTGAAGTCTCACACCACATCCCGAGTATCTAATTCAGAGTCTAATACTACATTCAGACTTTGGATTTTGAGATAGTATTATGCGAAACCTGACCGCTTTCCGTATTTTCTCTATAAGCTCAAACTCAAGACATTCGAATAGTTTTTTTTTTTATTTTCTCTTATACTTATTCAAATTAGCCTTATAGTCATCTCAGTTGGTACTGTGTGTTCTTGTCCTGGCCTTGTTTTATGATTTCCTAGCTGCGTTGAACAGAGTAGCTATATATGTATTTTGTAGATGATTGGACAGGAGTCTTCATAGCACCTCAGGAGAGTTTGGTAAGCACATTCACAGGGTTTGTCCCAATCTGTTGGATTACATAAGTGCATAGCTTCATTCTCTCCAGTAAGCGATTTTTCCCAGATGTTATCCGGAAGGCTCTCTTCCCTAAGACTTTGAGGAATTGAATAGTACGCTGATATTGACAATTATTGCCCTGCCTGTTCAGAGATTTGTTTTTTGTCATCATGATTCGGGATATCTTCTCCGCCTACATCTACAGACAGATCGGTGTCCTCACAGGGCATCTAGGACTACAAGCGCATCTGCACAGGATAGGCTGTGCAGAGAATAGTGAATGCAGGGCATGTGGCGAGGACAACGAAACGTTGGAACACTATCTCTGCCACTGTCAGGCTTTCACAAACTTGAGAACTCAACTAATGGGAAACGACATAATTACAGGACTCGACCATATCAAGGACATCGGGTTCAAAAACTTGAGGGACTACGTCAATGGGACGGAACTCCTAAACTAACAACTTCCAGGACACATAAAATTAGAGCGCACAACAGGCCTATTCTGGCTTCAGTGTATGCCCTTTCTTTTTAAGGACATGTGGTGATCTTGAATCACCCCTCTTTTCAACCTAAACTAACCTAACATCTACAGACAAATCTCAACGAAGTCCCGTACACATACAGTTTGGTATCCTATTGTAAACCATAAAACACCCACAAAAACAATAAAAACTTGGGTAGGCGTCAATAACAAAGAAGAAGAAGAACAAACCCCTTTAGTTGATGATCCCCGCTAATTGCAGGAAAATAGAAAAATGGAGTGTACAAAAATCGAAATATATACAAGCCAAAATGAAGTCCGACAATTCTAAGGCATTAAATATCAAACTTGTGGTTTTGATACAGGCACATCCAGTGCTAGCGAAGACAACAAAGAAGCCACAATTATATGTGTGGACGCCAGTAGTATGTGGAACTTAGGAACAAGAATTCCAAACTTCTTGTGAGGTGGGGTGATATCTCCGGAACTGTTTAAACTCTACGTATCCTGTATTACGCTCCCTCCGCCAACGACATCATAACGTATGCGGCTTCAGTTACCTTACCTGCAGCTCCAGTTTGGTCACCGATATTATGTGATACGAATTGGGGAAGATTTAAACCTATCAGAATGCCGCCCTGAGAACAGCTACAGGGTGCCTCTTCATGTCTTCAGTGGACCATCTGTATGAGGAGGCACAGATCCTACCAGTTCAGCAACACAATGAGATGCTTTCGTTGCAGTACTTGCTCGGGTGTTACCGTTATTGGCATTAGAGCTGCGCCTCTATCAATATATGTATACCGTGACTACTCTACTTACAAACTTCGACCGTATTAAGGTTAACCAATCCGTATTAAGTTTAGTCCTACTTGACTTGATATATGCTCTTCTGCTATGCTTCCTGAGGTTAGCTAGTTCTAGGTGTCACCAAACTGACGGAAATCTCCAGGATAATCTAATGAGTTTATTCACCTGTATTATTCACTTGTACACCAGTTTGCATTTGTATTGCTTTGCTGTGTTGGGAGCAGCATATCCCGGGTCGTAGGAAACCCAAGACCAATTTGGATGTGCTCAGTTTGTCACATCCCCATCCACCACAGTCAAATTTCGGTGAAATTCAATAGATGCCGGGAGTGGGTGCATCTCAGCGTTTTTCTGGACTCGTCCATGCGAGGGACTATGACAGGGACAATGTTACAGCATGCTGCGTGAATATAGCCCCTGGTGAGTAGTCGTCGTCTTTAGTCGCTCACGCAGCCCATAACACCAGCCTTTGTTGTTCAAATCCCTGAAAATGCACCCTTTTTGCTATTATATTTCAATGGACTCCGAAATAAAATCTGGGAATAGTGATCTTGAGGTACCTTAATGCTCATCATAAGTTGTGCTATTTGGTCCTCGGAAACGACCAGAGGGGTATGGAGCTGGCTGAGAGATTGATAGCTCTATGCTTTATTTGATCAAAGAGGAAGCCCCTACCAGAATTAGCTGATAGTGTCACAGTTCGCCAGACATAACATCGCGTCACCAAGTCTGACCAATGGTGTGACCTGAAAATCTGTAGATTCTCCTTTGCCAAACTAAATCCCTATAATTTCTATCAGTAGACCGTCCTACTTCATCACGTCTAAACGTCGTACTTTTACAAAACATAGTAATTCAATGTTGCCTAATTTCAAATATATCCCCAATCAACCCTTCAGGGATCTGTCCAGCCCTTCTGATGTTTGGGCCTTCTGGTAAAATACTCAAAGTTAGACCATACTTCCCAGCAGAGGCGACGGGATTACCTTGGTCGTTACATTCCCAGTGACCCCAGAGTTAGGGAGCTGACACGGGATGTTAACACGGTGAATATAAGAGGAACAAGTGGATTATTAATTTGAAGTTATTGAAACATTGGAGCCGAAATAAGTGAATTGTGACCAACGGTTAGGTCACCCTCGAACCCTGGAAAGAAAGAAGATAGGACGTTACTCACATTGAGCGACGTTACGATGACTGATACGAAGAAATTCTCAAATTATTTCAATCGACAGTTTGTCGAGCACAACAGGTGTGAAAGGGCACTGATGTTTGGGCTGCAGAAGGGTAACCGTCGGCATATACCTTCTGGTAAAATACCCAAAGTGAGACCATATTTCCCAGCAGAGGCGACGGGATTACCTTGGTCGTCCCATTCCCTGTGACCCCAGAGTTAGGGAGCTGACACTGGATGTTAACAGGTAGATCAGTGAATATAAGAGAAACAAGTGGATAATTCATTTGAAGTTATTGAAACATTGGAGCCGGAATAAGTAAATTGTGACCAGAAAGAAGATAGGACGTTACTCACATCGGGCGACGTTACTCACATCGGGCGAAGTTACGATGACTGATCCGAAGAAATGCTCAAGTAATTTCAATCGACATTTTTCGAGCAGTTTAGATCTCTTCTACTGAGAATGAACCTCCACAATTTTCAATGTGGACTTATCAATCAATTATCTTAAGACACGCCGTTCGGACTCGGCGATAAACAGTAGGTCCCACATCATCGAAATTTGATTATTTTGCCTTTTATAATCCAACAGTAGAAAAAGGCAACTTTTTACCGTGTCCCTTAGTGACCTAATAGTTATCGATATTAATAACATTAATGAATATTTCATAAGTTTATTCCTGTTAGACAACTTAACATGTTAGCACAAAATGTAATTAACTTTCCTGTTTTGAATTCCTTCAAGTGCAATTTAAACAAAACTATAATATTCCTGTACAAATTACCTTAGGTTTTCTATTATGGCCACATAAATTCTCATTTAAGCCATTATCATATTAGGTTGTAGATTAACACAACATTTACACTAAAATACCATTTGCAAAAGGCAGCAAAGGTTGTTAAGTTTGGCTACAAAACCAAGGTGCAGCAGAATGTTCTCTATTCTCTTTAAAGTACAAACATTTTAAAACACATTATCAAGGTTTGTCCTAAATGAACGAACGGTAGGCAGCACACAACTTTAACCGCATAAACAAAAAGGCTAGACGTTTACAAAGGCTAAGGAACGAACAATTACTTTTTGAAACATTTCGTCATTAGAAGGCACATACGCACAAACAGAGAGAAATCAAGTAATTTGTGTGCTAAATTGTATACGCATTTAGGCTAAGTTTATGATATGGTTGTGTGAACCATGTACATATGTGTGTGTCTTATCAAGGATTTTAGTGTAATAAGCGTGAATTCTAGCATATGTTGACTCTTAGCTAGTGAAATGCTAATACTTCTCATGGAAACGTTAACTAGGTATAGCCGTAGGGGTTATTTATATTAGTATGGAATAAGGTAAAGAGTTTAAATTGCAATACCTTCTCGTAAAGAACGATATTCAATACACCTGCTTAATTATTACAAACACAAATTTTAGCATTCGATTTTATGATGTTTTATCGAGGTTCTAAGGTCGCTACATATGTTAGTCCTTACAAACCTAACGTCGTTTTTCATTTTTAGCCCTCAGACCTTTGCCACAGTTAATATGATAAATGCTTTAATTAGCTATGCCTTTACTAGTTACTGCCTAGTAACGTTATGTAAATAATAGACCATATTGTTATCGACCATCATACTACCCAAAACAAAATCCAAATTTTATGACAAAATGTCCTTAAATTTAACATACCAACCTGTCCAGTCATTCTACTAACCCCCTTCCCTCGATGACCCCCACATTCTCCATTGTTATATTATGGCATAACTAATAACGACAAGTCTTTCCAGATAATTGCACAAATTTCCTCTACTAAATCCTCAACCAATAACAATGTTAATTTCATACATAATCATTTCTAATATTAATTGATCCTTATTACATGTCATTTCCTAAAAACATCCAATCAATAATATTCTAGTTTACCGCAACTAAACCAGAAACTCCTTCCACCTCCCTCCTTCACCATCGAAACGTACTCTTTGCCAAACTTCAGTCAGTCACACAATACGTACGCACGCACACACTTCTGTGTTAGCTCAAACTACCCTGCCAGCATTTTGAAGTGATTTTTTAGTGTTCTGACTTTTGTGTTCCTTTATTTTTTTAAAATGCGTTTATTGTCTAATATACAACAACAATTACATGGTTATCTCACTTGCATCGTACCTAGTCACCATTTGGTGACTTGCATTTAGGTGAAAATACGACTCCTATTGTTAAAAAAAAAAAAAAAAACAAATTACACTGGAAATAACTTGCGAAATGTAATGCCGAGAAATGCAGGCTAACAACAATAATAATTCTATGATAATATTACGACTAACTAATTTTCATCTTGTGCGCAGGAACTTTCTGGTTACTTGGTTTAGATAGTTACATCTATTTTTAGAATTGTAGTAATTTGAACAAATAAGACATTTGTGTGCAGAGGATTACATGCGACGGTGGTGCAATGGTAAGTATACTCGCTTTGCAAAGTGAATGCTTGGGGTTCACTTACCAGGTCAGGCGACATCACATTTTTCAGATGACAAGATTAACATAAGCGATAATTCCTGAGTATTTCTAAAACATACGATAAAATAATGAATAAAAAAGCTTTAAGTTCGGCCGGGTCGAACTTTTCATACCCTCCACCATAAAATATTCTGAACTAAAATGGAATAATTAGTTTTCATTCCTGTCCCCAACTTTAAGTGGGTACGTTAAAATGTCAGATAATGTACATAAAATGTTTCATTCGGTAGGCCCTTTTTTATGGTGCCTATATCTAACTATGTATGTTGACAATTTTTGATGGGCTAGAAATTGGGAGGTACCGTTATATAGGGGTTATAATAAAACATGGACCTATGTTGACAGTTTTTGAAATAACTCCTAATTCGGTTAAAAATTGTAGCTAGAATCCTCAAAATACCGAAAATCGGTACATAACGTGGGAACTTCAAATGTCATTAACAGCTAGTTCGGAGATATGTGGGCTATACGAAAATATGAACTTAAATGAACAATTTTTGTTGGCTTTTAAATTTCAAATTACAGAAAGTCCCAATTTACATTAGGCGAATTTACTTGCGGCAATTGTCAGTTTGATGGAGAGAGAGGTGAGGTATATGGTAACCCTTTGCCTCTCAGCACCCTCTCTCACCCACAAACTGACAATTGCCGCAAGTAAACTCGCCTAATGTAAATTGGGACAAAGTTCGTCCAAAAAATAAAGCTAAGGTACGGAAAATCGGGAGGTTTGTTTTGGGGCTATACCAAAACATGGACCTACGTTCGGTTAAACATTTTAAGTAAAATCCTCAAAGTACAGAAAATCGGGAAGTATCGTTATAATGGGGCTATGTTGAAAATTGTTGATGCAGATGTGTGGTGACCACTACAACCTTCAAATGTCAAATTACAGTTAGTTCGGTTAAAAATTTTAGTTAAAATTGCCAATTACTGAAAATTGGGAGGTAGCGTTATATGGGAGCTATATCCGAACATGCACCTATGTTGACCATTTTTTATGGAGAGGTGTTGTGACCACTAAGAACTTCAAATGTCAAATTACTGCTAGTTCGGTTTAATATTGTAGTTAAAATCATCAAATTACTGAAAATCGGGAGGTACTTTTATATGGAAGCTTTATCAACACATCGACCTTTCTTGACAATTTTTGGTGGAGAGGTGTGGTGACCACTAAGAATTTCAAATGTCAAATGTTCAAATTACAGATAATTCGGTTAAAACTTGTAGGTAAAATTCTCAAAATACCGAAAATCCGTTATATGGGGTTACCGAAATCCGTTATACCGAGGTACCGTTATATAGGGCTATACCAAAACATGGACCTACGTTCATAATTATTTCGAATATAAGTGTTTTGGTCACTAAGGACCCTAAATATCAAATAATAGCTAATTCGGTCTAGAAATGTGAATTTAAAAATACCTGAAATCGGGCGGTAACGTTATATGGAGGCTATTCCAAAACATGGACCTATGTCCACTAGTTATATAAGTTTATTGACATTTAAGAACCCTAAATGTCAAATTATAGCTTAATCGACCTGAAAATGTAGCTAAAAACGTCAAAATGTCATAAATCGGGGGTGCCGTTATATGGGGGCTATACCAAAACGTGGAGCGATATAGCCCATCATCGAACTTGACCTGCCTGCAAACAAAAGACGCATTTTCCCAAAATTTCAGCCAATTTTGGTGGAGAGGTGTGGTGACCACTAAGAACTTCAAATGCCAAATGTTAAAATTACAGCTAATTCGGTAAAAACTTGTAGGTAAAAATCTAAATATACCGAAAATCAGGAGGTACCGTTATATGGGACTATACCAAAACATGTACCTATGTCCACAACTTTTGTTATATAAGTTTATTGACTTTTAAGAACCCCAAATGTCAAATTATAGCTACATCGGTCTGAAAATGTAGCTAAAAACGTCAAAATACCGCAAATCGGTGGGTACCGTTATATGGGTGCTATACAAAAACGTGGACCTATGTCCACAACTTCTAATTTATAAATTTATTAACACCTAAGAACCCTAAATGTCAAATTATAGCTACATCGGTCTGATAATGTAGCTAAAAACGTCAAAATACCGTATATCGGGAGGTACCGTTATATGGGGGCTATACCAAAACGTGGACCTATGTCCACAACTTTTGTTATATAAGTTTATTTACACTTAAGAACCCTTAATGTCAAATTATAGCTTAATCGGCCTGAAAATGTAGCTAAAAACGTCAAAATACCGTATATCGGGGGCACCGTTATATGGGGGCTATACCAAAACGTGGACCTATGTCCACATGTTTTGTTATATAAGTTTATTGATATTTAAGAACCCTAAATGTCAAATTATAGCTACATCGGTTTGTAAATGTAGCTAAAAAGGTCAAAATACCGTAAACGTGGAGCGATATAGCCCATCATCGAACTTGACCTGCCTGCAAACAAAAGACGCATTTTCCCAAAATTTCAGCCAATTTTGGTGGAGAGGTGTGGTGACCACTAAGGACTTCAAATGCCAAATGTTAAAATTACAGCTAATTCGGTTAAAACTTGTAGGTAAAAATCTCAATATACCGAAAATCAGGAGGTACCGTTATATGGGGCTATACCAAAACATGTACCTATGTCCACAACTTTTGTTATATAAGTTTATTGACACTTAAGAACCATAAATGTAAAATTATAGCTAAATCGGTCTAGAAATGCGACTTAAATCCTCAAAATACCTCAAATCGGGCGGTAACGTTATATGGGGGTTATTCCAAAACATTGATCTATGTCCACTAGTTTTGTTATATAAGTTTATTGACACTTAAGAACCCTAAATGTCAATTTATTGCTAAATCGGTCTGAAAATGTAGCTAAAAACGTCAAAATACCGTAAATCGGGGGTACCGTTATATGGGGGCTATATCAAAACGTGGACCTATGTCCACAACTTTTGTTATATAAGTTTATTGACTCTTAAGGACCATAAATGTCAAATTATAGCTACATCGATCTGAAAATGTAGCTAAAAACGTCAAAATACCGTTAATCGGGGGGTACCGTTATATGGGGGCTATACCAAAACGTGGACCGATATAGCCCATCATAGAACTTGACCTGCCTACAAACAAAAGACGCATTTTCCCAAAATTTCAGCGTCCTATCTCCATTTTTGTGGATGCTAGAGTGATTGCCACAGACGGACGGACCGACAGATCGACTCAGAATTTTACCCTGATCAAGAATATATATACTTTATAGGGTCGCAAATGAGTATTTCAATGCGTTACAAACGGAAAAACAAACTTAATATACCCTCCATACTATGGTGGAGGGTATAAAAAGAACGTAAGACAAAATAACCCAAACAACAGGTCAACAATAACAAAAACAAAAAAGAGAATTAAATAATAAGGAAAAAAATATTTTTTCTTTTTTATTTACTAATTTTATTATTATTATAATTATCGCTTTTTTATTATTTTTTGCTTTTAGCTTACATTAATTTTGCCGTTTGAAAAAATATGTAGACTGGCCTGGGAATCGAAGCCGGGCATTCAGATTGCAAAGCGAAATTGCTTACCCACATTATTGTTTTAATAGCTTTCTGCAGTGTCCAATGAGACACTCACAATAAGTATGAGTGGAACAGGTTTTCCCGAGAGTTTGATCTTTTTGGATAAGAATGCGACCATCGCATTCGTTGGTGCAATCGTCTTCAACTGACCTGTTGGGTACTAAATGGATAGCAAATGTTTGCAGGGTATATTTGTACATGTATGCACATCTGGTCATTAATATATTGGTTGTTCAGGCAAAATACAATTGTTATTGCTGTAGCTAGGTATTCCGATAGTTTAGTAAAGGTAAACCATGGCATGAAGATTAGACTTTGGTGTGGGTAATTTACATAAATTGTTAAACTTTGAAATAGTTTTAGAAAACAAAACATTTTAAGCAGATATGTGGGTAACGTTGTGGACAAATACAAACGTATTTATATAAGTTTTGTATGGTTTGGTGCATTTTATGTTGGTCCTCAAAAAATAATAAATATAATTGGTATGTCAAATTTTATCCATTTCGGTTATAAATTGAGGCCACAACATTCAAAATACCGAAAATAGGTACCTCACTATTTTCACATATGGGCATTATGAAAACGTGAAACTATACCATCATATTTCAGGTGGAAAGTTTTGTTCCTCCAACGAAGACCTAACACCAAGCGATAATCTTGAGGGACCGTTCTATGGGGTCTATATGTAGACGTGAAGCCATACTAACAATTCTGGAATGTTTTATATCCCCAACAAAGACTAACATTTTAGCCATTTCGGTTAAATATTGATGCCACAACTTTCAAAATACCGAAAATTTGGAGGTATCGTTCTATGGGGGCTATAT
Source organism: Musca autumnalis (assembly GCF_047663935.1). NCBI lineage: Eukaryota > Metazoa > Arthropoda > Insecta > Diptera > Muscidae > Musca > Musca autumnalis. Next base: position 200,063,023 of record NW_027411977.1, on the reverse strand, counting down.
GAATACGTGGACCTACACCGACACATTTCAAGTGGAAAGTTTATTTCCCCCCAAGGAAGACTAAATGCAAAATTTCAGCCATTTCAGTTGGATATTAAGAGCACCGCCTTCAAAATACCGCAAATCGGTAGGTGCCCCTCTATGGGTACTATATGAAAACATGGACCTATACTCATAACATTCTTTTGGACTATTTTATTCCCCCATCGAAGACAAAGTAAAACATTTCATCCATTTCGGTTTGATAATGACTCGGAAACTTTCAAAATACCGAAAATGGGAAGGGGCTATATGAAAACGGGGACCTATATTGAAAATTCTCTTTTGAAATATTGTATACCCAAATTTTATCCATTTTGGTTTGATAATGACGCTGAAACCTTCAAAATATCGACAATCGGGAGGGACCGTTCTATGGGGGCTACATGAAGACGTGGAGATATACCGACAAATTTCTAGGGGGAAGAAGAAGGCTAAATACGAAGAAGAAGACTAAATACAAATTTCAGTCATTTCGGTGGAATATTGAGGCCACAACCTTCAAAATACCAAAAATCAGAAGGTACCGTTCTATGGGGGCTATATGAAGGCGTGGACCTATACCGTCAAATTTAAAGACTAAATACTAAATTTCAACCATTTCGACGGATTGTGGACCTGTGCTGACAAATTTCTGAGGGGAAAGTTTATACCACAAACGAAGACTAAATACCAAATTTCAGCCATTTCGGAGGAATATTGAGGCCACAACCTTCATATGGAAAGTTTAATACCCCTAACGACCAAATTTCGATAGATTATTGTGGTCACAACCTTCAAAATACCGGAAGTCGGGAGGTACAGTTCTAAGGGGGGTACTCGTATATGAAGGCGTTTACCTATACAGACAAATTTCTAGTAGAAAGTTTTATATCCCCAACGAACACTAAGTACCAAATTTCAGCCATTTCGGTGTGATAATGAGGCTAAAACATTCAAAATACCGAAAATTGGGAGGTACCGTTCTATGGGGGTATATGAAGGCATGGACCTATACCGAAAAATTTAGGGTGGGGGTGGAAATTTAATACTACCAACGATGACTGAAAATTATATGTCAGCCCTTTCGTTGGGTTACTGTGGGCACAACCTTCAAAATACCGAAAATCAGAAGGTACCGTTCTATAGGGGCTATATTAAGGCGTGGGTCTATACCGTCAACTTTACAGACTAAATACTAAATTTCAGCCATTTCGACGGATTATGGACCTGTACCGACAAATTTCTGGGGGAAAAGTTTATACCACAAACGAAGACTAAATACCAAATGTCAGCCCTTTCTGGGGAATATTGAGGTCACAACCTTCAAAATACCGAAAATTGGGTGGTATCGTTGTATGGGGGCTATATGAAGGCGTAGACATATACCGACAAATTTCTGGGGGAAATTTTTATATTCCCAACGAAGACTGAGTACCAAATTTCAGTCAATTCGGTATGATAATGAGGCTTCAAATTATCGAAAATCGGGTGGCACCGTTCTATGATGACTATATCAAAACGTGGACTGATATAGCCCATTTGCAATACCAAATATCCTAGGAGTAATAGAATACCATAATACCATGTTACAAAGCTCTATCCTTAAAATTGAGAGCTGTATTTTGATTTAAACAGACGGACGGACATGTTTATATCGACTTAGAATTTTACCCTGATCCAGACTATATATACTTTATAAGGTCACCGATGAATATTATGGTGGAGGGTATAAAAACTTATGTTTGTCATTAGGTTCGTAACCCACCCTCCCAGAAACAAACTATGAAACAAAAACAAATCCCTCTAAAGTTGACGACCCCCCCAAACACCCAAAGATGACGTTCTGTATTATATCTGCCATGATATAACGCTTGAGTTTGGTAGCGGATACGTAGCTGATCGGGGTTAAAACATCTGGTGTCCAGCTTCACCCCATGGAAGGAAATACTTGCCAAAATACCGATAAAAAAAAGAATTATTCAACATTGCTTTATTTGCGCTCATGCTTACACTGAAGAGAGGGACGAACAGACCAAAGCTATATTTTACGAGCGACAAGAAGAAACATCTGGCAAGGGAAGGAGACTGATAGATTTCGCAGCGTCAAAAACATGATTGTTAGCAGTACCAGATATAAACATTTCGATATTCATAAGAAAACCAGGCTGTCTCCAGACGAAAAAACAAGGAATACACTCATCGGGACAATTAAACGTAGCCAATAAAGAACGGCCAAACACAGCGCGGAAGTTAGACATCTATAAGCTGCAATCACAACAGATAGCCACAGAATATTCCCCCTCAACTGTCCCAATTGCTTAATGAAATCGCCCCTAGTTTCAACAGCATATCGACAAAGTATGGTCCACTCCATTCAAATAGCCACAAAATGCGGGCTTGGATACCAGAGGCCTCCACCAAGGAATCCATGGTATGACCAGAAGTATCGTGATGCTACAAAAGAGAAAAATGCGGCATATAGGGATACTCTACAATCAGTAGCTACGCATAACGCACGTGAGAGGTATCGGGAGAAAAAGACATAAGAGTAACATCTTTTCCGAAGGAAATATGGAGAAATGGAAAAGCGGGAGTGTGAAAAACTTATGTCTCTGGTACAGACACAATCTCCTGCTTACCAGCAATATAGTTTGCTAACTGATATAGAAAGCGAGCTCAGGATCAATACCAACACCAAGATGAGGTTAAGACGGCTGAGCTGTTCAAAACCGGAGTATACATACTGCTAAGGTGTGTGTGTTAGTTAGTTTGCACCATCTGGCAGGAACTGTGTGCTCTAACTATAGGGGCATATGTATGCTCCCTATTGCATATATGATAGTGTCAGGGATGTTAGGTTAGGTTAGGTTGAAAAGAGTGGCGACTAATCGCCACATGCCCTGGTGGACATACACATAAGCCAGAATTAGGCCTGTTGTGCGCTCTAGACTAGGTTTTTTGAATAAGGGGACTCTACTGTACTTTATTTGAGGAACTCTGTGCCCTTAACAAAATCCCGTAATTGTTTCAGGTCGTCTACAATTACCTGATTAAGATCTGGTATTGTGTCGTTCCATAAAAACTGGGATCTGTTGTTTGCGAAAGCGGGGCATTGGCAGAGAAAATGCTACAATGTTTCCTCATCTTCTCCGAATGCCCTGTATACGCTGTTGTCTGCACAATTAATTTTGTGCAGATGAGCTTGTAAACCCATGTGACCTGTAAGGACACCTGTAAGTCTACTCAACTCTGCCTTACCTAGCAGTAATAGTTTTTTTTGTTTTTTTCCTCGTTTGGGTCTCCCCAAGGATTTTTGTGGTTTTCCATATTTCCTCTCTATTCCATAGGGATAACTGGGCATTTTTTGCCCAAGTTTTTAACTCTAGACGAGACGCGTTTAGTGGCTTTCCATTCTCTAAGTTTACTGTTGCTAATTCCCTGTCATTTTTTGCCAGAGAATTTGCTATCTCATTACCTCTATTCCCCGCATGTCCCGTACCCATATTATACGCACCGAGCCATGTTGAGAATAGCTGTTGATCGAATTTATACAATCCAGGACTGTTTGTGATTTTACTGTATTGGATGTTATTGCTTTGATTGCAGTTTTACTGTCCGTAAGGACGTTTACAGTATTTGGTCTCGTATTGGCATTAAGCCAGTTCAGACACTCTGTAATCGCTCGGTTCTCCGATTGATGTACCGTATTGTGATCCGGCAAACGAAGAGATATTTCGGTCTCTGGTTCTTCAATAAAAAGACCCAGTCCCGTTCTCCCACCTAGCATGGCATTTGTGCTAGAGTTCCGCCGATCCACGAGTCTTTGTCTGGAATTAATGCTTCGCATGAGGCAGCTACAATTGTTTTAAGTATACGGTCCGATACAATGTTATCCATTGACTCTCCCCTTGTTACCCGTAGAATGTTTTGATGGTATGTTGCGTGGTCCCTACTGATCCACTCGTCCATCGCTTTAAGTCGGATAGCTGCGGCGGGGGCTTCAAACCTTATCTGGATTTCTACTGGGCGTATATATAGAACAGTTTCTAATGCCCTGGTTGATGTTGTCCTCATTGCGCCGCTTACACTTAAACATCACATTCATTTGACTTTCTGTAGTATTTCAATTTTACACTTTTTATCCATAGCTGTACACCAGACTACTGAAGCGTATGTTAGAATAGGTATAACTAGGCTTTTGTATAGCCAGTGTGTTATCTTAGGACAATGGTAGGCATTGTGACTCACAAGAGAGCCCATGTGCTCTAAGTGAGCGTAAATTTTTTATCGCTCACAGCCTGTGTAGATGCTAACACGTTGTGAACAACAACAAATTTGCGCTCATTGAGAGTACAAGAGAGACCCAAAAATTGTCTCTGCCTCACTCTGTCTTAGGATTAAAACCCCACTTGGAGCCTATAGCCCTTCTACATATTGACCAACATCTATAAGCTTTGTTAGCTCTCTCTTAAATATGGTCTTTCCATTTAAGTTTCTTATCCAGGATTACTCCCAGATATTCAACTTTGTTGGAAATATTGATTGTCTTGTTTAGGAGAACGGGTTCTTCAAAATGTCCCAGTTTTGTTTTCCTAGTGAACAGACATATTTCCGTTTTTCCGGGTTTCCGTTAAGACCTCTTGGTCTAGCCCAGTTGTACGCGAATTTTAGGGCTGATTCAGCTCTTCTGCACAGCAAGCAAGTTTGGATTCTTACCCCTCAGAAGTAATATAACGTCGTCTGCATAGCAGACTGTGTCAAATCCCTCATCGCTTAAAGTCCTTAATAGGCTATTTATGGTAGTGACCCATAGGTGTGGGGATAAAATCCCCCCCTGCGGCGTACCCTGACCAACTTTGTCCCTTATTTTTACATCAAGTAGCTCGCAGCTTATCAATCTATTCCTTAGCATGTGGCTTATCCAGTCCCTAAGGGCCCGGTTCACCTGAAATTTATCTAAGGATTGGATAAGGGTTTCGGTGCTGACGTTATTGAAAGCACCCTCGTGTCAGGGTGTCAGGCGAACAAAAAAAGCCTATGGTCAACGAAATAATTGGATCATACCAATGCGGCTTTAGGCCTCGCAAATCCACAATTGACCGCATATTTAGCCTGCGCAAATCCTAAAAAACCAAGAGATTAATATCGACACTTGCCATCGATTATGGCACAGCCTTCGATAGCACCTTTCGTTTAAAGGTATTCTTAGCCATGTCTGAATTTGTTATAACCGCAAAACTCATTAGGCTTTGTAGGATGACTTAAACTGACATCTGGACCTCAGTTAAAATAGGAAAGAATCTTTCCGAACAGTTAAATACCGAAAAAGGTTTCCGAACAATAGACAGCAGTCGTAGCGGCCTTTCAAATTAACGATAGCACTCGGCCTCGCTCTTTGCCAGCATCTCCTATCTTTGTAGATTTTTACTTGCAGTCAGTTACCCGTTCATTGCCGGCTCCTTACTTGTAGCCTCGTTCTTTACGAGCTACCCGGCTCTTTGTCAGCTCCGCACTTGTAGTCAGGTACTTTACCAGTTCCCAAGCTCTTCTTTGCCAACTAACCCGTTCTTTGCCAATTACTTGCTCCTGCCCATATCTAGCTTCCCGCTTTTGACCACCCCACCACTCGTATCCAGTTACTCTCTCGAAGCAAGCTTATCACTCGTAGCCAGTTCGATTGTAATAAATCCACCGATTGCAGCCAGCACACTGTCCAGTACCTCTTAGCACTCGCAGCCAGCCAGTTCGTTACCAGCTCGCCACCCGCAGCTCACAGTCGCTCATAGCCAGCTCACCGCTCGCGGGGCAAAGGTCGTAGCCAACCAGTGACCAGTCCACCGCTCGCTGACAGTTAGTCGCTCTTATCCAGTTAGTCACTCTGGGACAGCTCACTGCTCAGCACCGTTCGTGACAGCTCGAGACCAGCCCATCACTCGTAGCCATCTCGCGACCTTACCGTCCGTAGATAGCTCACCGCTCGTAGCCTGTCCGCTCGCAGCCGGTTAAGAGCTCGTGACAGTTTAACGATCTATTAATCTGCACGCTTGTAACCAGCTTACCTATCATAGCCTGCTCACTGCCCAACACTACCGATCAACACTTGTAGCTAGTCCTTTTGTGAAAAAGTACCCAGCTACTTGCTCGCAGAAAATATCACAGCCAGCCTATCGCTCGTAGCCAGCCTGCTTATGACAGCTTACCGCCAGTATTCAACTAGGTAGCCAGGTCCCAGCTCACATATACGCTCAGTACGAGCCAACCATAACCAGCTACCCGCTTACTTTACAAGAAACTGAAGGGTCTGATTTTCAACCGGATCAGGCTAATTAATAATATAATTATATTTAATTGTACTGCAACCACTAATATTTGCCTTGGCAACTGACGTTCTTCTACTGCGATGGATGAGCGTAATCTCGACAGGGGCATATCATCTAGATACCGGTTCATATATCCGACATCTCTCATTATATGGTGCTGTGTTGTTTTATGTAATAAAACCCAAAGATACAAATGTTGAATTACCCCCCCACCTCAAAACCAATCCGTCAGGATATGGTGAACATGACAGCATGCTATTGTCGAACAAAAACACATGGCTATATTAAAGACCGAAACAAGCCCAACCGAATGTGGTTTCCTTTATTGAATATTTAAACAGGTTGCAAATCCGTCTTCTTTGCAAGTTATGGGCAAAAAGTAAAGCTGGCAGGTGGTTCCAACCAAAAGTTACTGCCTCTTTTGGCTTGGATAGTCAAGTTTTCTCTGTACTGTTTCTTTGTTTCTTTTGTCTGTTAGTGAAAAACAATATGTAAAAGTTAGTGAGGGATTCAATTATAACTCCACCCTTTGACAAAGGGATTGTTGAGAGGGAGGCCCTGATGATTTTCTTTTGCACATCGTTTTATATCAACTGAAGTAATGCTTTTTCTTTTTTCAGTTTGTGGATGATATTTTGGCAATATTTTGGTATTCGGCCAAAAAGAATAACTTATGTGTTGGGCAAAAGGCATTAAAAACAATTGTACAATTGGCAGTTAATATGTAGGGGAGCTTTTTCGCATCAATTGGCTTGAGTTGGAATTGGGTCTAAGTGAGTAGTTGAGGGTGTGCTCGGTATAAAGCTTCTGGGATTTCAATTTTAAATTTGTGAATTTTAATATGGATGCACCTATAAAGCTACGCAGTTCCAAATTCATAGCCCCTGCTTTGGCACAAATAAATTGCAATGTACCCAAAAAAAGAAAATTATTAAAATTTCCATTATTTCATTTTCTATCCTGCCAACAATTGTGTCATCATATTCGAAAAACTGAAAAAAACTAATTTATCCTTTATTATCACTTTCATTGTCCTCCAAACCATAATAATTTCCTTGTCCTTTTATATCTTATAGTCCAACAATAATCTTTCATTCAATTTTTTCCTTCTTGCTATCATTACAGGTTGTGCTTTCTTAACATATTTTACTCCAGATAGCACCACGGCGTCTACCTCACCAACTGCCTTAACAACAGCAGCAGCTGCAACCATTCTAAATGATAAACAAGCTTTAACAGGGGTAAGTAGAATAGTTTTTGTTTTCGTAAATTTTAGCAAGGATGTTTTTAATATCCTTTGCTGTCCTCCCAAAGCAAAATAAAAAACAACACCTCCAATTTTTCCCCAAGACACATTTAATTCTTCTTTCTTTTTCGTCTTAGAAAAGAACAAAATTTCACCAAAAAATTTCCCAGAATTCAGTAATTAGAGTAGCGGAAGTTTAAAAATAGTTAAGAAAACAATTATTTCTATAAGCTTTAGCTGCTGTTTTTTGGGTTGCAGTTTTTAATTATTATTAATCCCTATTTTGCTGATTATTTCTTTAATTGTATTTTGCTGTTTGTTGTTTTTTTGTTTACGCATGAAACAATTTTTTGGTTGCACACCGAACTTATGGTTTAAATGATCGGCAAAAAATTTGATTTATATTTTGTTTTAGTCATAAATTTTACATCTTCTAAACAGAAATTCAAATTTTATAGTTGCCGCCATAACAACAGAGCTCACCTACATCTACAAATGTAACCGCTCCGTTTGTGTTGGCAACACACACGAGATTATCTCTCCCTCTCTCGACAAACATCGTATGCGTTAATTCATAGCTTTCTTGTTAAAAAGAAGATGATCGGTGGTGAGATTTAAGTTGATACTCACCACAAATGAGATTGTGTGTGTTCACACAGTAAGGGCTTGCGAGCCCCGAGGTGAAGACCATTGCATTACAAACATTTTATGTCTTTCTGAAGGGTAGCGTAATAAACATTTTTATTTCTGTAATTTTTAGTCATACGCCTTCTAGACCCGCACAGTAGAGTGACACAAAAAAACTTAAGTTTGTTTTTTTTTGGAACTTTTACCCCCAATTTTTTCTCTATTTAATCCAAAAACCTTATACATATATGAAATTTTATGGCGATCTTTGCTTCCATAGTAATTTGTAAGTGGACAAAAGTGAATTTTCACGAAAATTCTCTAAATTCAACAATTATGGTCCAATCGTTAAAAAAACTTTACCAGTTCATTATTGTGACTAAAAAACGACGTCGTCTCTCTAAAATTATGTTTTGTGGGACAATTTTAAATAAACTCAGATGAAGTCCGACTTTAACCCTAAAACTTGTTTTTCATTTTTAGAGATTTCTGGCGATTAGATAAGATTTACAGATTTGGTGTATTCTGAGACCTATAGTAAAATTTTATCACGAAAAATTTTGTAGAATATTTGGATTTGATATGATCACATTTTAAAGGAGTTTTTGAAAGATGTGCGAAACAAGGACCAAAAAGACCCCTTTGATGATAACAAGAATATTGCCCACATCCTCTTCTTTAGAATTTCCGAGAACACTATATACCTAAAATGCAAGGAATCCATAATATCTTAACTCGAATATTTCGAAAAAACTAGAAATGGGCGGAACTTGGCCCGCCTACTTTGGTTACTTTCCGATGTAAACTTTAAAAACGCCGATACACGTGTCTCAAATTTTTTTGCTCTACTTTTATAATCTAATCGGTTTTTTCCATCATTTCGAAAAAAAAAAAATAATTTTGTTGCACAGTTTTATAATCAAATCAGAACTGACTTTTTGGCTTACCCTAACTTTAAACTAGCAATCTGTAGCTGTTGGGTTCAATTCCCAGTCTTAACGGTGATATTTCAATGGTCCACAATTATTTGAACTGTCCATTCCAACAATCACTATAATTACTTATAATTTCAATTGTATTAGACGATATTTAAATATGGAATATTATATTTATTGTTGTATTTAAGTCAACTTATGGACAAAATATCTATATATATAAAAGAGCTTAGTGATGAGTGAGTGAGTGACTGACATATCATCGCCCAGACGAAACCGCTGAAGCTAGAAAGCTGAAATTTTGACTGTGGGTTGCTGTTGGTGTGTAGGGGTGAGATAAGGCTGGGTTTTTGGAAATTCGAACTAGAAAGTTACGAAAAGTACTAAAAGGTACTAAATATGGTACCCTTTGTATTAGGCAAACGGGAAGAGCTAGAATTCTGAAATTTGGAATGAGGGTCACTGATGGAGAGTTAGAAAGATGTACCAAAGGGTTTTTGGAATTTCGATCTATAAGTGTACGTTAAGTACTAAAAGTTAACAAATTTAGTACCAATTGTATATTTTGAACGGAATTTGGAATTTGGTATGGAAATCAAGGTTGGGAAGTGATGTTTATACAAGAGAATGGTTTGGGAAATTCGTACTCATGTGTACGAAAAGTACTAAATGGTACTAAATTTAGTACAATTTGGATTTGGGTGAACGTATAGAGCTGGAAACCTGAAATTTGGAATTAAGATTAGTGTTGAAGTGGAGGATTGAGATATGAGGGTTGGTTTGGAAATTCGTACTTATGTGTACGAAAAGTACTAAATTGTACTAAATTTGGTACAATAGGGATTTGGGTGAACGGATAGAACTGGAATCCTGAAATTTGGAATTGAGATTACTGTTGGAGTGTAGGATTGGGGAAGTTTTGGAAATTCGTACTTATGTGTATGAAAAGTACTAAATGGTACTAAATTTGGTACAATGGGGATTTGGGTGAACGGATAGAGCCAGAATCTTGAAATTTGGAATTGAGATTACTGGTGGAGTGTAGGATAGAGGTAGTTTTGAAAATTCGTACTTATGGGTACGAAAAGTACTAAATGGTACTAAATTTAGTACAATTTGGATTTGGGTAAACGGATAGAGCTTGATTCCTCAAATTTGGACTGAGGGTCACTGATGAAGAGTAAGAAAGATGTACCAAAGGGTTTTTGGAAGCTATGAGTGTACGAAAAGTACTAAATGGTACTAAATTTAGTACAATTTGGATTTAGATAGAGCTGGAACCCTGAAATTTGGAAATTACTGTTTGAAATTACTGTTGAAGTGTAGGATTGAGATATGAGGGTGGTTTTGGAAATTGGTACTTATGTGTACGAAAAGGTACTCAATTTGGTACAATAGGAATTTGGGTGAACGGACAGAGCTGGGGACCTGAAATTTGGAATTGAGATTGCTGTTGGATTGTAGGATTGGGGAAGTTTTGGAAATTCGTACTTTTATGTATGAAAAGTACTAAATGGTACTAAATTTTGTACAATGGGGATTTGGATGAACGGATAAAGCTGGAATCTCGAAATTTGGAATTGACATTACTGGTAGAGTTTAGAATTGTGGAAGTTTTGGAAATTCGTACTTATGGGTACGAAAAGTACTAAATGGTACTAAATTTAGTACAGTTTGGATTTGGGTAAACGGATAGGGCTTTATTCCTCAAATTTGGAGTGGGGGTCACTGATGAAGAGTAAGAAAGATGTACCAAAGGGTTTTTGGAAGCTATGAGTGTACGAAAAGTACTAAATGGTACTAAATTTAGTACAATTTGGATTTGGGTGTACGGATAGAGCTGGAACCCTGAAATTTGGAATTGATGTGGATATAAAAACCCTAAATGGTACTAAATGTGGTACAATTTGGATTCGGGAAGCGGATAGCGCTTGAGTCCTGAAATTTGAAATTAGGATTACTGTTGTTGTAGGACTGAGGTAGTTTTGGAAATTCGTAGTTATGGGTACGAAAAGTACTATGTGGTACAATTTGGATTCGGGGGAACGGATAGAGCTGGAATCCTGGAATTTGGTCAGACAACTGTTGGAGTGTAGGATTGAGATGGAGGTAGTTTTTGAAATTAGTATTTATGGGTACGAGATGTACCAAATGGTACTAAATGGTACAATTTGGTGATGAGTGCGCGGAAAGCGCTGGCATCCTGTTATTTGGAATTACGGATACTGTTCAAGTGAAGGATTGAGGTAGTTTTGGAAAATCGTACTTACGAGTACGAAGAGTACTTAATGGTACTTAGTTTGGTTAAATTTGTTATTGGACGAACGGATAAAAAATTTAAGTTAATATTACTGTTATTATTTGGTATTAATGTCAGTGTAGGGCTGATATATGTGGTTGTGGAATTCTACAATTTGTTCTTAGAGCCACTGTGACTTTGGAAATACATACTATGAAAAGTACTAAATGGTACTGAATTTGGTACAATTTTTTTTTTTTTTTTGTAAATGGTTTTTTGGAAATTCGTCCTAAAAAGGCACGAAAAGTACTAAAAGATACTAAATATGGTATCCATTGTATTAGGCAAACGCGAAGAGCTAGAATTCTGAACGAGGGGACACTGATGGAGAGTTATAGAGATGTACCGATAAGTGTATTAAAAGTACTAAAAGTTACTAAATTTGGTACTAATTTTATATTTTGAACGGATATAGCTACAATCTTCAAATTTGGTATGGGAATCAAGGTTGGGAAGTGGAGTTGAAATAAGGAAATGGTTTTGGAAGTTCGTATTTATGAGTACAAGCAGTACTAAATTTGGATTTGGGTGAACGGATAAAGCTGGAATTCTTAAATTTGGAATTAAGATTACTGTTAAAGTGAAGGATTGAGGTAGTTTTGGAAAGTATTACTTATGGGTACGAAGAGTACGAAATGATACTAAGTTTGGTACAATTTGGAACTGGACGAACGTATACAGCTGGAATTTTGAGATTTGGAATTACGATTATTGTAATTATTTTGTATTAATGTCAGTGTTTGGTTGAGATATGTCGTCAAAATACGTACCATAAGTATACGAAAAGTACTAAATTGTACTCATTTTTTTTGGACTGGAATCTGTATTTTTTGTAGTTAGCGTGAGTATTGGTGTGCAACGTTGATCTCGCTGTTAATGTGTAAGGGTGAGATACGGCTGATCTTTTTGAAAATCTAACTAAAGGGTACAGAACTAAAATAAAAATAAATATTGATTAAAATTGGCATTAATGCAACAAAATATTCAGTGTTTGCCATTTTCATATTATATATGGTTTATTTGTTTCTTATATCCTTTCCGCATACGAAGTAGCGGGCATTTTGCTAGTAGTTAATATAAATTAAGTGATCTGTAGACAGCGGAATCCTATGCAAATGCATATATGGTTACGATTGTCGTAGAGAAAATCTGATTAGACAGAAACTCGTTTTATCACAAAATAAAACGAATTGGGCCCAGAAATTTTTGCATATTTGCATATCATGCATATTTTGACATATTTTTACAAATTTGCATAAAATGAGCATATGCAAAACCATATGCAAAAATATATACAAGGATTTGTGGTCTTCGATAATGGAATGAAACTTTACACCTGAAATTTGTCCGCATAGGTCCACGTCTTCATATAGCCCCCATAGAACGGTACCTCCCGATTTCCGATATTTTGAAGGTTGTGGCCTGAACATCACACTTAAATGGTTGACATTTTGTATAAAGTCTTCGTTGGTAGTATACAACTTTCCACCTGAAATTTGTCAGTATAGGTCCATATCTTCATATAGCCCCCATAGAACGGTACCTCCGGATTTCTGGTATTTTGAAGATTGTGGCCTCAATATCCCAGCGAAATGGCTGAAATTTGGTATTAAGTCTTCCTTGGGGGTATACAACTTTTCACCTGAAATTTGTCGGGTTAGGTTCAGGCCTTCATATAGCCCCCATAGAACGATACCTCCGGGTTTTCGGTATTTTGATGGTTGAGGCTGTGGTTATACATTTCTCTATTTTCTTGACTTGTCTGAAAAGAATTTTAAACAAAACAAGTAAAAAAGTATCAGTCGGCTTTGCCGACAGAGGTATACCCTCAGCATGTGTATATTGAATCAATTTTTTTCCCAAAATACGTATGTATTTAACGGGTTTTAAAAAATTTGGGCGTTTGAACCGACAAAAATGTTGTAGGATTAAAGATCAAACGTTTTGCGGAGGAGATACTAAAAGGAATGGATCGACATTGACCGTTATGGACGTGGATCTCCAGCCACAACATATGGTGTCATAGGAGGTTTTTACACTCTTCGGGCTGTTTGCTCAAGAAGTATGGACTTGCCCCTAAAAAAACATTTAATATCGTAATGGAGGCAGCGAATGCAAGCTGCTTCAACAAAAATCGAAGTTAGTCGATATTAGGTCTTAAAGTGAACTTATCCGACATTTTGTGTGGGAGGTACCGGATGGAGTGGACAAGCATAGTCCATATTTGAACCTGATCTATATCTGGTAGATATATTAGGATGTGTAAAGTATAGACCAATTCGGCCACTCCCTTCAAGAGTTATCGTACGAACAATTTTTCCGAACATTTTTGAACTTTTGTGGGGGAGGTACCTGAAGGAGTGGACCGATAATGCTTATCTTCAAACTTAAACTATGTGTGAACAAAATATTACTAAGGCCATATTTTGGACCGAATCGGCCGATCCGTTCGAGAGTTATCTTGCGCTCCAACCACCTCACAGGGTGTCATAGGGGTTTTTTTTTTGCAACTTTCATGCTATTTTCTCAGGAAGTATGGACTTGCCCCTGATGAAACTTGTACCGTCGTATGGAGGGCAGTGAATACAAGTCTCTAAAACAAAAATCTAAGCGATTAGAGAGATGGTCCTAAACTGAACTTTTCCGAAATTTTGTGTGGGAGGTACCCGAAGGAGTGGACCTATTGAGACCATATTAGAACCTCATATTACTCTCGTAAAAAGTTTACGCTAGACAAAGTATGGACCAAATCGGTAACTCCCTTCAAGAGTTATCGTGCGCACAAACTTTCCGAACATTTTCGAACTTTTGTGGGGGAGGTACAGGAAGGAGTGAACCGATGTAGCTCATCTTCGAACTTAAACTAAGTTTGGGCAAAATATTACTAAAGCCAAAATTTGAACCGAATCGGTTCATCCGTTCGAGAGTTATCGTGCGCTCCAGCCAGCAGGACAGACAGACAGACAGACAGACGGACGGACATGGCTAGATCGACTCCAAATTGTCTGAAACACATTTCGTCCAAACATACTTGGGGTCTAAAACCACTATTTCGATGAGGCACATTTTCATCGTATCAAAGTGTATATACCCTCCTTAGCCTAAAGGCTGAGGGTATAAAAATTGTACAAACAAACATTTTTGTACCTATTATTAAAATATTTCTTGCATAATTTTGCATATGTCATATGTTTCGATTACAATTTAGTCAGAAGCCAAAAATATGCCCATTCCCAAAAGTTGACATGAATCCGCTGTCTAGTTATCTGTAACAATTTAATTGTAACTTTTAATTCTCATAAGGAATGTTGTCACAAAAGTAATGACAATCACTTGGTATTGAAATTTCTTTTTTTAAACTTTTAGTCTTTGTGTGTACATCTGAGGAGGATCCACTGCCTCTAAAATTCCGGAACTTCTTCAGCGACAAATGTCTGTTCAAGGCTGTTCTAGGCCCGCACAGTATACTGTACAGTACAGTTACGCAAAACAAACTAAAATTTGTTTTTTTTTGGAACTCTTACCCCCCGAATCGTTTCTCCATGTGATCCAAAAACCTTATACATGAAATTTTATAGCGATCTTTGCTTATATAGTAATTTGTAAGGGGCCAAAGATAAATTTTGAAATTTGCTTTTTTCTCTGGACCTATTTGATTACTATAATCAGTTGAATTTATCCAATTATCTCTATTATACCATGGGTTAACAAGACCATCTTATACAAACTTACAGCCTAAACGTATCCGTCTTTAAAGCATACATCTTTGTATTAAAACGACGTGAATTTTGAGCAAATCAACATTCGTATCAACGCACAGTGGATCCACCCATTGGCCAAAAATAAAAAAATGAATGTCAACATTTTTGTAAAACATCTGGCAACACTAACAGCTATGACATGGATCTTTTTAAAAATATATTATTTTTTGTTTCATTCGATCGCGATCTTCTAAAGAATAGCTTCAAAAGTCGGAATGTTTGACTAATATTTTTTGTTGTGAGTACAACCTATATTTTAAGTGCAAGTAAATATATTCAAAATATCGCGAAACTAATACGTATAGCACAACATTATAGTGAATTTTGAAGGAGGTAATAACTTATTTTTCATTAAAAAATAGTGTTTTAGCGTGTTGTGGAATTCTAGTTAACTGCATATTTTCCTTGTGTATCTTGTAGTGTCAATTCGATCATATATTTAAATTTGACCTAAGGTTTTAGTCATGATGCCGACCAGTGCCCACCAAGGGAATAATTTTACAAAGTAGGTCATAGATTTAGAGAATGTTACGCTCGTGGTCTCTCAAAACACTCTTCGCAACAGCACAAAGCTGTAACCGGCGCATTGGCTTGATTTTTACACTCTAAATATTTTTGGCCACTTTCTCCATACAAGTGGATCCACTGTGCAAAGTCTAAATTTTGGAATATTTCCGTTCGTTATTACTCTTACAAAAACGAGCAATATCGAAACGACCTACTTTATATCCGGGCTTCATTTTTCTTGCATTGCCTTCCGAATAACCACTTCCTTTTGTCTGGTTAACATATTATTTCCCATTTGAGCGTTTTAGATGCTTATTTAAATCAGAGCATAGGTCTTCTGTCATCATCTTAAATTATTTCAATTTTTTTCGTAAAAGACCCTTAAAAAGCGTCTAATGTCAAAGTTGTTGATTTAAAAATTAACTAAAAGAATGCTTTTTGCGATTTAAAAAAGAAAACTACCATTCTTGAGATATCGTCACCTAAGAGCCAATTTACAACTATGGAGAAATAAACCGAGTAAGAGGCAAAACTGTTAAAGTAATGTAACTACACCATGTGATAGGATTTCCATAAGCTTTTATTCGTTAGCCATTTTGTAGTAATCGGTTCAGTAGAACCGGGTCTAACCCGGTTTTGAGCCTGGACTTTTGGGTCAAGTAACCGGATCC
The DNA here is from genome assembly GCF_047663935.1 of Musca autumnalis. Classification (NCBI taxonomy): domain Eukaryota; kingdom Metazoa; phylum Arthropoda; class Insecta; order Diptera; family Muscidae; genus Musca; species Musca autumnalis. The sequence continues at coordinate 200,046,636 of NW_027411977.1, read as the reverse complement.
GGCCACGTGGAAATTATACATTATACCCAATAAACCCTCCCTCTGGCATTATAATTGCTGAAAAAATCAAAAACTACATTGTTTGTACTACTGTTTAATTTTCAAATAATGTGGGTTACGCCTTTTGTGTTTTATGAAAATTAAAGTATGCTGTTACGTCTATTGGCATTTCTTGAATAGGATCGTTATTTTTAAACGTAGAAGGTAGAAATTTTGCCAGAGCATGTATTTTAGCTTTATGTATCAGATTCCATCAAAAAACGAATTTCGATTTCGATGTGGGTTACGTCTTCGGGCATTTGTGGTGACGATATATGCTTCATCCGGGTAAAATACTGAGCCAATAAATGAATATCAGCCCGTCCGTCAGGCTATGGTTATCACACATTTAGTTGAAGAAAATAGGATATTTTAGAGCTTTCGGAGAATGGGCTTGACCTCGAGTTCGGCAAATATGTCAAAACGATCAACGAACTGCACTTAAGAAAAACTTTTAAAATTTTGTAAGACAGGTATCCGAAAATGTTGTCCAAGATAGACTTTCTTATAACTTGATATATATATGGTGCCGACAGGTGAGTTTGGATCTATTATATCAGGAAGTATGTACCATCGAATTTTCAAAATTCGAACATTTTTTAAATTGTTGTTGTTGTTGTTGTAGCAGCATATAATGCTGGGTTGGCAGCCGCTGGCCGAAACACTTTTGGTTTCGGGTCAATCCGGTACGTAAGAACCCGCTGCCGTGGGATTGTTGTGTTTATGGTCACTGAAAGTGTTGACCGGTGTATCTTATACCATATTTATGTCTGTCCTAAACCATTATTTTGATGGGGCACATTTTTGATCATATCCATATGTGTATACTTCGTTCAGGGTATAATAGTCAAGGTATTGTAGTATAATAATCAGGGTATTGTAGTATAATAGTCAGGGTGCCACCGTGGTGCAATGGTATGCACACTCGCCTTGCACGCTGAAGGTCGTGGGTTCGATTGCCCGGCCAGTCAACATCCAAATTTTCTACGGTGGCAAAATACCCCTCAGTAATATTGGCGACATTTCCTGAGTATTTCAGCCATGTAAAACTTCTCTACAAAGTGGTGTCTTAGGACACGCCGTTCGGACTCGGCGATAGACAGTAGGTCCCATATCATTGAGCTAATATGAATCGGTGTGCACTCATTGATATGAGAGAAGTCTCCCTTGTCCCGTATGGGATGTTTGTGGAACAATTATTATTATAGTAGTTTCCATATGAAGGTACAGCACAATTTTACATATTTTTTTAATGAAAATCATGGCCCATAAACTGTAAATTTCTAAGTTGTGGGTAAGTTTCAATCTGCAAATGCACCGTCATTTTAATGTATTTTATTAAAAAAACTAGCAAAAATCCCACTACTTCGTATGCGGAAAGGATATAAAAACAAATAACCAATATTGAATATGGAAATGGCGAACCCGGATTATGTTGTTGTACTAATACCAATTTTAATCAATATTTATTTTCATTTATTTAATTTACTTATTTTTTATTTATTAATTTTATTTATTTATTTTAATTTTTATTTAACAGTAAGTTCGTTTGTAATACTTTAGTTCATTTTCAAAAAAAAAAAAAAAAAAAATCAGCCGTTGCTCACCCTTGCACATCAACAGCGAGGACAACGTTACACGCCTATACTCACCCAATCTTCAAAAATGCAGATTTCAGTTCTGTTTCTACACCCAACAACAAATTGAGAACCATTAAATTAATTTCGTTAACTTATGGTACGTATTTCGACAATGACATATCTCAACCCTACATTGACATTAATACAAAATAATAACAGTAAACGTAATTCCAAATCTCAAGATTCCAGCTGTATCCGTTCGTCCCATTAGAAATTGTACCAAATTTAGTACCATTTGGTACTCTTCGTACCCATAAGTACAATTTTCCACAACTCAATCTTTCAATTTTAACAGTAATCTTAATTCAAATTTAGTACAATTTAATACTTTTCGTACACATAAGCACGAATTTCCAAAACTACCACCATCTTTCATTCCAATACTTCAACAGTAATCCAAATTTAGTACCACTTAGTACTTCTCGTACGCATAAACACGAACTTCCAAAACCATTTCCTGGTATCAACACTAATTTCCAACTTTGATTTCCATACCAAATTTGAAGATTGTAGCTATATCCGTTCAAAATATACAATTGGTACCAAATTTAATAACTTTTAGTACTTATCGTGCACTTAAAGTCGAATTTCCAAAAACCCATTGGTACATCTCTCTAACTCTTCATCAGTGACTCTCGCTCCAAATTTCAGAATTCTAGCTCTTCCCGTTTGCCTAATACAATGGGTACCATATTTAGTACCTTTTAGTACTTTTCATACCCTTCTAAACTTATTTCACAGCATCAAACTAAAACACACGTTTTCGTTATCAGGACAATATTCCGCACATGGTACTGATGTGGAATTTTTTGTTTATAGCCCTAATGTACATCAATTTAGTGTAACATTCTTTACAAATTATTAATGACAATCATTTGTAATTAAATCAAATTAAACTTTCAATAAACAAAACCATATATCGTCTGCTCCGTCGGAAAAGGTCGTAAGTCCCTTTCAATAAATTTTTCAGGAGGAAGAAAAAACATTCCAGCGCTTTCTGTATTAAAGATATTATTATGGTGGTAAAGGCAGTATTCTTCGCTTATTTATTCCGCTTCAATACCGGTACTTTGTTTGTAAAAATTCCGTTGCGTTTGGGAGATAATTGGATGTCTTTGGACTTACGACCTTTTCCTTGTACAGTTTTGTATTTTTGTAGGGACTTACGACCTTTTCCTACAATTTACGGACGTTTTTAAAATACAATATTTAGACATTACAAAACAATGTGGAAAGGGTATATAAGTTTGTTTTGTCCAATATTCATGTAACATCGCGAAGTATTCGTTGTAGACCTCCTCCCCATGCCATTTTTTTCATATCTTGACGAGATAAAGCGATTTAGCTATGTGTGTCCGTCCATCCATTAACAATTGTAATAAAACTCCACGCCTTAATTTTGGATCGATCGTCACGAAATTTTGTGCAGAGGTCGGGTTCCGACCAGAAGTGACCCCATTAGATGTTGGTTATGATCGAAAGGTGTGAAATGAACCAAACCCACAATTTTTACCCGACTTTGTAGCTGTCCTGTAGATCGCAGTAATATTCGGATCGGAGCGAAATTTTAAGAATGATTTGAGTTTAAACAAAGAATAAGCTTGCAATTTAACATAGAAAGTTTAGCTTCATTATCCCATCAAAATGGCTGGGGGTATACAATTTTCCCCTTGAATGTTGTCTGTATAGGTCCACGCCTTCATATAGCCCTCATAGAACGGTACCTCCCGATTTCCGGTATTTTGAAGGTGTGGCCTCAATATTCCTCCGAAATGGCTGAAATTTGGCATTTATTCTTCGTTTCGGGTATAAAACATTCTCCCATGAATTTGTCTATATAGGTCCACGCCTTCATATAGCCCCATAGAACGGTGCCTCCCGAATTTCGGTATTTTAAAGGTTAGCCACATTGTTTTACCGAAATTGCTGAAATTTGGTATTTATTGTACTTCATAAGCGAAAGGAAACTAATTGAAATAAAATTCAATACAACTCATGGTGGAGGGTATGACAAGTTCGGCCTGGCCGAATTTAACGACGTTCTTACTTGTTATTGATAGTCACTTGCATATCCCAACTAATTTGCGATGTAAACAAATATAATTGACATAAGAAAAGGTAACATAAACCCTTTCAAGGGCTAGCAACGTGGACCGGTTCGGCTAATATTTAATATAAAACATGACACGTTGTACTTACGACCTTGTATTTTTGCCTTACGACCATTTCCTTCAATTCAATTTCATGATAATTCCGTTAATGTACGTGGTTTCTTAGCTACATTGTAATCCCAAATAGTGTCCTTTTTTTGTCTTCCCAAGTATTTCTGCCCCAACTCCCAATCTTCAGCATGTAATGTCTTCCTGCGTTTAAGAAGTTTATCATCAGAGCTTTCAGAAAACCATAGGGAACTATTCCTTTCTAAATTCATACTGCTCTTTGTTAGCAAAAACCATGATGTCTTCTTAGTTTAATAACATTTCAATCAATTATTATTTTAGAATCATTTAATAATATAAACATTGCACTTACCCGTCCGTTAGAAGGTATTACCTTATTGAATTCAGAATACAAACTAATCTCGTTATGTGAATAAATGTCCCTAGAGAAACCACAAATTACCAGTTGATAAAGTTAAGTAATGTATACGACAGTAAAAACTGTAAAATTTGGATTTTTTATAAATTTTTCAATATATGAGGTATTTGAACACATACAGCACCCCAATTTATATCAATGAAAAGGCCAGAAGTCCATCTTTCATAATCAGTTCACTTATGGGGGAAAATAGATTTCTAATGTAAATTTTCGTTGCAATATAGAAAATATCACATTTTTGTTCAAAACTTTGGTCCACAGGCTCCGCCAAATATCATCCGATTATCATCCAAAGGTTTAGGCTAGTTCTTTACATGGTACCCCAACCATGGATGAAGTTAAACATTATATCTGAACTACATTAGATGTAGTATTCTTTTAAAGTATACATTTTCCTGTGGACTTACGACCTTTTCGTATTCAAATTTGTACGTTTTGTGGACTTACGACCTTTTCCGACAAGGACAAAACATATAGAAAAACGCGACATACTACCATTTTCTTTTTATCATACGACGTGTTTTGATTTGTACTATCATTCTGTAACAAAAACGCGATTTCCAAAAAAAGTGGACTTACGAACTTTTCCGACGGAACAGACGATATAATCATCACGATGTTTTCTGAATGTATTTTAGGTATTTATGTATTTTAGGTTCTGTATTAACCAAGTTTTTAACGCAATTATGTTATCGTATTTAACGGTCCAGTTCGTGTAAAATACCGTTAAAAATCAAAGAACTAATTTTGAAATATTGAACTTTTATGTGTTGCATATTTGTTGCAGCAGAGAATTTTCAATAGGTTTCTTGTCGTCTACATAGAAATCGATATACACGGTTCTCTTGAAACAATTTTAAATAGAAAGTGCTTACACCTTGGAAGTTTTTGCGGATTCTGAAACAACAATGTTCATAGATGAGAAAAATCAAAAAAACAAAAAAAAAATCGCCGAAGAAATTTTTAAATAAATCGCGATTTAAGTTGAAATTTTTAGGGGTTGTTTAGGGTTTCACGCTTTTGCTTATAAACCGCATGTCTTATCAAAATGGGACTAAAGAAAATGTTGTAGCTATGAAAATTCTCTACAAGATTGACCTTTATGGTATTCTAGTCGGTTTTATGGTTTTTGAGATATAGAAGTTCAAACTGGGACAATTCAAATTCAATTCAATTCTGTATCGCCCACTTATAAAACAATGTCATGATTGCAAATTCCCAACTTAAATTTATATATCTAAAAAATGGTGCAACGTAGGAAAAGTTACAATAGCCAGTCTTGAAGAGAATTGTCACAGCTTTAAGATTTTCTCAGATCCCATATCGATAAGACTTGCCGCATTCAAGAAAAATCGCGAAACTCTAACAAAAAAACCTAAAAATGTCACCTGAGCTTCTTTATCTCAAAAATGGTATAACCTGGGAACAAATTATAAAGGTCATTCCTGTAGAGAATTTTCACAGCTACAACATTTTCTTTAGCACCATTTCGATAGGACTTGCCAAGCAAAATCGTGAAAACCTAAAAAACACCTAAAAATGTGAATTTTGACGGCGATTTATTTAAAAATCCCTACAGCGATTTTTTCTTGTTTTTGAATTTTGCTCATCTATGAACATTGCTGTTTCAGTTTTCTCAAAAGCTTTCCCTGTGTTAGCGGTTTTCATTAAAAGTTAGTTAAGCCGCACCCTTTATGACATTGTTCTATAAGGGGGCGATACAGTCAGTGCATTGTCCCGATTTGAACTTCTATATCTCAAAAATGGTAAAAACTACGAAAATACCATAAAGGTCGATCTTGTAGAGAATTTTCATAGCTACAACATTTTCTTTAGTCCCATTTTGATAGGACTTGCGGTTTCGAAGCAAAATCGTGAAAACCTAAACAACCCCTAAAAATGTCAACTTAAATCGCGATTTATTTAAAAAGCGCTCCGGCGATTTTTTTTTTTGTTTTTTGATTTTTCTCATCTATAAACATTGTAGTTTCAGAATCCGCAAAAACTTCCGAGGTGTAAGCACCTTTCATTTAAAATTGTTTCAATAGCACCGTGTATATTTTTCTAATTATCGTCTTCTTAAAGGTATGTGTTTACATCATTAAATTCGTGTGTATTTACACGTCATTGTTATAATCCAATAAATACAGAAATTAATTAAATATATTTTCCAATGAAAAGTCATTGTTCCACAACTGTTATTTTTATAGTAGAATAATTTTATTATCTTTTTAGAAAACTCCACTAAAATATTTAAATATTAATACAATGCCAATAGCTATACAAATAATAGCAAATAGCTTAACATGTGTTTATCATTTGCCAGAAGCTGCACTGCATGCAAAATGTACTGCATTAACCGCATTTATAAATTAAATTGAATATCGACATAAATTAAAAATTCCCAATAACAATAATGTGTGGCAACTGAAAAAATAAAAATAAATACAAATTATGACCCTTGTTCTGCTCTCTAAATACCCTCCATAATAGTTAAAATAAAACATTGCCACAATATACTTTAATCCGCGTGGCATTATTTATAAAGTGTTAACAAAAATGTTTAAATGTTTTTATTTATGACCTCGAAAAAATAAATTGCTTTAGACCATCTGTCTGGTGGTGTGTTGACTTGTTTTTCTGTCTGTCTGTTCGTCTATCCATATTTTGTATAACAACAAATTGTTGCCAAAAATTTTGCAATAACCTCCAAACGGCAAATAATATTTGTGAAATAAATTAGAGAAAAATAAATGATTGTGAAAATAAATTAAATGGAATTAAAAAGCTTGGTGATAATTTATCGGCTTTGGGCAATATTAAATGGAGTTAAGAGGCGGATGATTTTATGGGGTAATTGTAAAATTATTTGTTTCTGTATTCTTTTTGTTTTGGATTTTATATAAAACCCTAAATTTTTAACATTATAAGTCACGGAGATCAATGACTTTTTAAAGAACGTAAAAAAACACACAAGTCTTAACATTTGCATTTTGTTATCTTGTCTCCAAAACATAAAGCCATTTATATCCAACATCAGTCATGTGCCAGCATATGTGACATAAAATGTCATTCTTACTGTCCAAGATAGTTACGGATGAATTATGCGTTTTGCAAAACAAACTTTTGTTACTTCATACACTCTGTTCAATTGACCACAATGATTTTTGAATGTTTTCTCTAAGAAAAAGGCCAAGAAAAAAAAAAATACCCTAACGGAAAACTTTTAAATCGGTCACACACACAGTCAAACAATATATCCCCCTCTCACTTCCCAAATAAAAACAAATCACTGAGCTCCAAGTAGGAAGAACGGGCCATACTGAACCGGCATTTTAAACAACATTGATATTACCATAAAAACTTCCTTCAAATCTCTAAGGAAGTTATGAAAGAAAGAAATGGTCATAGAAAAACTTTGAATTTCCTAAACTGCTTCCCACCGGAGACGTAGCCAAGAAGAAGAACAACAACAACAAATCCAGGAATGTTCACAAACCCAAAAAGTGGACAAGCAAATAATGTGGCTACTTGCAGGCCCGGGGCAACATTGAATGGTCGAAAACTGAAACTGCCAGCTGGTTTTCCGTTGCATGGAATAAATGTAGTTTTGTGATGTGATATCTTTGATCTATGCTATGCCATTTTGCTTCTGAATAGATTTTTTTATTCCAAGACGAAGCAACAAAAGGGCCATGTTGGGATTTCTTTACAACTTTTTTTCTTATTTTTATTTTGGCAATTCTTTGTAGGCAAATTTTGAGTTTTGCATGATGTGACTTTAGTTCCGTTTTTTTTTTCTTAAAGAAATAGAAAAAGTAATCCGGGGCGTAACCAAATGATATTTGAAAAATAGTGGCCAGCCTTAGTTTGTTTGATTCGTGTTTTTTTCTCCTATGCCACATAACGATAAAAATCAAGTGGCCATTTATAAAGTAAAATTTTCTAAATGGTCATATGCACAAAAAGAAGGATGAAAGACAAAAATATTAAAATCATAACGGAAATTTTCAAATTTATAGAAATGTTACTGCGAGCCCTCCCTCTTCTATTTCAAAGTTTTTTGTCCAACGTCTCTCATTTTCATGTGCAACACCACCCAGGCCAACGGAAGTCTCAACATTTGCATGTTACGGCGGAAGTAACCGCACAAAATGTGGGCTGTTTTCTAAGATTTATTTAAAGATTAAAAATTCTCTGTTCTCGGCTACTTCCATTGCTATGCAACATCAGTTTCCTGAATTTTTTTTTGGATGGAACAGTGGTTAAAAACAATTTGTTTTTATAGAATTTAATTTAGAAATTTTTATATAATATCTAAAGAAGGATCAAAGTGGTGGCCTTGCGATGATAGATATGACTCAGATCCTGATGTACTTTAAAATGGCAAAATATCTTGATTATTCAGAGGATATAGAAGATATAGAAGTTTATATTACTGCTAGGATGATTGGTTGCAAATGGGCTCTATCGGTCCACGTTTTGATATAGCCCCCATAAAACGGTACCACGCGATTTTTGGTATTTTGAAGGTTTTAGCCTCATTATCACATCGAAATGGCTGAAATTTTGTACTTAGTCTTCGTTAGGGGTATACAACTTCCACCAGAATTTTTTCTGTATAGGTCCACACCTTCATATAGCCCCCCCAGAACCGTACCTCCCGATTTTCGGTATTTTGAAGGCTTTACCCTCAACATTCCCCTGAAATGGCTGAAATTTGGTATCATGAAAAATTACTCACATACACCAGTTAGTTTCGTAACATCGCCTCCTGCTTAGGCCTGAAATTTGGTATCATGAAAAATAACTCAGATACACCAGTAAGTTTCGTAACATCGTCTCCTGGTTAGGCCCGTTCGTCCCGAATAGGAGCAATTCACGTTCCGTAGGTTGAGCATTCGCAACGATGCCTTCAGTTTAGGGCTGTTCGTTCTGACTATGCACAGATTTCCTTCACTAAGACTGGTATCGAATGTACCTCATTCATCTTTGACTTCGGACAGTTGGTTCTTTGAATGGAATACTCGATGACGTCTGATCTCAAAACGACTCTGGGAGAAACTGTAAGGTGACAACAAGATCACGCACATAACACAACAACTACTACCAAGAAACCCCTTACAGTCATGGGTAAACAGCGCTTTGAGAACACTCCACCATACATTGTCTCTACCTGACGCTAGTGGTATAACAGGCCACACACTGGTAAATTTGTTTGCAACCATCGTATTCAGTGCTTAGGGCGAATAATTCGCATTCACTTCATGCTGATGATGAGCTTACTACTGCAGGGAGTTCGCTACACTGGTTGGAACGAAAGACTGTTTTAAATCCGCCAACTTACACCTGGTGTAACAGAGTTGCAAATTATTTTTGGAAGCTACCACATTAAGTTGTGGTTGTTGATGCATTTCACAGGGCATTCGTGCCAGCTGTTCCACAGGGCCTTCGTGCCAGCTGTTCCACAAGACATTCGTGCCAGCTGTTCCCCAGGGCCTTCGGGTCAGCTGTTCCACAGGGCATTCGTGCCAGCTGTTTCGTACTTAGCACACAGTAGATCGTAGCCTAGACTAACAACCGAACATCGACAGCCGAACTCCGAATACCTCGTGGTCCCGAACATCAGCAGTCGAACTTCGAATACATCGTGGTCCCGAACATCGACAGCCGAACTCCGAATACATCGTGGTCCCGAACATCTGCAGCCGAACACCGAATACGTCGTGACCCCGACCGTTCATTTCGATTACCTGCGAGCATTGTCAACTTACCTGATCCCCGCATATACGAACCGCCAGCTTCCCGATTAGCCACCAGTCAACCATAGCATCTAGCAGAGGGCACGCCAACTCGCCACGAAGCGCCCAGCTACCAACGCTTCTGCAGTAACCCCGAAGCCGCCGCAATCAACTCCAACCATATACATTAAATATACTTATCGCATTTAATCACGAGTAGATTGTAAACTAATTTAAATCAATAAAGATCTGATTTAAACCCCCAGGAAAGGGAGATTACTGGAGAACTGGAGAACCTGGACGCGACTGAGCTTACCCCAGCCGACGACAAAACCTCGTTACAAAACTTCAAAAAGCCGTTGGGAATATGCCGTAATTTATTCCTTCGTCGGGGCATTTCTCATTTTAGGTGTCACATGGTCTTCGTTGGCCTTCCCTTTCTTTGCAGTACTGCCACTTATTTTTATTTTGAACAGAACTCTCCTATTTGCGCATCTCTGCTTCGTCTTGCTGCTTGTGCCAGGCTGGGATTTTTCCGCTTACCTATCGAACAATTACACTGCTCAACAAAATTGAAAAGTTGAATGTTTCAGACGAAGTTGCAGTTGTTTCTAGATGAAATCGGCGAGTTTTTTCAAATCCGGTGCCGGTTTTTCTCCATCAGCTCTTGTTTTTTTTGATATAGCTCAAAATCGGTTTTTACGAGTTTAACCCAGACTTTCGTTATTTTCGGATACAAACAAATATTTTTTTGTGGGTTTTTCGACATTAATATATTAAGGAGATGTTGTACGCTCGATACAAATCGTTTTTGAAATAGTTATGGTGAGTATATATCAAAAAAATATAGAAAATATACGACGGACCTTGTAAAAATTGCTTATTTTGAGTATTTTAAGCTATAATTACGTCATCGGGGGAAGTCATAGGATCTCCATGTGGCAATGCGGATATGCTTAGGGTGTCTACTATATAGTCCAGTATTCAAATATATAATATAAAGTTCATACCGCCCATGATTCGACCATAACCTAAAAATGTCATTAAATTGCAGCATTGTAAATGTCAGCATTGCGTTTACATCACCTATATCCGCAGCTGCCTGTAAGCCTTCTTCCGCAAAGTCGAACTCATATTTATCGATATCCAGATCGCGTCACCGAACTACCTGTAATTTGAGATTTGAGGTTTCCCGTGGTCACAAAACTTCTCCATCTCAAAATGTCAACATAAGCCATCAGCTACATCAGGCTATAGCTATATTTTTGGACTGAACTACCCATTAATTTGCAGTCACAAAACTTCTCCACAAATTCCCCATATAACGGTACCCCCGATTTCAGGGGGTGTGGATATGGCGTGCAATGCCGTTGTGGTGCTGTGCACTTTCCGGAATTTATGTTGATGTTGGGCAACTGGGTATCTTCTTCTGCTAGAATTACTGCCTCGAGAATCTTTGCTATTGGCGATAAGAGAGAGAGATCGGCCTGTACGATTCACCTATGCTGGCATGCTTGCCTGGCATCAGTAGCGGGACCAACCTGCCAACTTTCCAGGCTTCTGGGTCAAAATGGGTGGCTAACTTTAGATTGAGCACACTTGTTAAATACTTAATCCCAGGTTCATCCTGTATGGGCCCAACGCTTTCGTATGATTTCGCAAAACTTCTTCTCATCATGGGGAGGAGTAGTACCTCTAGAATCTTTACAACTGACGACAGGAGTGAGATCAGCCTGTGCTAGTCGCATCTGCTGGTATCCTTGCCTGGCTTCAATAGACGCACTATCCTGCAAACTTTCCTGGTTTCTGGTACAATATGGTTGTCTAACGAGATAAATTTAGGGCACTTGTCATATACTCAACTCTGGGTTCATCTATTTACTTAAGTGATAGCCTTGAGATTCCGTATCGTACCAGAAGCTTTGAATGATTTCATGTATCCAATGCCTTCTGAAACTTTGCTTATCGGAAATTGTTCTGATACCACCTGATTGGGTTCTCCACCCTATCACTCGCAGGTGCTCTAAAAATTGTCGCTTACACTCATATGCGTTCCACTTCGGATCTCTCACTGTCACTCCGTTGAAAGTAACAGCCGTTCTATCATCTTTCTTTTTCGTATTCAAGAGTGACTTAATTGTTGCCCACAACTTACTTAATAATGTACATTTTACGCTCTTGGGTCTTCACGGTTCGAACGACGAAGCTCATCACGCTCATTTGCTAGTCTCGTCGCCTCTAATAAGAAATTTGTTCTGATTTCGGCTATTCGGCCAGCAGGAATGTAGCGAGAGGCTGCAGCTATGATGATATCCCGGAAAATTTTATCAGCTACTCTCTGAAGCGGTGATTGTAAATTCTCAAAACCCTTGCTAATCCACTTTTTCATGGTCCAGAAAAGTAGGGGGTCAGAGGTTTGGAATTCGCGTCGTCTGTTAACGGAGACGATGATAGGAAGATGGTTTGAGCCAAGGGAAATGACGGGTTGCCAGGAAACGTTATTTATCAGACCGTGTGGTACAATGGTGATGTTCGGGGGGCTTTGGTCGGCCAAGGTTGCCATTTATCACATTGTGTGTCACAATGGAGATGTCTGGTTAGCTGTGGCAATCTCCTCTCATCTTCGTAGAATTGTCTTCGTTTGCCGTGCAAAATGTGGAGATATTAATTTGATCGGCCAACTCTTTGCCCCTTTGGTCACAACTAGTTATTGGCGTTATGTTTTGACAGACTGGTGTATAAGGAAGACAAGTCCTTCTGCTCCGCTTCATAAAGTCAACAGTCTCATACAGACTCATAAAGTCAACAATTCAAACTGTGACTTTATCCGCTGCTGGGATTAAATTTGCGAACATAGGTAGGTATCTGAGCACCTACACACTCTGATACGCTAACGAAAATTGGCGATGTTTAGAAGCTTTGAATTCACGGCTCTCGGTTATACTCCCTCGCGGTCATACACACTATGAGTAATGAGTGAAACAAGTGGTGTGATGCGATTCCCGTTAGATGGCAGGCGGTAGTTTCAGCTTTCTAGTTTGTTAGTACATCCGCCAGTGAATAACCTGCATATGTGCAGAGTCCGAGCCTTTAAGCGTAGGTTCACAGGTCATGATTCCTAAAACGTTTGAGGGTGTCATCAAAATAATGAGCGAAGATTAGTATTTACAGGTAGGTAGTGTTAATTTATTCTCTCTCTCTGTTCACTCTCTCCCTTCATATTGCATTGTACGCCGTGACGATGAGGTAGTTCTGTAACAAAGCCCAACGGTCATAAGTCCTAAAAAATGGGGGTTCTATATGTGTGTATGTTACTGCATAAAACTTGGACATAGGCCGGCCTCTAGAAAAAAAATGAACTGTATAATCCAAAAAATCGAGCATTGTGAGCACATTGACGTTAATCAAGTAATCATGCATTGAACGATTCAGCGTGAGGTAGCTTGAATCTAACATCGGTCCCTATAAGGAATGTTCTTTTACGGAATAATAGGCAATACTTTGATATTGAAAATTTTTTTCTGGGATCAATTGCATTTTTGAAGAATATATTTGCAAGGATAATCTGACAAAATATGGGTAATTTGTTTAAAGGCAACAGGTCATAAAATATGATAAAATAGCTTACCTCGGAAGTAAAACCAATATACAGTCGAATCTCGATTATTCGGTAATCGGTTATCCGTAAACTCCATTATCCGAAAAAATAGAAGATCTTCGAACAGACCCTAAACTTATTTAGCTAGATACAAATTTTGAACTTTTTTGGAGGAAGTTCTCTAAGGAGAGGACCGATATGGGCCATTTTAGAAGATAAAATAAATTTGGACAAATTATAAGGAGATCTAAAGTTTGGACCAAGGGATATAGTGCATTGGGGGAAGTACCGGTATTGGGGGAAGTACCGGTATTGCCCACTCTCGAACTGAAACTAAGTTTGGACAAAATATGACGAAGGCAAAGTTTGGACCAAATCGGTTTTGGACCAAAGATTTATCATGTGCACAATTTATCCGAACATTTTTTTAAATTTTGTGGGTTATCTTCGAACTTAAACTAAGTTTGGACAATATATAACGAAGGCCAAATTTCGAACCAAATCGGTTTTGGGCCACAGAGTTATCGTGGGCACAATTTATCTGAACATATTTGAACTTTTGTGGGGGAGGTACCTAAAGGAGTGGACCGATATGGTTATCTTCGAACTTAAATGAAGTTTTGACAAAATATTACGAAGGCCAAAGTTTGGACCGCATCTCAGGAAGTATGGACTTTGTTCTGAGGATACTTCTACCTTCGTATGAGGGGCAGTGATTGCAATGTGGTACAACAAAAATCAAAGCGATTCGAGAGCAGGTCCTTTACTGAACTTTTCCGAAATTTTGCATAGGAGGTACCTAAAAGAGTGGACCAATTGAGTCCATATTGGAACCTCCTCTGAATCAGGTAGAAATTTCACGATGTGCAAAGTATGGACCAAATCGGTTGCCCCCTTCAATAGTTATCGTACACACAAATTTTCCGAACATTTTCGAACTTTTGTGGGGGAGGTACCGGAAGGAATGGACCGATATAACCCATGCTCGCACTTAAACTAAATTTGGACAAATGAATTGGATAGACGGACCCACAGATATCCGGACGGAAATGGCTTAATCAGCTCCAAATTGTCTGAAACGGATTTCGTCCAAACATACTTGGGATCTAAAACCATTACTTCGATGAGGCACATTTTGCCCGTATGAATGTGTATATACCCTCGTTAGCACAAATGTTGAGGGTATAAAAATGTTACTCCATTATCCGGGGAAATCGATTATTCGCAGTGCCTGACAATTACGAATATTCAAGGTCCGACGGTATTTTGAAGGCATCATGACTAAAAGATTTGAGTTTGCTTTTCTTGGGGTATATCTCTGTTGGTAAAGCCGACTGATACCTTTTGTACTTGTTTCTCAGGAATCAATAGGCCACAAAATGTAAACTTTTTCTCAAGGCCTCAGCAGAACTTATTAGAGAATAAAAGTTTACCCACTGTATCTGTCTATGTATGTATATGTGTTACTTTGTCTAGATTTCAACTAAACTGAGTGAAAAGGAAATGAGAAGTTTATATGCCAAAAAGTTTTCTATGAATTGTAATAGTTTTCCGTGTTTTTATCGCAAGTAAAGGAAGAAAGGAAAATGTGGAAAGCGCTCAGTTTCTTTTTTAATATTTTCGCTTCGATTCTTATTTGGTGAATATTCGTGAGTTTGTGGCAGAAGACCTGACTTTTCAGCGTGACTTCTTTTGCTCATAGTCACTTATGGCATATCACAGTTTAGACAATGATAATTGTAAAAATATTTCTTCGTTGTTTTTTGCTTTTGCATACTCCTTTCCTTACCCATTCTTTTCTTCTCCTTACATAGTTTAGAATGCCAAATATTATTACTTGGGTGAATGGCATGAGCATGGGTGGGTAAAACAAAAAAGCAACACCAGGAAGTCTTACCGCAAAACTTTTTAACCACTAAGGAAGCTCTTAAGTATGCAATAATATTTTGTTGCCGCTGTTGATGATTGCATACTTTTAGGCATTTGTAATGGCGTTTAGTTTTTTTATACTCCCTTCTTCTGCATAGTTGGCCTCTTCAATTTTTACCATAAAGCTCTAAGGAGCTCCTTAATAATTGCAATTTAGCAAAAGGAATTTTAATGTTTATAGGCATAGCGTAACCAACCAACCAGCCCAGCCAACCTTTTGGAGAAAAGTGTTGAAATTTTAAGTGGAAAATTGAGACTACATAAATATTGCATGCTTTGAGGAGCTTTACGTGAAGTACTTTTTCCTTCCATTCGTTATTATTTTCTCGTTATGATGTTGGCAGTCAGTCAACTGTTAAATGATTTGCCACAAATTATACAATTATTGAAAATGAAACGCTCACTAAGCGGTAGTTAGGAATATTTTGTTTATGTTAACAGGGGAATTTACATTAATTAACAAATGTTAGCACTATGAGAACAACGATAATAAATGGGTAATAGTAGAACAGAGGGTAATATTTATTATTGTTTCAAGTACTTGGAGAAGTAACAGAAAGCCAGTTTGAGGTATAGGTCGTAATTCATCGAAACCCTTCGAATTGTTGAACATTTTCGAATGCTTCGGCTGATATAATTCCCAAAAAAGTAACAAAAGTTGTAATCTTCAACACTGTCAAAAAATATCAGAAAGTATTTAACCCTTCGTCATGCACATGTTCCGATAGTCACGTACGTAGCGCATGTATCTGGCCAGATACACTATGTATTTCAGTACATTTATAAGAAATATATGCTATTTTAGTGATAATATTATATTCTTGTATTGTTATCACGCCAGGCAGATATATATTTTTCACTTTTTTTGTTCTTAGTACATGCTTAACCCGTGTAAAAAATATGAGAAATAAAACAAGAAAAATTGTATTTTTGTGTTTACTCGTAATGTCAAAAAAATAACAAGAATTGGTATAAAGTTCATTTCAATTAAATTTAGTAGTTATAAAGTAAGTTTTAATTAATTCTTAATTAAAAAAATCTCACAAAGCTTCAGGTAAGCAACTAAAATATGTATAATCTGATTTCGAATGTTGTAAGCATACCGGATTGGAGTAAAATGTGTGTGTATCTGGTCAGATACATGCGCTACGTATACGATGTATAGATGAAAAAATCTACATAAATTTAGATTGTTGTTGTTTTTTAAAGTGTTTTTTTTTCATAAAACGATACCTTACAATATTTGTAGAGGGTACCTGGAGACTCAAGCCCCTAGCTAAATCAGAAATATATTTAAATCGCAGTTGAATTCGTAAAATATCTGGCCAGATACATGTGCATGACGGAGGGTTAACACGACATTTAAAAAAAAAACAATAAATTTTTATCGACGCTATCTATGATATTAGGTTAGGATAGGTTATAGGGTGCACAGCTGTTGTTATTTGTTGTCAAGCACTTTACTCGGAGACCAGCGGTCCATTGTGTTCATCCTGCATTTAGATAAGAAAGTGAGCAGGAGGGCTAAGAGCCAGAAGGAACGTAGACATAACAGAGGTGGATTTATTAAAAAATATTTTTACTTGGCCCTTCAAGGCTTGAATTTATTAAAAAATATTTTTTCTTGGTCCCTCAAGGCGTGGATTTATTAAAGAATATTTTTACTTGGCCCCTCAGGTCGTGGATTTATTAAAGAACATTTTTTCTTGGTCCTACAACGCGTGGATTTGTTAAAGAATATTCAAGTCGTGGATTTATTAAAGAATATTTTTACTTGGCCCCTCAAGTCGTGGATTTATTAAAGAATATTTTTACTTGGCCCCTCAAGTCGTGGATTTATTAAAGAATATTTTTACTTGGCCCTTCAACGCGTGGACTTATTAAAGAATATTTTTACTTGGCCCCTAAATGCGTGGATTTATTAAAGAATATTTTTACTTGGCCCCTAAATGCGTGGATTTATTAAAGAATATTTTTACTTGGCCCCTAAATGCGTGGATTTGTTAAAGAATATTTTTACTTGGCCCCTAAATGCGTGGATTTGTTAAAGAATATTTTTACTTGGCCCCTAAATGCGTGGATTTGTTAAAGAATACTTTTACTTGGCCCCTAAATGCGTGGATTTGTTAAAGAATATTTTTACTTGGCCCCTAAATGCGTGGATTTGTTAAAGAATACTTTTACTTGGCCCCTAAATGCGTGGATTTGTTAAAGAATATTTTTACTTGGCCCCTAAATGCGTGGATTTGTTAAAGAATATTTTTACTTGGTGGGGAAT
The DNA here is from genome assembly GCF_047663935.1 of Musca autumnalis. Lineage (NCBI taxonomy): Eukaryota > Metazoa > Arthropoda > Insecta > Diptera > Muscidae > Musca > Musca autumnalis. The sequence goes on along the minus strand of NW_027411977.1, from coordinate 200,028,813 downwards.
AAGTAGTTAGTTGAACTCTCATAGTCTATGATGAACCACCCAATGGCCATTTAAGGCTGCTGCAGTAGTAGTAGTATCAAGGCTGCAGGGTCAATGGAGGAGAAATAAGAGAAATATACTACCATCTCATACACACCTTTTGATTGTCAGCCTAGGGCACCTGCAGGATGGTACTTGTTTTCATCAGTCTCTTCTGTTGTTGTCCTCCCACTTAGTTGTGATAGATTTAATGCTTCAATGGCCAGTACTGACCTCCGAATCGATTCTAACCTATGATTTACGTAGTGTGGCGGCCAGATCGACCAGGTCCGTCTTGCTAAATCTTTACGGTTTTCAATGATTAGAGTTTACCGATGAAGCACCACCACAATTTACGTTGGGCGATATTGCAGACGTCATGCCGAACGCGAAATCATCCAAAGCGTTCGGCACATACGGAATATCAATGGTAATGCTTAAGCAACTAGATGAACCTGGGATTGAGTACTTTACAAGTGTCCTCAGTCTGCCGTTAGCCACCCATATTATACCGGAAGTCTGGAAAGTTAACAGGTTGGTCCCGCTTCTGAAGCCCGGCACGAATGCCAGCAGAGGTGATTCGCACAGTCCGATTTGCATCCTGTGACCAGAAGCAAAGATTCTAGAGGCATTACCCCTCCCCACAATGGGAAACAGTTTTCCAGTTGCCCAACATCAACATGGGTTCCGAAAAATGCATTGTACTGTAACAACATTACACGCCATATCCACACATATCAGCACAAGACTGAATCAGAACAGGCCGAACAGTCATTGTGACACTTGACCTAGCGTAGGCCTTCGATACCGTTAACTATGCCAAGCTGTTCAAGGATATAGAGAAGACCACTCTCCAGCCGTGTTTGAAACATTGAATAGGCAACTATATGTGTAGACCCCAGTCGACAAGAAAGGGTGATATCTCCGGAACTCTTTAACCTCTATGATCTTGGCGTCGGATCCTATCGTCGATGTCACATGTGATCGGTTAAATGTTTATATAGCTGGGCTAGAGCAGTTCTTCCATCTGAGAAATTTGAAAATATCCGCCGCTAAATCCACTGCCGCTCTGTTCAACACTTGGACGGCTGAAATGAGGCTCCCACTGGTCGATGGTGCATTGATTCCGACCACTAACTAGCCAGAATTTGGGTGTAACACTCGATAGCAGGTTTAAGTCGTCCTCGCAAGCTACTACTATTTGCGATAAGTTCAGAAGTAGGGCAAGGTCCTCAAGTCGCTGGCCGGAAGCACTTGGGATGCTGACAAAAAAACGCTCTGTTCAACACTTGGACGGCTGAAATGAGGCTCCCACTGGTCGATGGTGCATTGATTCCGACCACTAACTAGCCAGAATTTGGGTGTAACACTCGATAGCAGGTTTAAGTCGTCCTCGCAAGCTACTACTATTTGCGATAAGTTCAGAAGTAGGGCAAGGTCCTCAAGTCGCTGGCCGGAAGCACTTGGGATGCTGACAAAAAAACCTTGTGAACCACTTACAAATCAAAAGGCCGGCCTGTGGTAACCTATGCCGTGTCAGCGTGGTATGCAAATGTCAACGCTATGCTGTGGAAGAATATCCAAACCTGCCAGGGTGTCTCCTCATGACACCCGTGGACAATCTTCACATGTATGGGTGTTATCGCCGGGAGCACTTTAATGGACAGGCTTCCCCCACCCAGACACGTCAGGAGAGATCTTCATTATTTACAGAGAGAGGTCCGAAGGTATAAATGTTAGCGCTACGCTCTGAAAGAATATCCAAACCTGCCAGGGTATCTCCTCATGACACCCGTGGTCCATCTTCATGAGGAGGAGAAGGTTTTACCGGTGCATCAACACAACAGTATGTTGTCGATGTAGTACCTGTATGGGTGTTATCGCCGTGAGCAATTTAATGGACGGGCTTCCCCCACCCAGACACGTCAGAGAGATCTTCAGGCAGGCATGCATAGAATTCCCACGGATACAGTCGAGCAAGCAGTACAAAGATACAGTGTGAACGCCGTACATGGACCACAGCCATCCATCTCAGTCGAAGAATACCTGCTGCCCAAGGAAACACGAGTGGTTTTAGCCTAGTTAAGATCAGGACGATGCTGCCGCCTCAATTTATATTGAGCCCGGAATGATGGCACGATTTGTTTAATTGCCCAGCTAAAACCACTCACCAGTCTCCTGATTCTTTATAGACGCAACCAGTCCAGTTTGCAGAATTACAAATTACTACAACAACAACAACCGTGTTAGTTAGTGGTTTGATACGGTCCTTAATCCGAAGGTTATAGGACTGGCAGCCTCTTCTTACCAGTTCATCAAATGTGACATTTCTTTCAACATTGCAGTTCCCATGTGCCCAATATAGACCTACAACTTTGAACATTCTTAGATTTAATAGTGAAGGATACTAACGCCGCATATACCGAGACTATCCTACATGCTAAGTCCGTCATTCACACAAGTAGTCCCAAGGCTTTCAGCACTGCAAAAACTTCAGCCTGAAAAACACTGCACTTGCCGTTAAGTCTATACGAGCGCCTGATGATGTTCAGTTCCTCACAATACTCACCAGCTCCCGTAACTTCTTCAATCTTCGACCCATCGGGGAAGATAGACACCCCATCCGAAAGTGGTCTGCCCTCACTTCTTTCAGATGTTTAAAAATCCAGAATTGCTGAAATGTAGCCCAATCTAACTATCTATCTGCTCTAAAAAGATTGTCAAGCCGTGCACAGCTCCCTGACCCTCAAGACACATCGCGATGTTTTATATTGAACTAGAATATCCAGATATTAGGTATTAAGTTTAGCATGTAGTGGTGCCGGAGGAGTGATTTTTACTGATCCAGTAATAAGAATTGACGCAGCTCGTTGCACAGTAGCTAACCTGGATAGGTTCGAAGTATAACTTTGGTCTTGCCACGAGGCGAGGCAGCCATAGGTAAAGATCGGAAAGATCACTGTCATATACTGCCAGTCTATAAATTAATGTCTGACACCTCAGCTTTTACCTACGGAATTCTAAATGAATAAAGTGCAATTAGGTCTTCCTTGGTCCGCCCCTAATTGTTCCCCTTTCATATTAATTGATTGTCAAGGACTACACTATGGTATTTTGTTTCCGCAGAGAGATTTAAATGCAGACCATCCAGTACTGGCGGCACAAAGCCGCAAAGTATAGTACCAACTCTGTCTTTCATGGATTCACACAATGAACATTATGATGCGAGAGAGTTGTACTAGTAAACCTTGCATCTTTTCAGACAGCGTAGACAAAACTTCCCCCTAATCAGAATGACTACGCCATCAGCATGGGCAACTCCCTTTGTTCCTCATCCATCAAATTCCTTAAGTATCTCGTTCACTGCCAGAAGACACAGCAAATGAGATAATACTCCTCCCTGTTTGGTGCCTCTAGTGACTAGCTTCCTTATGAAACTTTTCTAATGACTTCAGTAGAAAGGCGGGAAGGTCAATCGCTCTATGGTCTTTCGGTCTTTCTGCAGCAACGCCGGAATGACATCATCCGGTTCAGGAGATTTATTGGGTTGAAAATTATTGAGCGGCCATGAAATTCTTAAATTATTTATTATACTATTAACGCTGTTACCACTAGCTATAGCACAGGCACGTGCAGCAATAGGAGACAAGCCATAAGAATTACCTTCATTATGGTCATCAAGAGGTGAGCCCTGCACCATCGCCGGTATGACATCATCCGGTTCAGGAGATTTGTTTGGTTTAAAAGTATTGATCGCCCATGAAATTTTTGAACTACTTATGAAACTACTAACAACGACCCTTTCGTCAAGAGTGTAGTTCCTATTCGTATCTAAACTAGGATACGAATTGACATCCTTGCACCCCGATATGTGGATTTTTTGTCAAAAGTTCTGGATTATCTATAGCGGAGTTCGTCAACCTCGCTGAATTTTACCCAAGCATTTCTCTTAGCTTTCCTAACCTCATTTTTTACACTTATTGAAACTATGCCTTTATAGGTCCCATTCTGCATTAAGATTGGTGCTGCTACACTTGTTATGGACCCTTCTGTTGACCTCTACATGAGTTTATCCAGCTGCTAATTCCAACAAACTGGGACACTCTCCTACCTGGGTATGTTAATGTATAAGATCTTCAACCCACTTCCCTCGCTGTTCAAAGTTTTGGAACTTCACACAATTTTAAAGTAGTAAAGAGTTGAATTTCTCCCAGGTGGTCCTTCCGGGATTCCTATGGGTCGGTTGGCTATTACATCTATATTAGACTTGAAAGTGTATCACATTGTGGTACAGCACTCCTACGATAGCCTCAACGCCGATATAGGCGTATCCTCCGTATTTGTAAAAGACAGATCTATTTCCTCCTCTTTTACCCTATTCTGGAAGATGCCGTATTACCTAGAGCTGGCAAAAAGTCGATGTTAGCCTATCGATGTTAGCGGAGTAAAAACCCCTTACCTACAATTCATTGAATTTTCGGTTTTGTGGGTGCGAGAATGTGAGTCCGTATTCACACGTACAAATGTTTTGGAAAAGTAAACTGTATGTTTGTGTATTTTTTTAAATCAATTGTTGTTTTCTTCATTATGTTTCTGTGAACTAATTGTGCAAAATGTCAACAAAAGCATAGACATTTCCGCCATTTTCATTTCCAAATTAATGGTGATGACAAATTAACGATAATATCGATAGCAATCGATTTTTTCAAATGAAATTTCGAAAGTATCTAATGTTGTGAACATCGACAGTTTGCCAGCTTTCACTTGAATTTTATCGGTATGGTCTACGCCTTCATTTAGCCCCCATAGAAGGGTACCTCCCGATTTTCGGTATTTTGAAGGTTGGGACCTCAATATCCAGACGAAATAGCTGATATTTGGTATTCAGTCATTGCTGAATTTTTTTAGTATAGGTCCATGTCTTCATACCGATTTTCGGTATTTTGAAACAAAATATCCCTTGCAAGAAATCAAACAGTATAAATCAACCTATTGGTATAGCCCCCAATAAGGGTGACCCCCATTTTAGATTGTTTGAAGATTTTAGTCACATTTTTCTACCGAATTGGTTGCTAATTGGAATTTTGTGAAGATATATCGATATATATCCAGGCCTGTGTTGCCAGGTTTAAGTCTAGCCCGTCGTGCGATTCCTTTTTGTCAAATTTTCGAAAGAATTTTTAACAAGAAAATAACAATATAAAGAGATTTTCATATGTTATGATATTCTGCTACTGCAAGGAATAAGAGGAATAGTTTAGTACTTTTATAAACGAAAGGAAACTAATTGTTCCTATTTACTTCAATACAGTTCGTGGTGGAGGGTATAAAAATTCGGCCCGACCGAAATAACACCGTTCTTACTTGTTAGCATATGTTTACGATGTCGATGGCTGGAAAGCCTTCCCGCAGACAACACGACAACACGAAGAACTGATTTAATTTGAATGTATTTTAAAGTGTCAGTTCGTATTCTTGAAGATTATCGAATTCAACTGCTATCTTATTTGAATATTTGTCTATGACTACCACGGTGTCTTGAACCAACTTTAAATGAGAGGAGCTTACGCCGGGAAAGTTTTTGCGCATTCTGAAACTACAATGTTCATAGATGAGAAAAATAACAAGTAAAAAAGCGTTAAGTTCGGCCGGGCCGAACTTTTCATACCCTCCACCATAAAATATTCTGAACTAAAATGGAATAATTAGTTTTCATTCCTGTCCCCGTTAAAAAGTCAGATAATGTACATAAAATGCTTCATTCGGGAGGCCCTTTTTTATGGTGCCTATATCTAACTATGTATGTTGACAATTTTTGGTGGGCGAGAAATTGGGAGGTACCGTTATATAGGGGTTATAATAAAACATGGACCTATGTTGACAGTTTTTGATGGGAGCCTTTAATGTCAAATAACTCCTAATTCGGTTAAAAATTGTAGCTGGAATCCTCAAAATACCGAAAATCGGTACATAACGTGGGAACTTCAAATGTCATTAACAGCTAGTTTGGAGGTATGTGGGCTATACGAAAATATGAACTTAAATGAACACTTTTTGTTGCAGAATTTTTGTTGGCTTTTAAATTTCAAATTACAGAAAGTTTGTCCAAAAAATAAAGCTAAGGTACGGAAAATCGGGAGTTTTGTTTTGGGGCTATACCAAAACATGAACCTACGTGGTTAAACATTTTATGTAAAATCCTCAAAGCACCGAAAATCGGGAAGTATCGTTATATTGGGGCTATGTTGAAAATTGTTGATGCAGATATGTGGTGACCACTACAACCTTCAAATGTCAAATTACAGTTAGTTCGATTAAAAATTTTAGCTAAAATTGCCAAAACTCGGACCTACGTTCACAAATAATTCGAATATAAGTTTTTTGGTCACTAAGGACTCTAAATATCAAATTATAGCTAATTCGGTCTAGAAATGTCAATTTAAACGTCAAAATACCTGAAATCGGGCGGTAGCGTTATATGGGGGCTATTCCAAAACATGGACCTATGTCCACTAGTTATATAAGTTTATTGACATTTAAGAACCCTAAATGTCAAATTATAGCTACATCGGTCTGAAAATGTAGCCAAAAACGTCAAAATACCGTAAATCGGGGATACCGTTATATGGGGGCTATACCAAAACGTGGACCAATATAGCCCATCATCGAACTTGACTTGCCTGCAAACCCATGACGCATTTTCCCAAAATTTCAGACAATTTAGGTGGAGAGGTGTGGTGACCACTAAGAACTTCAAATGTCAAATGTTCAAATTACAGTTAATTCGGTTAAAACTTGTAGGTAAAAATCTCAAAATACCGAAAATCAGGAGCTATACCAAAACATGTACCTATGTTCATAATTTTTTCGAATATAATTTTTTTGATCACTAAGAACCCTAAGTATCAAATTATTATAGCTCATTCGGTCTAGAAATGCGACATAAATCGTCAAAATACCTGAAATCGGGTGGTAACGTTATATAGGGGCTATTCCAAAATATTGATCTACGTCCACTAGTTTTGTTATATAAGTTTATTGACACTTAAGAACCCTGAATGTCAATTTATAGCTAAATCGGTCTGAAAATGTAGCTAAAAACGTCAAAATACCGTAAATCGGGGGTACCGTTATATGGGGGCTATACCAAAACGTGGACCTATGTCCACAACTTTTGTTATATAACTTTATTGACTCGTAAGAACCCTAAATGTCACATTATAGATAAATCGGTCTGAAAATGTAGCTAAAAACGCCAAAATACCGTAAATCGGGGATACCGTTATATGGGGGCTATACCAAAATGTGGACCTATGTCCACAACTTTTGTTATATAAGTTTATTGACACTTAAGAACCCCAAATGTCAAATTATAGCTAAATCGGTCTGAAGATGTAGCTAAAAACGGCAAAATACCGTAAATCGGGGGGTACCGTTATATGGGGGCTATACCAAAACGTGGACCTATGTCCACAACTTTTGTTATATAAGTTTATTGATACTTAAGAACCCTAAATGTCAAATTATAGCTAAATCGGTCTGAAAATGTAGCTAAAAACGGCAAAATACCGTAAATCGGGGGGTACCGTTATATGGGGGCTATACCAAAACGTGGACCTATGTCCACAACTTTTGTTATATAAGTTTATTGACACTTAAGAACCCCAAATGTCAAATTATAGCTAAATCGGTCTGAAGATGTAGCTAAAAACGGCAAAATACCGTAAATCGGGGGGTACCGTTATATGGGGGCTATACCAAAACGTGGACCTATGTCGACGACTTTTGTTACATAAGTTTACTGACCCTTAAGAACCCTAAATGTCAAATTATAGCTACATCGGTCTGAAAATGTAGCTAAAAACATCAAAATACCGTAAATCGGGGGGTACCGTTATATGGGGGCTATACCAAAACGTGGACCTATGTCCACAACTTTTGTTATATAAGTTTATTGATACTTAAGAACCCTAAATGTCAAATTATAGCTAAATCGGTCTGAAAATGTAGCTAAAAACGGCAAAATACCGTAAATCGGGGGGTACCGTTATATGGGGGCTATACCAAAACGTGGATCTATGTCCACAACTTTTGTTATATAAGTTTACTGACCCTTAAGAACCCTAAATGTCAAATTATAGCTACATCGGTCTGAAAATGTAGCTAAAAATGTCAAAATACCGTAAATCGGGGGGTACCGTTATATGGGGGCTATACCAAAACGTGGACCGATATAGCCCATCATCGAACTTGACCTGCCTGCAAACAAAAGACGCATTTTCCCAAAATTTCAGAGTTGTATCTCCATTTTTGTGGATGCTAGAGTGATTACCACAGACGGACGTGCACAGATCGACTCAGAATTTTACCCTGATCAAGAATATATATACTTTATAGGGTCGCAAATGAGTATTTCAATGCGTTACAAACGGAAAAACAAACTTAATATACCCTCCATACTATGGTGGAGGGTATAAAAAAAAAAAACAAATCGCAGGAGCCCTTTTTAAATAAATCGCGGTCAAAGTTCACATCTCTAGGGATTTTTAGGTTTTCATGATTTTGCTTAAAAACCGCAAGTCCTATGGAAATGGGATTAGGGAAAATATTTTGGTTGTGAAACTTGTCTACATAATTGACCTTTATGATATTTTCATTGGTTTTACCATTTTTGAGATATAGAAGTTCAAATTGAGACAATGCGTTGACTGTATGGCCCCCCTATAAAACAATATCATGTACAATCCGCCTTAACTAAATTTAAATAAAAACCGCTTACACCTGGAAAGTTTTTGCGGATTCTGAAACAGCAATTTTCATAGATGAAAAAAATCCAAAAACAGGGAAAAAATCAATGTAGGGATTTTTAAATTAATTTGGGTCAAAGTTCACATTTTTAGATTTGCCCTAATATCCTTCAGTCGACTTACTGATGTCTTTACCTCATTCTATCTAACATGTTCTCATACAGTGCCTTATTGAATTAGTTGCGAGCTACCCTCATCATTGCTACTGCTGTCCATCAACAGTTTCAAAATCTGTTATTTCCATAACTTTTTATGTGCATTTAAAATAATTTAATAAATTCATCCGAAGCATTAACATATATATTAGCCATTGTATGCAAGCAAGAAGCATTTCTACCACAATTGAATATTTAAATAAATTTTAAAAAAAGTCATTCTTAAGCATTGGTTTAATTCTATTTCTTTCTTAGAAAACAGAAGTTTCAGTTTTTTTTTCATATTTTGTATATTTTTTATAAAGGAATAACAAAATGCACAAAATTTAATTTGTTCCATGAATTTTATTTGACAGGACGACGAAGGATGTTACAAAATTTGGTGAAAATTAGAAACAAAATATTAGAAATTATGCGATTTATAATTTTGCAAATTTTAATTAGAACATACATAATACAAGTAGTCTTGAAAATGTTTCTTTATTGAAAATGAATTTAATAACTTTTTTTCATACTAACCTCTTCTTGAATTTCCCTAACAAATCTTCATCGAGTGCAATGTGCCCACATTTTTTCTCTCAATGTTGCATGTGTTGCATAAAAAGATTTTTGCATTCTTCTGTGAAAAAAAATTGTGGAAAAATATTCATACACACACTAAGCCATTGCACTTTGTAGTTATTCTGTTCGTTGTTATATATTTTTATTGCATTTTATCGATAAATTTTGTTTAGTTTTGTAAGCAAATCACAAAGCAGCAAAAAAAAACTACAACCCAATTCCCAAAGACTGAAATGGAATGCAACCGAAAAAAATGGCAAAGATGATATTTTATGTGAACGGGAGAGAGAGGTTATAACATGTATGCATGCATACATGCAGAGCCATGTTTGCATGCATTCTAACCGACCAGCAACAAACCAACCAGCTAGTCAATCCTCCTGATTTGATCTACCGTTTGTCTATAGACATACCACATATGTTGCCTAGAAGTGAGTGGTTTTGTTTATAAATTATTTCTGTGGTTACGATTGCAAAAGCCACTACTGCTTCAGAACAAAAAATCGAAAAAAACAACAAAACACGAAACAAAAAATATTTATTTTTTATTAGAATTGACAGAAGGCAATATTTCGTTTCGTTATGTTCATATTTATATGATTTTGAGAACATGGCCATGGTTCTTCAACATATGCAGATACATATGTATGTATTAGGGCTATAACCAAAAAAATACCACCACTTAGCCGTGTAGAGCATGGAAAACTATTATGAAATACGGTGTCAATTTTTCTCTATCGCGAAAAAAGTTTCCGCACCAAATGCATGGAAGTTCAGAAATGCATTTTTTAATTTTATCTGTTATAACAACATATTTGCTTTTGATTAAAATTTTTATTTTTTTGTAATCTAATTTAAAATCATTTTCAAAGCGTTCTGGAGCAATTTGTTCAAATCGCGCCATTTCGGAGCATATTAGGATTTTTTGACACTATTGCAATTTTTGGTTTTTCTTTATAAACTCGTGAATTTTATGTTTATATTTATTGTACCTATCGGACAAGAGAATTTGGGGTCATTTGCAACGAATTCGCGAAAGTTACAGGCTGTTTTTGTTGACCTTGCCTGTGAGAATTGTATTTGTTTTCTACAAAAATACAACACCAGTACCATGTGGGGAATTTTGTCCTAATAATGAAAACGCGTTTCTAAGATCGATTCGATGAAAAAAGTTTCAGCACCGACCGCAATTACTAAAACCCTTTTGATATTTTTTCTACTTAAATTTTAAATTTGCTTTGTTTGAATAAATATTTATAGACAAAAATACATTTCTCACAGGCAAAGTCATTAAAAACTGTCTGTAACTTTCGCGAATTTGTTGCAAATGACACCATATTCTCTTGTCCGATAGGTACAAAAGATATAAACATAAAATTCGCGAGTTTATAAAGAAAAACCAAAAATTGCAATAGTGTCAAAAAATCCTAATATGGTCCGAAATGGCGCGATTTGAGAACAAATTGGTCCAGAACGCTTTGATAATGATTTTAAATTATATTACAAAAGAATAAAAATTTTAATAAAAAGCAAACATGTTGTTATAACAAATAAAATTAAAAAATGCATTACCGAACTTCAATGCATTTGGTGCGGAAACTTTTTCCGCGATAGAGAAAAAATTTCACCTTATTTCATAATAGTTTTTCATGCCCTACACGGCTATGTGGTGGTATTTTCGATATCTGCAAAAAAGTGCAAAAAGTTATATCCCTAGTATGTATGTACTTATGTATGTTGTTATTGCCATGATTTTTATTTATTGAATAAAACTTATAAATAATTTTGTATGTATGTATGTATGTATATACAAATGTTTTTTTCTGGTTTAGCATTTCTTGATGTTCTTGTCATTTACACAAACCATGATTTAAGAGATTTTTAGGAGATTAGAAAAGATTTCTTCTGAAGTGCAAAATATTCAAAATGAAATTAAAATTTTTCTTTGTAATTACATTTTGGTTATAAAAGGTATTATCTTTGACATGTTCTTAAAGTTGTCCATATTAGAGTGTGTTGCTTGATTAAAATGAGAATGAAAATTGGAGGGGGAATTTTATTGAAAGAGAATACATTTTAAAGTCCAAAAAGTCGTATATAACTGCAAACACAACTTCGCATGGAACGCTTAATACCCCAGACCAAGTACCTAATTTCAGCCACTTCGCTGGAATATTGAGGCCACAACCTTAAACAAGTAAAAAGTCGTTAAGTTCGGCCGTGCCGAACTTTTAATACCCTCCACCATAAAAAAGTATTAATTAAAATTGAATAATTGGGGTCCTTTCACAATTTTAGGTGTAACAACTTTTCGACAATTGTGAGTTTATTAAAAACCCCGAAGGACAGATGCGCCGTGAGTTGAACTTCCGCGTTATGGCGTGATGAAGTTTTTGCAAGAGACCCTGTAAGCCATCATTAATTAGCATTATATCTTTGTTTGTTGTTTTTGTAGAGCAGTTAAGCAACAGTGAACAAATATATAACGCTAATTCCTGTCGGCCCACAGGGTCTCTAACAAAAATTTTATCACGCCATAACGCGGAAGTTCGACTCACGGCGGATCTGTCCTTCGGGGTTCATAATATACTCACGAAGGCCTTTCTTCCCCAAGAGGAATTTTTCGTGCCCCAGACTTTCACCTCCATTTTGTTGCACAGTGTTATCTAATCTAAAAAATGTGTTCAGCTAGGTGAAAGGTACCACCTACGGTGCTAAATCAAAGAGTCAACCTATCTTTACATTTTTTGGCGGAAAAGTTTTATAGCTGCAGGGAGCTTCAAGAGTCAAATTGAGGGTAGTTTCATCAAAACAATGTAGACCCTCACAAATGGACCCATGTTGACGAATTTTAGTGAAGAAATTCCGTGACCCCAGAAAATTCCCGAAAATCGGGAGGTAAAGTTATATTTGGGGATATACCAAAACATGGACCTTCCTATATTGACGATTATTTTTGAATAGACAAAATTGTAGCTAAAATTCTCAAAATACCGATCATTACAGATAGTTCGGTTAAAAATTGCAGCCAAAATTCTCAAAATAGCGAAAATCGGGAGATACCGCTATATGGGGGCTATACCAAAAAATGGACCTATGTTGACGATGTTTCATTGGAGATGTTTTTTGTCCACTGAGAACTTTAAATGTCAAATTACAGCTATTTCGGTTAAAAACTGTAGCTAAAATTCTCAAAATACCGAAAATCGGGAGGTACCGTTATATGGGGGCTATACCAAAACATGGACCTATATTGACGATGTATCGTTGGAGATATTTTATGACCACTGAGAACCTCAAATGGCAAGGTACAGCTAGTTCGGTTAAAAATTGTAGCTAAAATTCCCAAAATACCGAAAATCTGGAGGTACCGATATATGGGGGCTATACCAAAACATGTACCTATATTGACGATGTTTCGTGGAGATGTTTCATGACCACTAAGAACCTCAAATGTCAAATTACAGCTAGTTCGGTTAAAAATTGTAACTAAAATGCTCAAAATACCGAAAATCGGGAGGTACGGTTATAAGGGGGCCATACCAAAACATGGACCTATGTTGACGATGTTTCGTTGGAGATGTTTCGTGACCACTGAGAACCTCAAATGGCAAATTACAGCTAATTCGGTTAAAAATTGTAGCTAAAATTATCAAAATACCGAAAATCGGGAGGTACCGATATATGAGGGCTATACCAAAACATGGACCTATGTTGACGATGTTTGGTAGAGATGTTTCGTGACTACTGAGAACCTCAAATGTCAAACTGCAGGTAGTTCGGTTAAAAATTGTGGCTAAATTTCTCAAAATACCGAAACTCGGGAGGTACCGTTATATGGGGACTATACCAAAACATGGACCTATGCCCATATCCTTTGGGATATAAGTTTGTTGATCACTAGGAACCCTAAGTGCCAAATTATAGCTAATTCGGTCTGCAAATGTGGCGAAGAACGTCAAAATACCTCAAATCCGGAGGTACCGTTATATGGGGGCTATACCAAAGAGTGGACCGATATAGCCCATCTTCGAACTTGACCTGCCTATGGAAAAAAATTGCGGACGGTAGAGTGATTACAACAGACGGACAGACGGACATGGCTAGATCGTCTTAGAATTTTATCCTGATCAAGAATATATATACTTTATAGGGTCGCAAATGATTAGTTCGATGTGTTACAAACGGAATGACAAACTTAATATACCCTCCATACTATGGTGGAGGGTATAAAAATGTGTTCAGCTAGGTGAAAGTTACCACCTACGGGGCTATATCAAAGAGTCAACCTATCTTTAAATTTTTGGCGGAAAAGTTTTATAGCTGCAGGGAACTTCAAGAGTCGAATTGAGGGTAGTTTCATCAGAACAATGTAGACCCTCAAAAATGGACCCATGTTGACGAATTTTAGTGAAGAAATTTCGCGACCACTGAAAATTCCCGAAAATCGGGAGGTACAGTTATATGGGTGGATATACCAAAACATGGGCATATGTATATTGACGATAATTTTTGAATAGACAGAATTGTAGCTTAAATTCTCAAAATACCGATCATGACAGCTAGTCGGTTAAAAATTGCAGCTAAAATTCTCAAAATACCGAAAATCGGGAGGTACCGATATATGGGGGCTATACCAAAACATGGACCTATGTTGACGATGTTTGGTGGAGATGTTTCATGATCACTGAGAACCTTAAATGGCAAATTACAGCTAGTTCGGTTAAAAATTGTAGCTAAAATTCTCAAAATACCGAAAATCGGGAGTTACCGATATATGGGGGCTATATCAAAACATGGACCTATGTTGACGATGTTTGGTGGAAATGTTTCACGATCACTGAGAACCTCAAATGTCAAATTGCAGATAGTTCGGTTACAAATTGTGGCTAAAATTCTCAAAATACCGAAAATCGGGAGGTACCGATATATGGGGGCTATACCAAAACATGGACCTATGTTGACGATGTTTGGTGGAGATGTTTCATGATCACTGAGAACCTTAAATGGCAAATTACAGCTAGTTCGGCTAAAAATTGTAGCTAAAATTCTCAAAATACCGAAAATCGGGAGGTACCGATATATGGGGGCTATACCAAAACATGGACCTATGTTGACGATGTTTGGTGGAGATGTTTCACGATCACTGAGAACCTCAAATGTCAAATTGCAGATAGTTCGGTTACAAATTGTGGCTAAAATTCTCAAAATACCGAAAATCGGGAGGTACCGTTATATGGGTGCTATACCAAAACATGGACTTATGTTGACGATGTATGGTGGAGATATTTCGTGACCACTGAGAACCTCAAATGGCAAATTACAGCTAGTTCGGTTAAAAATTTTAGCTAAAATTCTTAAAAAACCGAAAATCTGGAGGTACCGATATATGGGGGCTATACCAAAACATGGACCTATGTTGACGATGTTTCGTGGAGATGTTTCATGACCACTGAGAACCTCAAATGTCAAAATTGCAGATAGTTCGGTTAAAAATTGTGGCTAAAATTCTCAAAATACCGAAAATCGGGAGGTACCGGTATATGAGGACTATACCAAAACATGGACCTATGCCCATATCGTTTGGGATATAAGTTTGTTGATCACTAGGAACCCTAAGTGCCAAATTATAGCTAATTCGCTCTGTAAATGTGGCGAAGAACGTCAAAATACCTTAAATCCGGAGGTACCGTATAGGGGGGCTATACCAAAGAGTGGACCGATATAGCCCATCTTCGAACTTGACCTGCCTATGGAAAAAAGACCCTCGGGTGCAAAATTTCAGCACTCTATCTCAATTATTGCGGACGCTAGAGTGATTACAACAGACGGACAGACCCATCTTCGAACTTGACCTGCCTATGGAAAAAAGACCCTCCGGTGCAAAATTTCAGCACTCTATCTCAATTATTGCGGACGCTAGAGTGATTACAACAGACGGGCAGATATGCGGACAGACGGACATGGCTAGATCGTCTTAGAATTTTATCCTGATCAAGAATATATATACTTTATAGGGTCGCAAATGATTAGTTCGATGTGTTACAAACGGAATGACAAACTTAATATACCTATACTATGGTGGAGGGTATAAAAATGTGTTCAGCTAGGTGAAAGGTACCACTTAAGGGGCCATATCAAAGAGTCAACCTATCTTTAAATTTTTTAGCGGAAAAGTTTTATAGCTGCAGTGAACTTCAAGAGTCAAATTGAGGGTAGTTTCATCAAAACAATATAGACCCTCAAAAATGGACCGATGTTGACGAATTTTAGTACAGAAATTTCGTGACCATTGAAAATTTCCGAAAATCGGGAGGTACAGTTATATGGGGGGATATACCAAAACATTGACCTATATTGACGATTATTTTTGAATAGACAAAATTGTAGCTAAAATTCTCAAAATACCGATCATTATAGCTAGTTCGGTTAAACATTGCAGCTAAAATTCACAAAATACCGAAAATCGGGAGATACCGTTATATGGGGCTATAGCAAAACATGGACCTTTGTTCACGATGTTTCGTGGAGATGTTTCATGACCACTGAGAACCTCAAGTGTCAAATAACAGCTAGTTCGGTTAAAAATTGTAACTAAAATGCTCAAAATACCGAAAATCGGGAGGTACGGTTATAAGGGGGCCATACCAAAACATGGACCTATATTAACGATGTTTGGTGGAAAAGTTTCCTGACCACTGAGAACCTCAAATGTCAAATTGCAGATAGTTCGGTTAGAAATTGTGGCTAAAATTATCAAAATACCGAAAATCGGGAGGTACGGATATATGGGGGCTATACCAAAACATGGACCTATGTTGACGATGCTTCGTGGAGGTGTTTCATGACCACTGAGAACCTCAAACGTCAAATTGCAGATAGTTCGGTTAAAAATTGTGGCTAAAATTCTCAAAATACCGAAAATCGGGAGGTACCGTTATATGTGGACTATACCAAAACATGGACCTATGCCCATATCCTTTGGAATATAAGTTTGTTGATCACTAGGAACCCTAAGTGCCAAATTATAGCTAATTCGGTCTGCAAATGTGGCGAAGAACGTCAAAATACCTCAAATCCGGAGGTACCGTTATATGGGGGCTATACCAAAGCGTGGACCGATATAGCCCATCTTCGAACTTGACCTGCCTATGTAAAAAAGACCCTCGGGTGCAAAATGTCAGCACTCTATCTCAATTATTGCGGACGCTAGAGTGATTACAACAGACGGACAGACACACGGACAGACGGACATGGCTAGATCGTCTTAGAATTTTATCCTGATCAAGAATATATATACTTTATAGGGTCGCAAATGATTAGTTCGATGTGTTACAAACGGAATGACAAACTTAATATACCCTCCATACTATGGTGGAGGGTATAATAAAAAAACAGGAAATAGGGAGGAACTGTTCCACAGTGGATCCACGTGTATGCAGATAGTGGCCAAAAATAATTAGAGTGTACAAATCGAGCCGATGCGCCGGTTCCAGCTTTGTGCTGCTGCGAAGAGTGTTTTAAGAAACCACGAGCGTAATATTCTTTCCCCTTTTCCCCTCTGGAGGGTGTATACGGTAATAAGTGTTTTATGCTGTTAATACAAAATGACATGAACAAAGGTCCCGATTATCTTATGATGCAAAAGTAGGCTTGGGGAAACAAAACAATGTCCAAAACATCATAAAATCCAACCAATTTAGCGGATTAAAAAAAAATCAAAATTTTTGTCTGAAAATTGGTAAATTTTTTAATATAGATCTTACGTACCGCCATCGTAAGACAAATTTGGAAGAAGATGTCTTCATCTTGCCACTGATGCCAATTATGTTAATGTACGTGGTCAGATAACAGAGTGAAAACCGCAAGTCCTATCGAAATGGGATTAGAGAAAATATTGTACAATATTGACCTTTATGATATTTTCATAGGTTTAACCATTTTTGAGATATCCGCAAATCATTTCATTTAAAATTGGTTCAAGAGCACAGTGTGCCTTAATCAAAATGTTATATTGCTGTTTTAGATATATTTATTTCTAATTAGTAAGAGAAAAAAATGGAGGAAAATTTATTGTTGTGCGTCATAAGGAGCTAATGTCTGCTATAACTAGCAGACCCACCTGCATTTTTCCTATCATTATGAAACGAAATAATGGTCTCACACTTCTCATATATTTTGACGAAATACACTTCAAACAATTAGGGGTCGGTTTAGCCCAGTTCGTCTGTCGGGCTCGAGCGCATGATAACTCTCGGGCGGATCAACCGATTTGTTCCAAATTTTGTATCTAGCAATATTTTGTCCAAAATTTAAGTCATATTGTCCCACTCCTTCTGGCACTTCCTCCACAAGACTTCAATATGTTTCGCTATAATGGTGCGCACAATAACTTTCGAAAGTCAAAACCAATTTTTTTCGAGACATACATTAGGTTCGAAATTGGATTATATCGGTTAACTCGTTCAGGTACCTCCCACACAAAATTTCAAATATCCGATTTCACTGAAACTTTTTATACCCTCCACCATAGTATGGAGGGTATATTAAGTTTGTTTTTCCGTTTGTAACGCATTGAAATACTCATTTGCGACCCTATAAAGTATATATATTCGTGATCAGGGTAAAATTCTAAGTCGATCTGAGCACGTCCGTCCGTCCGTCCATCCGTCTGTGGTAATCACTCTAGCATCCACAAAAATAGAGATAGGACGCTAAAATTTTGGGAAAATGCGTCTTTTGTTTGCAGGCAGGTCAAGTTCGATGATGGGCTACATCGGTCCACGTTTTGGTATAGCCCCCATATAACGGTACCCCCCGATTTACGGTATTTTGCCGTTTTTAGCTACATTTTCAGACCGATGTAGTTATAATTTGACATTTAGGGTTCTTAAGTGTCAGTAAACTTATATAACAAAAGTTGTGGACATAGGTCCACGTTTTGGTATAGCCCCCATATAACGGTACACCCCGATTTACGTTATTTTGACGTTTTTAGCTACATTTTCAGACCGATATAGCTATAATATGACATTTAGGGTTCTTAAGTGTCAATAAACTTATATAACAAAACTTGTGGACATAGGTCCACGTTTTGGTATAGCCCCCATATAACGGCACCCCCCGATCTACGGTATTTTGACGTTGTTAGCTACATTTTCAGACCGATGTAGCTATAATTTGACATTTGGGGTTCTTAAAAGTCAATAAACTTATATAACAAAAGTTGTGGACATAGGTCCACGTATTGGTATAGCCCCCATATAACGGTACCCCCCCGATTTACGGTATTTTGACGGGTTTAGCTACATTTTCAAACCGATTTAGCTATAATTTGAAATTTAGGGTTCTTAAAAGTCAATAAACTTATATAACAAAAGTTGTGGACATAGGTCCACGTATTGGTATAGCCCCTATATAACGGTACCCCCCGATTTACGGTATTTTGACGGGTTTAGCTACATTTTCAGACCGATTTAGCTATAATTTGTCATTTGAAGTTCTTAAATGTCAATAAACTTATGTGACAAAACTTGTGGACATAGGTCCACGTTTTGGTATAGCCCCCATATAACGGTACCCCCCGATTTACGGTATTTTGACGTTTTTAGCTACATTTTCAGACCGATATAGCTATAATTTGACATTTAGGGTTCTTAAGTGTAACTAAACTTATATAACAAAAGTTGTGGACCTAGGTCCAAGTTTTGGTATAGCCCCCATATAACGGTACCCCGATTTACGGCATTTTGACGTTTTTATCTACATTTTCAGACCGATTTAGCTATCAATTGACATTTAGGGTTCTTAAATGTCAATAAACTTATATAACTAGTGGACATAGGTCCATGTTTTGGAATAGCCCCCATATAACGTTACCGCCCGATTTCAGGTATTTTGAGAATTTTACCAACAAGTTTTAACCGAATTATCTGTAATTTGAACATTTGACATTTGAAATTCTTAGTGGTCACCACACCTCTCCACCAAAAATTGTCAAGAAAGCCCCCATATAACGGTACCTCCCGATTTTCAGTAATTTGATGATTTTAGCTACAATATTAAACCGAACAAGCAGTAATTTGACATTTGTAGTTCTTAGTGGTCACAACACCTCTCCATCAAAAATTGTCAACATAGGTCCATGTTCGGATATAGCTCCCATGTAACAGTACCTCCCAATTTTCAGTAATTTGGCAATTTTAGCAACAATTTTTAACAGAACTAACTGTAATTTGACATTTGAAGGTTGTAGTGGTCACCACACATCTGCATCAACAATTTTCATCATAGCCCCAATATAACGATACTTCCCTATTTTCGGTACTTTGAGGATTTTACTTAAAATGTTTAACCGAACGTAGGTCCATGTTTTTGTATAGTCCCAAAACAAACCTCCCGATTTTCCGTACCTTAGCTTTATTTTTTGGACGAACTTTCTGTAATTTGAAATTTAAAAGTCAACAAAAATTCTGCAACAAAAATTGTTCATTTAAGTTCATATTTTCGTATAGCCTAGATACCTCCGAACTAGCTGTTAATGACATTTAAAGTTCCCACGTTATGTACCGATTTTCGATATTTTGAGGATTCCAGCTAAATTTTTTAACCGAAGTAGGAGTTATTTGACATTAAAGGCTCCCATCAAAAACTGTCAACATAGGCCCATGTTTTATTATATATATAACAGTACCTCCCAATTTCTAGCCCACCAAAAATTGTAAACAGTTAGATATAGGCACCATAAAAAAGGGCCTCCCGAATGAAGCATTTTATGTACATTATCTGACATTTTAACGTACTCACTTAAAGTTGGGGACAGGAATGAATATTTTATGGTGGAGGGTATGAAAAGTTCGGCCCGGCCGAACTTAATGCTTTTTTACTTGTTACATAATAAAACCTGTAGGAAAAGACCAAAGTCGGGCGGGGCCGACTATGTAATACCCTACACCAGAAGTTTTTTAATAACCCAAAACAAACATTAAAGTCATTTTTTGAACTCATTAAACTCCAAATGGCAAATTGGAGCCATATTTGGGAAAAAAAAAAATAAAATACCTAAAATCGGGAGGTACCGTTATATGGGGGCTACAACAAAACATGGACCTATCTTAACAATTTTAAGTGGCGAAATTTCGTGGCCACTGGGAACCACATATGTAAAATTTCAGCTAGTTCAAGCAAAAAATGTGGCTAAGATCCCTAAAATACCTTAAATCGGGAGGTATCGTTATATGGGGACTATACTGAACCGTGGACCTATCTTGACAATTTTTAGTGGAGCAATTTCGCTGCCATTGAGAACCTCAAATGTAAAATTTCAGCTAGTTTGGGCAAAAAATGTGGCTAAGATCCATAAAATACCTTAAATCGGGAGGTATCGTTATATGGGGACTATACCGAACCGTAGACCTATCTTAACAATTTTTAGTGGAGCAATTTCGCGGCCATTGGGAACCTCAAATGTAAAATTTCAGCTGGTTTGGGCAACAAATGCGGCTAAGATCCTTAAAATACCTTAAATCGGGAGGTACCGTTATATGGGGGCTATACCAAAACTTGGACCGATATAGCCCATCTTCGAACTTGATCTTCCGACGGCTAAAAAAATGGTATTCCCTAATTTTCAGCGAAATCGGTCAACAAATGCGACCTGTATGTTGCGAACGGACGGACGGATATGCATAAATCGACTCAGAAAGTGATTCTATGTATATCCCTAGAAGGAACTATGGGTCTATCTCGCTTCCTTTTGTATGTAACATACAAATGGACTAACACATAATACCCCTTACCACATCGTGGTGTAGGGTATAATTACTTCCAGACGTACACACATATATCAAGTACCAAGTTCAACATAAGTGCAGTTAATAGTCTATTGAAGGATCGTTTGGACATTTTGACGGATGGTACGCCTTACGGTGTTGTTTAAAGCGATATTCTATTTTTCGTGAGTAAGTAAAATTTATTCGCAACGCCCACAATCGTGAGGTTATACATCCCAAATGTTTCAATATTTTTGTTGGAAAGTTTATACGTTCAAAAAATATTTTGGTTATTTTGCCCGTATTCAACCTGTGTATAGATAAAAGCCTCAACTCACACAGACTGAGGGTATACCGCTGTCGGCAAACCCGGCTGATACTTTTTTAGTTGTTTTGAAGAGAACAAAAGTTATGAATTTTCATAAGTTTGTCTCCGCTGTGTCGACAAAAGTGATTAATCTTTGTACATAGTTCTTGAAAAGTTCTCAATGTCATCAAGTCCATAAACATTTACTCGTACAATTAAGATAGAACACGGTGCTCTTGAGCCAGTTTTAAATGGAAGGTGTTTACACCTGGGAAGAAATCATAAACGTCACTCCTTTAGAGAATTTTCGCAGCTACAGCATTTTCTTTAACCCCATTTCGATAGGACCATCGAACATCGTAGTTTCAGAGTCAGGAGCTTTTTTTCGACGTAACATATTTTGTCAGGAATTTTTTAAAATTTTCCTAGCTTTTTTCAGAGATATTTTTTACCTATTTTTTGCAAAGGATATGGATTTCGTAGTCTCAAACTGTACTGCAGTATTGGGATTAGTGTGTGATATCTGGATATGTTCCTTAAAGAAGAAGAAAAGGCTTTATGTTCGGGCCGAACTGTTTATATCCTCCACCACATTAAAACACTGTTTGACATATTGGCGAATGCAATGCACCAACAGGATTTCCAAAATCCATATTACAGCCGAAATTTTAAAGAATTAGGATAATGAACATCTGTCGATAGCAAAAATGCCTAATAAGAGCTAATGTGGTTGAAAATTCTGGGATACACCAGAATGTAAAATACCGGGCGGAACTTTTGCATGAGGACTATATCGAACGGGGTTTGATATGGTTCATTTTCAATTTTAAACATCCAAGGACTTATATATTATAAACTTGTATCTAAAATATTGTGAACTCTCTTTATTGAATTTATATACTCTGTGTCATTATTATTGCATATAAAATTGGTAATCTCAAAAGTCAACTCACTGGTAGTTCGGTCAAACAAATTTAGCTAAATTCTCAAAATACCGAAAATCTGGAGCTGCCGTTATAGGGAGTCTACACCAAAACATGGACCTATATTGAAATTTTTCATGGAGAAGTGTTGTAACTAAGAAAATGTGAAATCACAGCTATTTCGGTTAAAAATATAGTTGAAATACTCGAAATACCTAAAATCGGGAGGTACCTTTAAATAGGGGCTCTACCATAACGTGGTCCTATACTGACAAGTTTGGCGGAGAAAAAATTTAATTTTTTTACGAAAAATTTAAGACAATCCCCGAACAGCCTTTGTAGACCACTTAAGCAAAAATAAACATAACAGTTCTTAAAATGTTCATAGCGAACATTTTGAACTTTTGTGACGGTGCAGTCCAATTTAGACCTTCATGGAAATTTATCAATTTTTAGTTGTTTTCGGCCTAGTTTTAAGGCTTTCGGTCCATTATCTCAAGATGTATGGACTTGTCCCCAGAACAGAAGTCTACGGTTGTAATAGAAGCCACATCGCAAACTTCCTGATGCAAAAATTCAAAAAGAAATACTCTTTCGCCATTTCTCATGCCCGTTCGTTTAAACATACTCGGGGTCATAAACCATTATTTCAATGAGTCATAAAAATGAAATTCAAAAAATGTAGTTTTCTTGAAGCCAAGTTTTGCACAGTTATAATACGCGAACTACTGTAGTTTAACAGTAACAATGACTACTGCTATATCAAATTAACAAAGCTCAAAAATTTGGCTAAAAAGTTAATTTGCGTGGAAGTTATGACCACGTAAATGAATAAAGAAAGGTAAAAGCAAGTTAAAACAACGAAGTTTTTAGGCGTTTTTTGTATTTTTGATTTGGCTGCGATGCGCATTTGGATATTTCGAAAATCAAACAATAGGATTAAACTACTCTAGATTACGCATTATTTGATATGTATAATGACTATGTAACCTACACAGTATCACAGTAATCTAATCTAGTTTAAAGGCCAAAAATTATTGCGATATTTAAACAGAAAACCCCTATTTTTGGGTACAATATCCTCCTTATTGAGCTGGGATCCGCGATATTTTAGTTTTTTAGACGGTTCAGATCATACAAATAATAGATCGTGAAAAACCTTCCACTAGAACGGCGGAAACAGGGTCTGCAAAAATTGAATAATTTGAGAAAAATGTTTTTATACCCTCCACCATAATATGGAGGCTACAAATCAATTTGTCATTCCGTCTGCAACACATCGAAATAACCGTCGGAGGCCCTATAAAGTTAATATTAGGGTTATGACTTTTTTACAACCTTGTATCCTCTATGATATTTTGATGAGTTTTTACTTAAGATTACATAAAGTCTTAAAAATAAAACAACTGAGAAAAGGCTATAGTCGGTACGGGGCCGACTATGTGATACCCTACACCACTACCTCTGTGAATAATCTTTTCACTCGAAAACATTTCTTTTATGGAGATACGAAAGTTTTCACCTATCTGGCTTTTATACCAAATGACTTAAGGCGAACTGAACCAAAATAATTAATATTTAATTTTATATTTGACATCAATTTTATATGTCGACATCATCAACATCAATAGGCTTCTATCTCTGTGAGAAAATTTAGTGATGATCCGATCAAAATTCTGAACTGTAGTGTGATTGCAGAAAAAGTGGAAAAAAGGGATGCATTAACGACTATTGCGATATCTCTATTATTTGGCTACCTACGCCAACCTTTGCATAATTTCAAAGATGGGATTTTCTACTTTCTTATTCAGGCTTTGCTTTTAGAAGGTCCCCAACCAAAGGTGTGATATCCGTCATTATTATTAAAATTGCAAAAATGAAAAGTTGGGTTTTATTAACGACTATTGCTATATCTTCGTTGTTAGCCCACCTACGACAACCTATGTTACATTGCTGTAAAGGTGATATTTTATACTTTCATTGCCAGTTTTTACTTTTTGTAGACCCCATATAGACGCTGAGATATTTGCTTTGGAATAAAATGTTTTGCTCATTCCGACCCCAAAATATTATCTGACCATCATCAAAATCAATAGTCTTCTTCCTCTGTGAGACCCTCATTAACCCTCGAAATTTCGTGACGATCCGATCAAAATTGCGGCCTGTAGCGTGATTTCCAAAAAAATGGAAAAATGGGATAAATTACTGACTATTGTGATATCTCCGCTATTTGGTCACCTACGCCGACCTAGTTCGCATCATTGTAAAGGTGGAATCTTCTACTTTCATTGTCAGGCTTTGCTTTTGGAAAGTCCCCAGCCAAAGCTGTGATATTCGTCATTATAACTAAAATCGCAAAAATGAAAATTTGGGTTTAATTTGCGACTATTGTGATATCTTCGTTGTTTGATCACCCACGAGAACCTGCTTTGCATCGCTAGAAAGGTGATATTTTCTACTTTCATTGTCAGGTTTTGCTTTTGGTATACCCCATATAGAAGCTGAGATATTTGCTTTGGAAAAAAACGTTGTCTTTTTATCCACATAAGTTTTTTGCCCATTCCGACCCCTAAATATTATCCGACCATCACCAAAATCAATAGGCTTCTCCCCACCCAAAATGTCGTGACGATCCGATCAAAATGGACAGACGGACAGACGGACGGACACACATAGCCAGATCGACTCAGCTCGTCGAGACATTCATTTTGATATATATAAGTATGGGTCTACGACTATTATTTCGATGCGTTCCGAACTTTTTGCCAAAACCAACTTATAATACCCTCCCCATATAGTGGTGTAGGGTATAATGATCGGTAAAAAAAACCTTCCGCACAAAAAACTTTTACAGTTTTTATTTTTTCAGAATGTAGGAAGTCATTTTGAAGTCACTGTCAGCCAATATTTATCAAAATCGGTAAAACTGAACAGGGGCCTGGGGAAACGTCCAATGTTAAATTTGAAGACTATTCATGCTTTGCTTTGCAAATTGAGCGATTTATAGCAAAATCGGGGAAAGATATATATAGGAGCTATATCCAAACCTGAACCGATTTTTACCAAAATCGGTGAAACTACTCAGGAGCCTAAGAAAATATCACATATTAAATTTGAAGGCTAATCGATTAAACTTGACCGAGTTATAGCAAAATCGGGGAAAGATATATATGGGGGCTATATCCAAATCTGAACCGATATGGACCAAGGTTGATATTTTTGATTCCTGTGCCCTCATAAGTACTTGTGCAAAAATTCATCAACCTAGGTCAACGCCTTCTATTTTTGTCCACATTTGTATGGAAGCGGCAACACTGTGCGACATAACCAAAATGACATAACCGTTTGATTCTCACTAATTTTATCCTCATATTATTACATATACATATATCATTTATAATATATAACTTTATTTAATATATCATAAAAAATTAGAAGTGGTTGGTGCGGGACCTTTTGCAATATTTAAATGGAATAAAGGTTATTTTTGTCATTAATAGACAAAAGGTAATTCATTCGTGTAACAGGAAATAATTTTTTGAGAAAAATTTTTTTCGTTTCATAGCATTTTTCAAATAAATTGGATTTTAACTTTATTAGATACTAGGGGACCCGGCGAACTTCGTCTCACAGTTTGTTAGGTACAGAACTTTATGGCTTTGGTTCAAACCTATAATACTATTATTGCTATCACCTTGTTCAATGGCAAACATTTCTTTGTTTTGAACTGTACGACCTTTGAAGCAGATGCACATTAGACAATTGTACTTTCGACAATTGTCAGTTTGACGAAGAGAGAAGGTACTGAGAGGCAAAGAGTTTCTATTTTCCTCGACTCTCTCTTCATAAACTGACAATAGCCGCGAAAAAAATTATGTAACTCTAAATCGGGACTAAGATATATTTTTTAAGCAATTAACACGTTTTGCGATGTAAATAAAAATATTTGGTAGCGCAGTTGAAGCAAAGTAATATCATAACGCCCTACTCGTTTCATAATCGATGGTTTTCTGCAATTGTTGTTTCCACCACTGAACACGATATTTCACTAAAGCAATTAAATATGAATTTGAATTTAATGCTGAATATAGTGCTTATTTAAATTTGCGTTTTAATCAATTAACCCATTTTAACCTATTTACCAATTTTGATCCGATCGTTATCAGGTAACCACCTTCGTCTGTTTTTATACCCTCCACCATAGTATGGATGGTATATATAGTTTGTTTTTTCTGTTTGTAACACATCGAACTAATCATTTGCACATATATTCTTGATCAGGATAAAATTCTAAGACCGTCTGTCTGTCCGTCTGTTGTAGTCACTCTAGCGTTCGCAATAATTGAGCTAGAGCGCTATATTTTTTGCACCCGAGCGTCTTTTTTTCCTTAGACAGGTCAAGTTCGAAGATGGGTTATATCGGAACACTTTTTGGTATAGCCCCCATATAACACTACCTCCCGATTTTCGGTATTTTCGGGATTTTAACTACATTTTTTACCTGTAATTTCACGTTTGGGGTCCCCAGTGGTCACAAAACATCTCCACCAAAAACTGTCAACATAGGTCCATGTTTAGGTATAGCCTCCATATAACGGTACCTCCCGATTATTGGTAGTTTGAGGATATTAGCTAAAATTTTTAACCGAACTACCTGTAATTTGACAGTTGAGGTTCCTAGTAATCACAAAACATCTCCACCAAAAACTGTCAACATATACCCCTATATAATGGTACCTCCCGATTTTCTGTATTTTGTGGATTTTAATTACATTTCTTGACCGAACTATCTGTAATTTCAGGTTTGGGGTTCCCAGTGGTTCCCAAAGTATATCCACTTAAAACAGTCAAGGTCCATGTTTTGGTATAGTCCCTATATAACTGTACCTCCCGATTTTCACTTCGATATAGCCCCATATAAGGTTCCTTACCAATTGAATACATGTTTTATGTTTTTTACCTTATTTAGGTAAAGAGAGATCACAAAATATCTTCGTCTAAAATTGTGGACAGGAAAGAATATAATTATTCCGTTTTAGTTCAGAATATTTTATGGTGGAGGGTATAAAAAGTTCGGCCCGGCCGAACTTACCGCTTTTTACTTATCTTTTCTGACTTCTCTATTTAATGTGATCTCCCGAATTTTACTTGCACTGCAAATTCGTAATGACTGTTGTCGATTACTTGGTCACCCTATATTTAATTTCGACGTAAATAACATAGTCAAATTAATATCACAAACTAATTAACGATTAATAAGTATTTACCTACTTATGTCGCCGATAAAGAATATTTGTCAGATAATTCGACCAAAAACTCCAGTACCTCCGATTTCTTGTTTTTTTTCAATTTTGAATATCATCCTTTTTTCGAGTGACATACATACAGTGTACCAACAGTTCCGTTTGTATTTGCCTTCCAGCTCTGCGGGAACTAAATTGATTGAATTCATACTCCTTTTACAGTGGGGGCATCATTTTTTTTTGTATCACGACAGAATCTAAACAGTATCAGAATATATCTGGTACAGCTTAAATATTATACCGCATACATCGGAAGTTTATCTTTCGAAGATGTTTTTACCTACGGTTTAAAAGTATACATATATGCCACAACTTCACTTATAATGAAATTACCTCGGAGCTCTTGATGTTTCAATTAACCCACCAATTTTGTGGATTTGCACCTTTTTGCTCAAAACTGTGGAAACCACTTTTGGCATTATCATCTTAGTATTTTCAATCGGTATCTGACCGAAACCACCACTAATCTTTACAAACTCTAAACTAAGCCCTTTTAACCATTTTTCGCTGTTAATTTCCTAAAAAGACGCTTGAAAATAAATGAAAACCGATTTGATTGTGAATAAAAAATTTTTTTATTTATTTCTTCTTCCTGCACAACAAGAAAAATATCTTATAAATTAAAGTGCAAGATTACAATTAAAAAGATACATATACAGCTTAAACTTATACAAAATCTAATTTGAGTTGAATGCGATTTATATAAATAAAAAGGTAATTTAAAATATTAATTAAATATTGCTGTGGTCTAGTTGACTGGGGAGGTCATTTACATATAAACTGAATAATAAAGGACCCAAAATAGATCCTTGTGGAACACCCCTGCGTACTGGTAGAGGTTTGGATATAGATCCTCTGGAGTAAACTGATTGCAACCGGTTAGACAAATACGACTTTATAAGATTCGTTGATGTATTAGAAAAGTTGAAAAAACGCTGGAGTTTAATATAGAGGTTACCGTGGTCGATTGTATCAAAGGCTTTGGAATGGTCTAATAGGACAAGAAAGTATGTCTTGTTTTGGTCGATATCACTCCTTATTGACTCCGATACCTCTAGTAACGCGCTTATATAACTGTGATTGGGTCTAAATCCTGACTGCACATCAGATAACAATGAATTTCTATGAAGATATTCAGATATTTGTATATGTAGAAGTTTCTCAAAAATTTTAGATAAATAAAGCAAAATTGCGATAGGTCGGTATTCACTAGGTGATTTCGGAACAGGAACAATTTTGGCATGTTTCCAAAGGGTGGGAAAATGGCTTGTTGTCAAAATAGTATAAAAAAAGGTTAAATAAGGTAAGAGGTTAGGCAGTAGTAGGCGTATGAACTTTGGATCAATGCCATCTGAGCCAATATCATTAGACCTGACATTTCCAACACTGCGGATTACTTCATCGAAAGTAACGCATCTGAACTCAAAAGATCCATCGGCAAGTATATTATCATCAGATATTGTGTTATGAGTGTTATAAAAAGAAGGATTAGCAGGTATTGTGCGTATATTGACGAAGGATTTGTTGAGGTCATCTATACAACTTTCAAAAATTGACAAAACTGAGGCGTACAATGGACCTCACAGTAGGTGCAAATACAATTTTCGCCAAAAACTGTCCAAATAAGTGCCAAAATTTATTCCAAACGCGAATTTGTGGAAAAATTGACTTTATTGAAAAAATATTTTTGCACATTTTTCGCAAATTTTCGCGATTTTTTTAGGTTTTATCCTTTTCTACCATGAGACCATTCCGAATTGGTGCGAATTGTCAAAATCTGTTCAGCCGTTCTTGAGTTATAAGCGTAGTAACTAACATCATCCTTTTTTATATATATAGAAGATTATTCCCCATTCCCCAAAATTGATTTGAACATCTTTCATATCTTTTGCAAGATATTAGTGTGTAATAGAGATGTACAATTCGAGAAGTAAAAATATAAATGTGAATAGTGAAATTTGAGTAAAATAGATTAATAACTCCGACCAATTTTCTTAAATTTTCTTCAACTCACAAAATAAATTTGAAAAATATGTTTGTTTCTTACAAACTTTTTATAAATTTGCTTAATATATTTTTTGTTTTTGCAATAATATGCAAACAGCTAAACAGATTTGAATAGTTTTGTTTTTTCAATATAGTCTGGCTTAATCCCATTGTTGTTGTTTTAATATTTTAAAACACCGAAGTTATTTTTCAATAACTTCTTCAAAAAAAAACTTGTTATACCCAAACATTAATCGTCAGCTCGAAGTATAAAGGTAAGCAAAGAAAAAAGTTCAATGAGAAGTTTTTCCTTGGCAACCTCACACAACTCCGACGAAAACAATTCAAACCTTTTCCACTAGTATGTGTCGTCGAATTTCAACGAATGCACACACCAACATTTGGTTGGTCTGCTTTACAGCAAAAACAACACACGTCGTGCCAGTGTCTTCAATTAGAAACATTGTGGCGTTTTTATTGGGATTGCGTTTGCAATTTTGTTTTTTTTTTTCAAAATAGTCTGGCTTAATCCCATTGTTGCTGTTTTAATATTTTAAAACAACTAGTTTATTAGTGGAACGACGTGTGTTGTTTTTGCTGTAAAGCAGACCAACCAAATTTTGGTGTGTGCATTCGTTGAAATTCGGCGACACATACTAGTGGAAAAGGTTTGAATTGTTTTCGCATACACTTTCGTCGGAGTTGTGTGAGGTTGCCAAGGAAAAACTTTTTTCTTTGCTTACCTTTATACTTCGATCTAACGATTGATGTTTGGGTATAACAAGTTTTTTGTTGAAGAAGTTATTGAAAAATAACTTCGGTGGAGAATATCCACAAACAAAAAACAACGGAACTGATGAGATTCTGTGGCGAGAATCGAAACTATAGTATTCCCAGCCTTACCCCTCGGCGAACAATGCCAAATCTTTTCCACTAATAAACTAGTTGTTTTAAAATATTAAATCAACAACAATGGGGTTAAGCCAGACTATTTTGAAAAAAAAAAAAAACAAAATTGCAAACGCTATCCCAATAAAAACGCCACAATGTTTCTGATTTGAATAGTTTTGGTTTTTAAAATGCATAATTAGCCTGAATTTTATTAAAACAAGTTGCAAACCCTTTTCATTCTTAATTTCTACGAAAATTTTCAACTTTTTCACAGAAAAAAATTTCGCTGTCTACTGTCCCAACCCTACACCAATTCCCAAAACACTTATTGGGCATTATTAGAATTGCTACTTTGTGGCTTATAAAATTGTCGGATGGGATAAATTACAAAAGCTCTTTAGTGATACCAGGAGTGTGGTGTACAAAGCCACACAAAAGCATGCATTAATCAGTGTTGCATTTTTATTACCTTCGTTTTACATTGTGGTTTTTGGCTTTTGTCTATGTGAGTACCTTTTCTGGGACGCCAATAAGAACATTCTTCTTGCAGTTTATTCGTTCCAAAAAGAAGTACGGAGGAATTTTTACGGCCTCTGCATTCAAACAAACAAAAGCAAGGAATGTGGTAAACTGTTCTTCTTTTTTTGTATAACTCTATAACAGTTTCTCTTACCGATTGGTATTTTTTTCATTAACCTTTTGTGTACATTCCTCGTGTGCTCTTTTTCCAACGGATGTTTGGCTAAACGGAATACATTAAGCGCCAGTTTCTTCAAATTTTCGTATAAAGCAGGCTTAGCCTTTGCCGAAATGAAGGTGAAATTGCCAATAGTTTATTTGTCTGTTTTCTCTTTATCTTTTTTTGTAAAAAACACACAATCGGCTAAAGAAAAATTGACTTTTACCTATGTATGAATCCTTTACCGTGGAACATTGAACTTTGTCTATGTGGGTGAGAGATAGTGAGGTTGTGGCGGCAACGAAAAAAACTGCAGACTAAGGTTAACAATCCTGTCAAGCAATTTATATGGTCGACGTATTTAGCCATATTTCAATTTTATCGATAAACTTTTTTCAACTCTCTCTCTGTCTCGGTGTTGCCCATTTGATTTTGTCTGTGTTTTTGTTGTAACTGCTGCTGTTATTGGTTTTGAGGTTAACGTTAACAAAACAAATGACCAGCATGAGCTAACATGACAGTCCGTTTTTGTGTTTAGCCAATTTGATGGAAACTTTTTCATGTCTCTCGTTTTGATGAAGAGCTGAAAATGTTATTGATGAAAGGCGAAATGAAGAAGGTATCTGCTTAAGGGGCTTGAAATTAGATTATATGGCTATAATAAGCGTGGTAAATTCTGAAATCCTATTAAATTCTATTAAAAAATCAGTTATCGGTCACCGAAAGGTCATTTACAGATATAGAAACTGTCTGTAAGATCTTCTGTGTTTTTATAGTAGACCTGGGGCTCAATTCTTGTGCTATGAAAATTTGAAATGGAAACTTTTATAAAAGAAATAAATGTCAAATGAAAAAAATTATAAAACAAATATTTTTTATTTCAAATTTTCATAGAACAAGACTCCAGCCCCTGCCCTAAAGTTTCTTCATTCAAAATTCTTGTAGGGAAGAAGCTCTTCCGATAGGCGGCTTAACTGAAAGGTGTTACATCTAGGGAACACAATTTAGAAAGCCACTCTGTATGCAGAAGAACTGTCTGAAGGTTTTCAATCTCTTAGATAAGTCTTCTATATATCGCTCATTTACTCAAAGAGTGACACATTTCAAAAAATCCGATTGAAATTTGACTTCCCAGCTTAAAAATATTATTACACAAAAACTAAAATAACTACTTGGACCATATTTTGCAAACAGCAAGCCAGATGTGAGTGCTAAATTTTGTGCAAGATCAATTTACTGCTTCATAAACTCAAACAACTTTTGTGTTGAATTATGCGAAACTCGTAGCAAATGAGTTGTAACACATCGAGTTTTAGAGACATCAACATGAAAATTTGACACAAAAAAGTAGCACGGTGCTCTTGAAACCATTTTAAATGGAAGGTGCTTACACCTTGGAAGCGTTTGCGGATTCTGAAACTACAATGTTCATAGATGAGAAAAATCAAAAAACAAAAAAATCGCCGGAGCGCTTTTTAAATAAATCGCGATTTAAGTTGACATATTTAGGGGTTGTTTAGGTTTTCACGATTTTGCTTAGAAACCGCAAGTCCTATCAAAATGGGACTAAAGAAAATGTTGTAGCTATGAATATTCTCTACAAGATTGACATTTATGGTATTATCGTCGGTTTTACCGTTTTTGAGATATAAAAGTTCAAATTGGGACAATTCAAATTCAATTCAATTCTGTATCGCCCCCTTATAAAACAATGTCATGACTGCAAATTCCCAACCTAAACTTATATATCTAAAAAAAGGGTACAACTTAGGATAAGTTTCTTAAGCCAGTCTTGTGGACAATTTTCACAGCTTTAAGATTTTCTCAGGTCCCACATCGATAAGACATACCGGTTTCAAGCAAAATCGCGAAACCCTAACAAAAAAACCTAATAATGTAAACTGAGCTTCTTTATCTCAAAAATGGTACAGGCGTGAAACAAATGATAAAGGTCAATCCTCTAGAGAATTTTCACAGCTGCAACATTTTCTTTAGCTCCATTTTGATTGGAATTGCGGTTTCCAAGCAAAATCGTGAAAACCTAAAAAACCACGTAAAAATGTGAATTTTGACCGCGATTTATTTAAAAATCCCTACAGCGATTTTTTTCTTGTTTTTGGATTTTTCTCATCTATGAACATTGCTGTTTTAGAATTCACAAAAATTTCCCCTGCGAAAGCGGTTTTCATCAAAAGTTAGTTAAGGCGCACCCTTCATGACATTGTTTTATAAGGGGGCGATACAGTCAATGCATTGTCCCAATTTGAACTTCAATATCTGAAAAATGGTAAAACCTACGAAAATATCATAAAAGTCAATCTTGTAGAGAATTTTCATAGCTACAAAATTTTTTTAGTCCCATTTTGATAGGGTTTGCGGTTTCTAAGCAAAATCGTGAAAACCTAAACAACCCCTAAATATGTCAACTTAAACCGCGGTTTATTTAAAAAGCGCTCCGGCGATTTTTTTTTGTTTTTTGATTTTTCTCATCTATGAACATTGTAGTTTCAGAATCCGCAAAAACTTCCAAGGTGTAAGCACCTTCCATTTAAAATTGTTTCAAGAGCACCGTGGTAGAAGTCGTAAAAAATAGAAATTGCCAACTCAGAAAACGCATTTTTTGAGTTATGCTACTCTTTGAGTAAATGAGCGATATATTGTAACAACGCGGTTGCAGAAATTTAGAAAATGGACCGAGAGAATGATGATACATGTTGTTTGGTTTGAAGTTTGTTTTTGTAAATTGTTTCGCAAGCATCTCCTACTTAAAGGGGTAACCTATTTAAGTACACCTGATGTCTTGGCTTCCCCGAGATTCAAGGACGTTGCCTTGATATTGTGGGATACCTGACTATGAGAACGGCATCACTTTATGAGAAAGCATCTCCTGCTTAAAGGGGTAACCTATTTAAGTACACCTGATGTCTTGGCTTCCCCGAGATTCAAGGACGTTGCTTTGATATTGTGGGATACCTGACTATGAGAACGGCATCACTTTATGAGAAAGGCATCACTACCTCCTCCCGTTCTCTGTGGGTAGGTTGAGATGTTTTATCCGATAATGGCATAGTAAGCACTTAAACTATGCCACGTGAGGAATCCCATATGTTACTAATACGACGAGAGTTAAGCACAGCGTACTATGTTTGTCGAGGTGGTTATGGATTATGCCAATCTTGATGTTGGGCCAGAGAAACCAAAGAGACCTTGTTAAGTACTTCTGGTAGAATGGCTTCCAAGGAGGACTGGATATGTACTCTTAGCTTTGCGGTTCCTCTGCGGAAGTCGTAGGAGATCTGATTAAGTACACCTGAGTGGAATGATTGCTTCGTTGTGTACTGTGGGGAGGCATTGGTCAGTGTCCCCCCTCGTTTCCTCTGGGTAGCTTTCTACCCGGTAATTACGTAAAAAACTTAAATCAGATCACGGGATGGTTACGCGTAAGAGATCCCTGAGGTTACTGATAGGACAAGGGTCGAACGCAAAGAGTCTATGATCGCTGAAGGGCTGAAGAAACAAGGGTTACGAACAACCTGTGGGCTGGGACAAGGGGAACGAACATACTACGAACACTTCACTGGCTAGGATACGAGAAACCCAAGGGTAGCCAAAACCTTATGGGCTAGAACACGAGGAATCTTAGGGTTACAAACACCTAATGGGCCTAGGTCAGGGGAAACCAAGCGTCATGAACAGATCGAAGGGCTACTATACGAAAAACCCAAGGGTTACGAGCACCTCAAGGGACTAAAACACGAGGAATCGAATGACTAAGAACGCGTCAAGGGGTAGGACGGGGAACTCAAGGTTAACGAAGAACTCAAAGGATATACGAAGAATAAAGCACGAAAGACAACAAAGAATGAACGAATGTTTTATGGTTCTAGGAAGAATGTGACTCCAGTGCTTATTCTTCCTGGACTCATAGCAAATTAACACTTTGGTGGCTCTCGTGATTTATCCTTCATGTAACCTTTGAGCTGTTCTTTAGCCTTGAGTTTCTCTTGTCATCCACTTTAAATTAATGTTCTTAGGAAGGACAAATCACAGGATGCATCTAAGGGTTACAGACACCTATAAGATTCTAGGAAGGGTAAACACAAGAGGTCCCAAATTGATACGTACTTCCTTAATGTTAAATTAAGGATAAGTAGGGAGTTACCAAAATGTTACGCACTCCTCAAATTAAAGTCTCTAGGAAGGATAACAGACCGATCTTAGGTTATAGGATGGTTAAGGGTTACATACACCTTGAATCATCAAAATTTCTAGGAAGTATAAGCACGGCTGGCATCAAAGCATTACAGAAATCACAAAGTACCAAATAGTTTCAAACACCTTTGAAAACACGCTGCTAGGAAGGGTAAGCAAGGAAGCCATCAACAGGGTTCAGATATGTCTACGGTTCTAGGAAGGATAAAAACGGTGAACACCAAATAGTTACTTCTTTTTCTTTTCCGCTTAACTCCTTGAGGAGAATATGGCCTCCGCAACACTGTTTGAACATGAAGTGTTCCCTCCCAGGCACGAGGAGGTTGGCGCAGTAGCGGGAGGATTTGGTGCCATCCCTACCGCCTTGTTCGCCATAACAAAGCAGATATCAAGTACTTCGAGTTGGGTCTCACAGATAGTTTGGTAGTGCTGCATGCAGCCCCTTATCGGTAATAGATACTCTAAAATTTCTAGGAAGCACGGAAGGTTTCCAAGAGTTACAGACACCTCAAAGATTCTAAGATTGGGAACACCATATACATAAATCTATTGAAGACCAGCCAAAAATGGTCCTCCACCAGAAAAGGGCTGTAGAAAATGTTCTAGTCATAAAATAGCTCTTGGGCAGGCCTTGTATTGGAAATGTCTGCTATCTAAAAAATACCTGTCGGAAAAGTCTTCCATTTATAGTGGGTCCCACCGTGGTGCAATGGTATGTGCACCCGCCTTGCACGCTGAAGGTCGTGGTTTCGGTTCCCCGGCCAGTCAACATAAAATTTTCAACGGTGGCAAAATACTCCTCAGTAATGTTGGCGAGGATTTCCTGAGGATTTCAGCCATGTAAAAACTTCTCTACATGTGGTCTTAAGACACGCCGTTTGGACTCGGCGATAAACTGTATGTCCCATATCATTGAGCTTAATATGAATCGGGGTGCACTCATTGATATGAGAGAAGTCTCCCTTGTCCCGTCTGAGATGTCTGTGGAACAATTATTACTATTTATAGAAGACTGGTCAAACTGGTTTTCTGATCTGATACGGCTTTCATCACCACAAGTCATTCCAAAATGTATTTGGAAAGTTCTTCATTCATAGAAGTTATGTCAAAAAGTTTTCCATATACATATAGAATAAGAGTAGACAATGTCTTCTATCTACAAAAGACCAGTCAGATAGGTTTTCTGTCTGCGGAAGAAGTGCCTTCTACCAGAGTGGGCCAGTGGGAAAAGTCTTTCATAAAATGACTACAATATATAAAAGAACTGTTGGTGGCCAGACATATATAAAATACCTGCTGGAAAGGACTTCTATCCATAGAAGATCTGTGGGAGAGGTCTTTCATCTATAACAGAATGATTTCCGATCCATATAAGATCTGCCTAACGGAAAAGTTTTCTATCTGTAGAAGTTATGGCTTTTCATCTAGGTACGTCATGTATATTGAAGGCATGCCGAAAAGATCTCCTACCTACTGAACACATGTCGAAAAGTTCTCACACCTATTGATGATCTGTCGAAAAGTTATTCTACCTAATGAATTCCTGTATCATAGGGTTTCCATGAACGCTAGAATTTGCGAAAGGTTTTCCGCTGACGGAAGACCTTTGAGCCATGCGTGAACGGATAATGCAAGATCGCCATGTTATGTACCGTGAGATAGAGGTATCCTTGGGCATTTATTCCACCAACTAACATATGATATTGCATCAACGATTGGCGCCAAAAATGGATTTTCTCGTCGGATCCCGTGTTGGTCGGTGCAAGAAATATCCAAAAAATACGCGGTGATTCAAAGACGGTGCTTCCAGAGACGTTTTTAAGGTGGATCCAGGTGACGAATCATGAAACTATGCGTATGAACCCGAAAAATCGCAGCAATCGCCAGTAGATGCTGTAACAGCGTTCAAAAACCATGTTTTGGAGGTGTCTCAATCAAGCCACTGTAAACAACCCAACACATGGTGGTATGTCAAACTGTCCTGAGTACACTTAGGCTATAAACTGTTAAACTTTCCAAAAAAAATGTAAAATGACGCCTGGCGACTCTGCGTGTTGCCTAGGCCAGAAGGTTTTTTAGTGACCCTAGTATAAGAGACGACCTGATTCAATCAATCTAAAGGTTCAACTACAGCTAAAATAGCAAGATCTTCTTTGTGGAAATGTTTACCATTACACTATGGGGTCTGTGGGTCGAAAGTAACCCTATATCCCACTATTATATTGTAGTTTAATAATTTGGGACCTTTCTTATTGTCAAGTTCGAAGTCAAACAAAATGCGACACCAGTTATTGGAACCATCGGTATATCTTAAATCCACCGAAAATGTGAAAGTTAGAGTTTCGAAAAGATATTGTTTTATGTGACCCCGTTGAAATTAATTTTCTTATAAAAAACAACAAAAAAGTCTACCTTGGATAGAAGAGTTATTTTATATCATTCTATACAAATCGTCCTGAAGGATCCACGTGTCTGTTGAAGCCCCATTAAATGGTATTCTACTTATATATTATTTGTACCTCTTAAGTACATTTCTGATAAAACAAACTGCTTCTTCCTCTCTACTCCTTCTTCAAAACCCACGTCCAATTTCTTTATTTTTGCCAAAATAACATATGCAACTGACCAAAAGCATTGTGGCCGGAAAGTTAAATAAATATAAAAAACAAACAAACAATGAATCGGAACCGGACAACAAACGAACAAAGAAATTTGAATACCGCACACGCCATCTACCTCTTTGGCTTCTCTCGGCGGCGATGAGGACAACAAATGGATAAAAAGTAGCCACCGACAATAACAAGGAACCAAAACAAAAAAACAAATCACCACGACCATCAAGTCTGGTTCTGGATTTTCCTATAATCCGACTTGATTGGCAACCCTATTTTTCAATCCTTTATTACAAATACTAAGGTAGCGTTTTTCCACCTATTTATTTTAATTTGTCCTTCTGTATCAGAAGATTTTGATCATCAATATTTGTCATCGGAATGAGCCTGGCTCATGCTGAAATCATTTTTTGAAAGGCGAAGGTCATTTTTTATGTGATATTTGAATAATTATTTCGCTAGTTTCCAAGCTTAGCCTTCGTCCACCCACTAAAATAACATTCTGATATGCCTGATGATCGGTCTCACCACCCACGAAACGTAGCATAATGGTTGAATGTGTGGGGCTTCGGTAGATTTCTAATTTTTCAATGTACCTCTTAGGTCATAACAGCTCAACTCGAAAGAGAATTAATTCAAAACAAGAACTGTAGGAATGTTTCCATTGATAAAAGATCTGTCAAAAACGCTTTCTTCCTTTCGAGGTTCTGTCGGAAAAGTAATTCAGGTTCTGTCGGAAAAGTAATAGAACAGTCGGGAAGGTCATCCTAAATTCTTTCATTTTCATAAGCCTTTTCATTCGTAGAAATTCTGTCGGAAAAGTGGACTGTGGACAATGTCTCCTATTTATTGAATGACTGTCTGGAAACGTCTTCAACCAATAAATAACCTTTCCGAAAGGTCTGTCATCTATAAAATACCTGTTAAAAAATACTTCTATAAATAGAAAGTCTGCCCACCTGTAATAGTGTACAGAGCACCTATCGAAAGTGTTTGTGTCCGTAAAATACATGCCGGAAAGATCATTCATCTAGAAAAACCATGTCGATAAACATCTCCAACGTACAGATGACCTGCCGTACAAACCTTCCATCTACCTGCCAAAAAGTCTACGTAAAGAAACCCTCTCGGAAAAGTCATCTACCTAATCTACCTAATGGTGGCTACAGTGTTGTAGACTTCCAATTCTTTTAAAACATTCGCACTTTGTTATTTTCTTGTTTGATATTTCTTGTCCGACACTTTACTCTATCCTTTTTGATATAGAACATAAATATATACTCTGCGTATGAACCCGAAAAATCGCAGCAATCGTCAGTAGATGCTGTAAAAGCGTTCAAAAACCATGTTTTGGAGGTGTCTCAATCAAGCCACTGTAAACAACCCAACACATCGTCGTATGTCAAACTGTCCTGAGTACACGTAGGCAAAAACTGTTAAACATTCCCATAAAAATGTCAAATTACGCCGAACGACTCTGCGTGTTGCCTAGGCCAGAAGGTTTTAGTGACCCTCGTATAAGAGAATATGTGCTGATTTAATCAGTCTGAAGGTTCAACTACAGCTAAGATAGCAAGATCTTCTTTGTGGAAATGTTTACCACTACACTATGGGGTCTGCGGGTCGAAAGTAACACTATATCCCACTATTATTTTGTAGCTCAATAATTTGGGACCTTTCTTATTGTCAAGTTCGAAGTCTAACAAAATGCGACACCACTTATTGGAACCATCGGTATATCTTAAATCCACCGAAAATGTGAAAGTTAGAGTTTCGAAAAGATATCGTTTTATGTGACCCCGTTGAAATTAATTTTCATATAAAAACAACAAAAAAGTCTACCTTGGATAGAAGAGTTATTTTATATCATTCTATACAAATCGTCCTGAAGGATCCACGTGTCTGTTGAAGCCCCATTAAATGGTATTCTACTTATATATTATTTGTACCTCTTAAGTACATTTCTGATAAAACAAACTGCTTCTTCCTCTCTACTCCTTCTTCAAAACCCACGTCGAATTTCTTTATTTTTGCCAAAATAACATATGCAACTGACCAAAAGCATTGTGGCCGGAAAGTAAAATAAATATAAAAAACAAACAAACAATGAATCGGAACCGGACAACAAACGAACAAAGAAATTTGAATACCGCACACGCCATCTACCTCTTTGGTTTCTCTCGGCGGCGATGAGGACAACAAATGGATAAAAAGTAGCCACCGACAATAACAAGGAACCAAAACAAAAAAAACAAATCACCACCACCATCAAGTCTGGTTCTGGATTTTAACTGAACGCTGGGTAAGCATTCAATTTTCTTTAAATGAATCAACGAATCATCCGCGTAGGATGGGTGGGTGTTTGTGTGTGAGTTCGCGGAGAATGAGCGGAAAATTTTGTGGGAAAACAGATATTTTTGCTTACGTTGACCATCGCTGATATGCCGGCAAAATGGACGAAAGAAAAACGGTGGTAACCAAAAACGCAAATAACCAAAGAAGAACACCCATGTATAGAATACGTTTACCATTGCCGCTGTAATGGCCAACCCAAGTCAAAATAGTAAAACAGAACGAATGAACACACATAGCAGGAGGGTAAAAAATCTTTTAAAATCAGCAGAATTTAACCGCAGCATGCAATTAATCAAGCCCAAAAACCACATGACACCCTCTTTTCCGCGACGATATGTTTTCCTGGTGTCTTCCATTTGTACTCGGCTAGTAAGGGATAAATGAAAGAGTAAAGTGGTAGATTAGATTGGCAAAAAAGGGAAACAGAGAAGAAGAAATAGCGCCAAAAAACTAACCAAACAATTTATTTTGTAAACCAAAAGAAAAATTTCTATGCTGTGCAGAGATGAGGGATGTAGTACAGAATTTAGGGAAAAGAAATATAGTTCTGAAAACGGGCTAAAAGGTGAAGAAAACGAAATAAGATAATAATGATGAACGATCTGTTCAATTATCGAGAATGCGATTACTTAGCCAATTTAACACCAGCTGATATATTAGACTTAAACGGTGGACGCCTTAAAAGTATTTCCAACCTGCTCGACTGGCAATCCTTAACCTCGTGTTGATCCCTTCAAAAATTAATCTTTTGAAATAAAGCTCCTTCGGTTGTCCCTTATTTGAAAGAAAATATAAGAAATATAAATTTTGGACACATGAAATCCACCAAACCTCATCTTCATCATCTTCTATAACTTTTTCTAGAAGTTTGACCTTGGCGATTTTGTCCTTGAAAATGAGGTTTGGTGGATTTCATTTGTCCAGAATTGATGTTCTTTATGACAAGAGCTACAACTTTGCCTCCATGAGCAAATTAAAATTCTTCGCGGTTTAGGAGATATGCGCCTGCCAAAATGCTCACTTTTGACTTATTTTTTCAAGGATATTTTTGATGTCCTTTTTATCCTAGAATGCAATAATTTATAATTATTATATAAAGCCTATAATCTCCTCTTTAATATGACACCAATACCAGCATCGTACGACGAGTACAACCCAGCAAAATGTTCGATACCAAAGATGCCATTCAATCATGGGTGAAAGTGATCTGGCATGTCATCTTTTTACCATCTTCATCGATGAATTTTATATGAGCGTGGACCCCAAAATATGCTATTCATTTTTGGATCCAAGGCATGTCATTTACACCAATGCTTTGACATGTCATTTTCACCAATGCTTTGGCATGTCATTTCCACCAATACTTTGGCATGTCATTTTCACCAACCCTTTGCAATGACAATATCATTACGACGAGAGTTTTAACAACGTTGGTTGTTATTTCGAGTCTCCGACAACATCCAGCCTCTTGTAAATAATTAATCTTATACATTTAGAAAAATGTGTATAAATAAAAACACAAAATTCATCTCTATTGGATCAATGTAATGGGCTCAAATGCTGATGAAAAGATCGGATCTTTCATGACTTCCTTTGCATGGGTTCAAATGCTAATGAAAAGATCGGAGTTATCACGACTTCCTTAGCATGTGTTCAAATGCTGATGAAAAGATCGGATCTTTCACGACTTTGTTTGAACCAATGCAAAAGATGACATGAAATCACGTCATCGCATGGAACCCATTCCCTCAAATTTTGCTGGGAAGTATTTAAAATATTTTTTTGAAAAATTTTGACCTTTGAAATTTGTTCGACCTCTTAAAGGTCAAAACGATGAGAAAACGAAAAATTAAAAATGTCATTTTACTCCATTTTGCCTATATTTACAAACGTATATAGTCCGGTTCAAGTGGTCTAAACGATGAGAAAACGAACAAGTAAAAAAGCGTTAAGTTCGGCCGGGCCGAACTTTTCATACCCTCCACCATAAAATATTCTGAACTAAAATGGAATAATTAGTTTTGATTCCTGTCCCCAACTTTAAGTGAGTACGTTAAAATGTCAGATAATGTACATAAAATGCATGGTGTAAGAAAGAAGGTGATACAATAATAGCAACCTATGTCTTCATTTGCTGTCAAAACATATTTTTAATCAAAAATAAATAACAAACATTTCGCTTCTATAAAAAATATCTGTGTACAACATCTTTGTTTAAGCTTCGCGAATAATATTTTAACGCTTTCTTCTAACTTTTGTGGATATTTCGCGCAAAAAAATTTTGACAGCAAATGAAGACTACAACCTAACGTCAACTATTGGATCACCTTGTTAAATTCGCCTTGATAAAATGTTTCATTCGGTAGGCCCTTTTTTATGGTGCCTACATCGAACTATGTATGTTGACATGTTTATAATAAAACATGGACCTATGTTGACAGTTTTTGATGGGAGCCTTTAATGTCAAATAACTCCTAATTCGGTTAAAAATTGTAGCTAGAATCCTCAAAATACCGAAAATAGGTACATAACGTTATATGGGGGCTATACCAAAACGTGGACCTAAGTCCACAACTTTTGTTGTATAAGTTTATTGACACTTAATAACCCTAAATGTCACATAATAGATAAATCGGTCTGAAAATGTAGCTAAAAAGTCAAAATACCGTAAATCGGGGGGTACCGTTATATGGGGGCTATACCAAAACGTAAACCTATGTCCACAACTTTTGTTATATAAGTTTATTGACACTTATGCACCCTAAATATCAAATTAGAGCTAAATCGGTCTGAAAATGTAGCTAAAAACGTCAAAATACCGTAAATCGGGGGGTACCGTTATATGGGGGCTATACCAAAACGTGGACCTATGTCCACAACTTTTGTTATATAAGTTTACTGACACTTAAGAACCCTAAATGTTAAATTATAGCTACATCGGTCCGTGTACCGTTATATGGGGGCTATACCAAAACATGGACCTATGTCCACAACTTTTGTTATATAAGTTTACTGACACTTAAGAACCCTAAATGTCAAATTATAGCTACATCGGTCTGAAAATGTAGCTAAAAACGTCAAAATACCGTAAATCGGGGGGTACCGTTATATTGGTGCTATACCAAAACGTGGACCTATGTCCACAAGTTTTCTTATATAAGTTTATTGGCACCTAAGAACCCCAAATGCCAAATTGTAGCTAAATCGGTCTGAAAATGTAGCTAAAAACGTCAAAATACCGTAAATCGGGGGGTAACGTTATATAGGGGCTATACCAAAACGTGGACCTATGTCCACAAGTTTTCTTACATAAGTTTATTGGCACTTAGGAACCACAAATGCCAAATTATAGCTAAATCGGTTTGAAAATGTAGCTAAAAACGTCAAAATACCGTAAATCGGGGGTACCGTTATATGGGGGCTATACCAAAACGTGGACCTATCTACACAAGTTTTGTTTTATAAGTTTATTGACACTTAAGAACCCTAAATGTCAAATTATAGCTAAATCGGTCTGAAAATGTAGCTAAAACCGACGAAATACCGTAAATCGGGGGTACCGTTATATGGGGGCTATACCAAAACTTGGACCGATATAGCCCATCATCGAACTTG
Organism: Musca autumnalis; assembly: GCF_047663935.1. NCBI lineage: Eukaryota > Metazoa > Arthropoda > Insecta > Diptera > Muscidae > Musca > Musca autumnalis. The sequence goes on along the minus strand of NW_027411977.1, from coordinate 199,984,618 downwards.
ATCTGCCTGCAAACAAAAGACGCATTTTCCCAAAATTTCAGCGTCCTATCTCCATTTTTGTGGATGCTAGAGTGATTACCACAGACGGACGGACGGACGGACGTGCACAGATCGACTCAGAATTTTACCCTGATCAAGAATATATACTTTATAGGGTCGCAAATGAGTATTTCAATGCTTTACAAACGGAAAAACAAACTTAATATACCCTCCATACTATGGTGGAGGGTATAAAAATTAAAAAATACCATTATACTCCATTTTGCCTATACTTTTAAACGTATATAGTCCGGTTCAAGTTTAACAAAATTTTTTGAAAATTGTCGGACGGTGTTATCGGTATTTTGATGGTTTTTGCGTCTTTATCACACCGAAATGGCTGAAATTTGGTACTTAGTATTCGTTGAGGATATAAAAATTTCCCCTAGAAATTGGTCAGTATAGATCCACGCCTTCATATAGCCCCCATAAGACGGTACCTCTCGATTTTCGGTATTTTGAAGGTTGTGGCAACAATAATCCACCGAAATGGCTGAAATTTGGTGTTTGGTCTTCATTTGGGGTATTAAACGTTCCATATGAAATTTTTCGGTATCGGCCCACTCCTCATATAGTCCCTAGAGAACGTACCTCCCGATTTTCGGTGTTCTGGAGGTTGGTGCCTCAATATTCCTCAGATTTGGCTGAAATTTGGTATTTAGTCTTCGTTGGGGGTATAAAACTTTCCCCCAGAAACTAGTCGGTACAGGTGTACACCTTAGTATAGCCCCCATGGAACGGTACCTCCCAATTTCCGGTATTTTGAAGGTTGTGGCCTCAATATTCCACCGAATGGCTGAAATTTTATATTTAGTTTTCATTTAGGGTATTAAATGTTCCATATGAAATCTGTCGGTATAGGTCCACGCCTTCATATAGCCCGCATAGAAAGGTACCACCCGATTTTCGACTTTTGAAGGTTTCAGCCGCATTATCGTTGGGAGTATAAAACTTTCCCCCAGAAATTTGTAGGAATAGGTCCACGCCTTCATATAGACCCCATAGAACGGTACCTCCCGATTTTCGGCTTTTACAGGTTTTAGCCGCATTATCGTTGGGAGTATAAAACTTTCCCCCAGAAATTTGTAGGTATAGGTCCACGCCTTCATATATACCCCATAGAACGGTACGATTTTCGGTACTTTAAAGGTTGTGGCCACAGCAACGCACCGAAGTGGCTGAAATTTTGTATTTATGGCTGAATTTTTTATTTGTCAACAAATACCACCCGATTTTCGTAATTCTCATGCTTGTGACGTCAATGTCGCACCGAAAGACTGAAATTTGTTATTTAGTCTTCCATGGGGTTATAAAGTATTCCAGAAGAGAATTATCAGTACAGGTCCGCGGGTACCTATAAACCCCATAGAAGCGTACATCTTGATTTTCGGTATTTTGAAGGTTTTACCGATATATCAGAAATTTGGTATTTGAGTCTAAAAACTTTCCACCAGAAACTTTCCTCCCGAATTTCGGTATTTTAAAGGTTAGCCACCTTATTTTACCGAACGTGGTATTGGTATTTAGTCTTCTTCATACACGAAAGGAAACTAATTGTTCCATTTTACTTCAATACAACTGTTGGTGGAGGGTATAACATGTTCGGCCTGGCCGAACTTAACGCCGTTCTTTCTTGTTCTGCTTAATCTGTTTAGGCTCTATCTCCAGATCTAGGAATCTGGCTGGATGAATAGGTTGTAAGCTTACGGATACTCATGTTTCGCAGGGTATCATCAATCCTTGCCCTATATGAATTGAGGAGGCTACAATATACCAAACGTAGTTATACAAAAACTACTCTGGCTTGTTATGGTAGCGGACGACCTTATGCTGCGATAAATGGGGCATGTGCTCCGGAGACCGCATTCAAACAATAATTACGTATGGCATCTGCCACTGCATTTCTGTGATCTAAGGTTTTCTATTGTAACGTTGGACATCTCTCTCCATATTAGAAAGGGCCCCCTGACATATGTGGGTGGGGGTTATATCTACCACAGTAATGAGAATGACTCTCACGATAACTCCTGATCAAGTAGTGTGTTGTCGTACTAGAAGGACATTTGTCTCCTCTTGCAGATTGTCCACTAACAACAGTACTCAGGGCGACGTTCTGACAGGTTTGAATGTTGTTCATAGCATATATCAGATGAACCTATCGGGATATCTAGGGACAGGGTTGCCGCCGGTTAGGAATGATGGCCTTGTTCATACATCGCAGCTTGTCGCAGAAAGCTGTATTATGCGCGGTCGACGTTAACATGCCATTGAATGTGTAGTTAGTGGTAGGAATTCTGCTAACATCGAGAACGACTTTCAACTCTGTGCTCATCTCCGAAGTTCATATGGAGAACAAAGGAATGATGACCTTGTTAATAAATCTCAGCTTGTCGCAGGACGCTGTATTATGTGCGGTCGTCGCGAATATTGAATGTGTAGTTAGTGGTCGGAATTCTGCTAACACCGACAACGACTTTCAACTCTATGCTCATCTCCGCAGTTCATGTGGTGAACAAAGTGGCCGAAGACCCAGTGACGGATATTTGCATAGTTAGATCGATCAAATAGGCGTTCAATCATCCACAAGTGACATTAGGAAATGTTCCCGGCACCAAGATCCTACAATCATGTGAATACGTAACGATATCAGTGCCTTGCGGAACCCCTTTTTATACCCTCCACCATATGGAGGGTATAATTAAATTTGTCATTCCGTTTGTAACACATCGAAATATTCGTCGGAGACCCTATAAAGTATATATATTATTGATCAGCATAAAATTCAATGTCGATTTGACCATGTCCGTCTGTCCGTCCGTCCGTCCGTCCGTCTGTCTGTCTGTTGAAATCAAGATACAGCTCGCAATTTTAAAGATAGAGAGTCAAAATTTGGTACAGAAGTTTTTATTACTTGCAGGATGGTTGGTATTGAAAATGGGATATATCGGTCCACGTTTTGATATAGCCCCCATAGAACGGTACCTCCCGATTTTCGGTATTTTTAAGGTTTTAGCTTCATTATCCTGCCAAAATGGCTAAAATTTGGTACGTAGTCATCTTTAGGGGTATAAAACGTTCCCCCAGAATTTTGTCGGTATCGGTCCACACCTTCATATAGCCCCCATAGAACGGTACCTCCCGATTTTCGGTATTTTTAAGGTTTTAGCTTCAGTATCCTACCAAAATGGCTGAAATTTGGTACGTAGTCTTCTTTAGGGGTATAAAACTTTCCCCCAGAATTTTGTCGGTATCGGTCCACACCTTTATATAGTCCCCATAGAACGGTACCTCCCGATTTTCGGTATTTTTAAGGCTTTAGCTTCATTATCCTACCAAAATGGCTGAAATTTGGTACGTAGTCTTCTTTAGGGGTATAAAACTTTCCCCCAGAATTTTGTCGGTATCGGTCCACACTTTTATATAGCCCCCATAGAACGGTACCTCCCGATTTTCGGTATTTTTAAGGTTTTAGCTTCATTATCCTACCAAAATGGCTGAAATTTGGTACGTAGTCTTCTTTAGGGGTATAATAAAACTTTCCCCCAGAATTTTGTCGGTATCGGTCCACACCTTTATATAGCCCCCATAGAACGGTACCTCCCGATTTTCGGTATTTTCAAGGTTTTAGCTTCATTATCACACCGAAATGGCTCAAATTTGATACTTAGTATACGTTGGTGGTATAAAACTTCCCCCAGAACTTTGTCGGTATCGGTCCATGCCTACATATAGCCCCCATAGAACGGTACCTCCCGATTTTCGGTATTTTGAACGCTTTGGCCTCAATATTCCACCGAAATGGCTGAAATTTGGTATTTAGACTTTGTTGGGGGTGCTCAAACTTCCCCCTTAAATTTGTCGGTATAGGTCCACGCCTTCATATAGCCCCCATAGAACGGTACCTCCCGATTTTTGTAATAATGAAGATTGTGACGTCAATATCCAACCGAAATGGCTGAAATTCGTTATTTCGTCTTCCAAGAGTTATAAAATATTCCAGAAGAGTATTATCAGTATAGGTCCACATCTTCCTATATTCCCATAGAAGCGTACTTCTTGACTTTCGGTATTTTTTAAGTTTTAGTCACATTCTCTTACCGAAATATAGGAAATTTGGTATTTAGTCTTCTTTGAGCCTAAAAAGTTTCCGTCAGAAATTTGTCGGTATAGATCGACATTTTGAAATAGCCCCCATAAAATGGTGCCTCACATTGTTTTACCAAAATTGCTGAAATTTAGTATTAAGTCTTCTTCATACACGAAAGGAAACTAATTATTCAATTTTACTTCAATACAACTTGTGGTGGAGGGTATAACAAGTTCGGCCCGGCCGAACTTAACGCCGTTCTTACTTGTTCACTCTACATAATTTTGGGTTCTTGTCCTTGAGTTCCAAATACGTCTTACGTACCCACATATATTCGATTATCGAATGTTTCTGACTCGGCCGTAAGATTGATTGTCTGTTCGATGACCTCAGCCAGTGTGGAGTATTTGACAGTACCGAGATAGTCAGAGGTTGGCCCGAACTCACTCGACAATTTGCACAGATCAGACTCAGGACCAATTTTGTATACCCTCCAGGGACGTACGCAGGTGGGGCCATGGGGAGCCAGCGTCACTAACGAGTATTGAAGATAATATTGTGAAGAGTTTCTAAGTATTTGTAAACAACGCTATCTACGCTTTTTTCGAGGACAATCTAATTGAAACTCTCTACCTACTGACGATCAAAATCGCAATGAGGAAATTTTAGGAGACTGATGTCCTTGTGAGGACAGATGTTTCTTCAAAGAAAATGTTTCTTTTATAGGGACAGAAACCAAAACTCTTTGTGAGGTACGGAAGATCGAAGACTAAAAAAACAAAAATTATTTAGAAATCCCGGTATTGAAAAAATTAAAAGTTATTTAAAAATCCGGGCTTTGAAAAAATTAAAAAGTTTTTAAAAATCTAAGTCTTGAAAAAATTAAAAAAATTTAAAAATCTAAGTCTTGAAAAAATTAAAAATTATTTAAAAATACACGCCTAAAAAATTACATTACATGTCTTGGAAATAATTAAAAACTATTTAAAAATCCACGACTTGGACATGGAAAAAATTAAAAATTATTTTAAAATCCAAGTCTTAACCTTGCACTATAGGTAATTTGCCCTGTTTTTGAGACAAAAATTAATAGTAGCGGAATTAAAGGATTTTTTAACTTTTTAAATTATTTATGTGTAAAAGTGAGATAAAACAAAAATTTTTAAAGATAAATTCGGATATAACGAACAACGGTTATAAGCAACTACGTATATAACGAACAAAGCTATATTTTCCAATTCAATTTTCATAAGTTTTCTTATACACAACAAACTAATGAAAACGATCACGGCAGTAAGTAACAAAAATTTTGTCCCCGCGAGTAGATTTTCCCATGAATTGTCACTACAGTTTTGTATATTTTTGGAATGTACGCTAATAAAGACGAGTTTAGTACTCCCTTAAACCGTATCAATGATTAATATGTAATAGAGAGATAAAATAAAGCTTACTACTGCCGCACCGTTTATAGAAAACCACGGATATACCGAACAATTTGTCGCCATTACTTATTTTACTTGCAATGAAATTGTAAACAATATTTTTTTATAATTAATTGGATTAATCGAGCTAATATGGCCTAAGGAGTTTTGTATTGAAAAATGAATTCTAGCGAAATACCACACACTCAACCATTACGCTACGATCGTTTCGCCTGGTGGTTTAAGCCAGGCTCATCAGGCGTATTTGAATGCTAATGGCTAGAAGACAAAGGCTGATTTTGATAACTTCTATTTATACAAACATTTTTACAATTTTGTAATTATGAAGTATTTATGGAAGTCTTTTTCTTTATCAAGTCACCCTAGTGTCTTGTCTAGGAATCATTTTCTCAATACATACACATATACAATCGAAGGGGGGTTTCCTTCATGAATTGTAATGCCTTCAGTTTTTGAAGTTTTGGATATCATGTCGACTAGTTTTGTTGATATGATACATTGGCATCATGTTGACTAGTTTGTTGATATGATACATTGGCAGTGGCTTAGAACGCTGAGATCTCGACAACATTGTCTGTTTGTTGGAGAGAACCCAGGTTCAAACCTCAGCCGGGGCAGCCGGGCTCTGCTGTGAAGATTTTTATTTATTATTGTCTTTTTAGATTTAGATTAGATTTTTTAAATAAAAATCTTCACAGCAGAGCCCGGCTGCCCCGGCTGAGGTTTGAACCTGGGTTCTCTCCAACAAACAGACAATGTTGTCGAGATCTCAGCGTTCTAAGCCACTGCCAATGTATCATATCAACAAACTAGTCAACATGATGCCAATGTATCATATCAACAAAACTAGTCGACATGATATCCAAAACTTCAAAAACTGAAGGCATTACAATTCATGAAGGAAACCCCCCTTCGATTGTATATGTGTATGTATTGAGAAAATGATTCCTAGACAAGACACTAGGGTGACTTGATAAAGAAAAAGACTTCCATAAATACTTCATAATTACAAAATTGTAAAAATGTTTGTATAAATAGAAGTTATCAAAATCAGCCTTTGTCTTCTAGCCATTAGCATTCAAATACGCCTGATGAGCCTGGCTTAAACCACCAGGCGAAACGATCGTAGCGTAATGGTTGAGTGTGTGGTATTTCGCTAGAATTCATTTTTCAATACAAAACTCCTTAGGCCATATTAGCTCGATTAATCCAATTAATTAATAACTTTCATAAATAATGGCCTTCGTCCTAAAAAGACAATAATAAATAAAAATATTTTTTTATATTTATTGTTTATTTCCTCAAACCAAACTTCCACAATTTTAGGACTTTTTATTGAGAAGTAACCTAATAAAATCTCATAAATATCAAAAAAACGGGCAAAATCGGGTTTTGAAACCTAGTAATACCAATGCAGAAGACTTTCAGTAATGTGTTCTAGGTGGCAAAATCACGGCCAAACACGGCCAATTTAGTGTAAGTCTATGTGAAGTGAGTTTAAGAAAAATAAAATATTTATTTCTGACTTTTTGTTTTTTTGGTCGCTACCCAAAATGTTTAGGCTATATTATATATTAAATAAATTCCTCTCGCAATTGTCAATCTATTCCATATTTCAGATATTTATATTTCTTTATTTTCCGCGGTTTTAAATACATTGAAATATGCCTTACAAAATATATTTTGTTAGTTCTTCTTCGAAATACTCACTTTGACTGCAATTTAAACCGCGATAATGACGCTATTTTGAAAAATATCATTCATATTAATAAATTTTGACATGCTCTTTTTTCAATGCCAACTAAAAAATTATTATTATTGAAAGTTGCAAAATCGACTTTTTGCCTCAAAAACTGGGCAAATTACCTATAGTGCCTTGGAAAAAAAATTAAAAATTATTTAAAAGAGCACGTTTTGGTCTCGGAAGAAATTAAAAATTATTTAAACATCGACCTGTTGGTCCTGAAAAAATTAAAAATTGTTTAAAAATCCTCGTCTTAACCTTGGAAAATATAAAAATTATTAAAAAATTCACGCCTCGGCATTGGAAAAATTAAAACTTATTTAAAAATCCACGTCTTTGTCTTGGAAAAAAATAAAAATTTTTAAAAAAAATCGCGTCTTGGTCATGAAATAATTAAAAATTATTTAAAAAGAATTTTAAAGATCCTTGTCTTAGCTTTGGAAAAAATTAAAATTATTTAAAAATCCACAAAATTAAAAATTATTTTAAAATCCAAGCCTTAAGCTTGGAAAAAAATAAAAAATTTTTAAGAACCCGCGTCTTGGCCTTGAAAAAATTAAAAAATATTTAAAAATCCACATCTTGTTCTTGGAAAAATTAAAAAATTTTTAAAAATAAACACCTTGGCTGTGGAAAAATAAAAATTTTAAAAACCCTCTTCTTGGAATTGAAAAAATTAAAAATTATTTAAAAATCCACGTCTTGGTCTTGAAAAAATTAAAAATTATTTAAAAATAAACACATTGGCTGTGAAAAAATAAAAATTATTTAAAGTTCACGTCTTGTGCATGGAAAAACTTACAAATTGTTTAAAAATTTAGGTTTTTATATTCGAAAAAATTAAAAATTTTTTAAAAATTCAAGTCTTGGACTTCCCTAAAATTAAAAAAAAATCATTCAAAATGCCACTTCTCGAAGAAATAAAAATTGAGTTACATTTACAAGTTTACAAGTATATCCTGAGTTCCTCTTCATTGTTTATAAAAAATCCCCGTTTGTAATCTTAAAAATTATTTCAGGGTTTTTTTATGTACACTCCAGACGTCTGGTTTGCAGATTTGTTTTCTCTTGTTTTACTTTTCTAACACAAACAAACAAAAAAATTTTCCTCGTCATTGCTTATTTTCAACTTTTTTTCTCGATTCTAAACTCTAACAAAAAACGGAAATCCAAAAACAAGGATAGAAATTAACCGCATAAATGAAGAATGGCTTGTGTGTTACAGGGAAAAGAAAAAAGTTTTTGTTTTATCTTGTCAGCACGGTTTGTTGACTCTTTTCAAAACTATTCGTCTATAACAAAAGATGATGAGTTCATTTACCAAAAACAACAACAAGAACATTAAAAAACAGACCAGAATATACAACAGCTAAATTGATTTTTATCATTGATTTCAGAAACTAAGTTTTAATGTGAAATGTTATTTTGAAGTTTATAAAATAATTTAAAACTTTAAAGTTGAGAAGATGTAGAGACACTGAATGCCATCCCTATGAGAATTGTGGCCGAATGACCAGTTTGCTTCATCTTTTAATTATAATTGTTAAGCAACGACATATCAATAATGGATTTTTTAAAGAATACGAGTCTATTTTATTTTAAACTTATTATTAAGTCTTTTTAAGTTGCTGTAAAGTCTACACACATTACTACTTCTTTAAATTTACCTTTTACTTCCATCAGCTACTTTACATTCCATTAATAATCAACTGGTGGCCAAAAATAAACAAAAGTGTACTGGCAAAAGCACTTACTGCATATTTATAATGCCAACAAAAAAAGAATGCAATAAAAACAAAACAAAAAAACTCAACTGAACTGAAAACTATAGTCCTCCGAATCATTACTATAAAACTTAAGAGAAGCTCATTGTAAATTTAAAAGGATTTATGTTTAGCTGTTGGATTTCGTACAAAAATGCCTGTGCCGAAAATTTGCCCAGTAGCACATGGTGGTGGTCATTTGAAGTCATAGTTTTAACTCGAGCAAATCCTCGCCCAAAAGTCCTTTTGTAAAATATACGGTAACAGATACAACTCCATGCCTTATGCGATGGGTGCTTTGGGTAGGGTAGCTACTTTAATGGTGGTTCGTTGAGAATGGTTGACTGTGTATGTTAGTGTGTGTGTTGATATTACCACGCGCTTTGACTTGTTATCTTTGCTTTTTTTCTCAGTGTTTTTTCTTTTGGAAAAGAGTAGCAACGTTTCGGTTACTAAAGGCACAGTATTTTAACTTACAGATACTGTATGTTACATAAGAAATAACTATAAACAAGTAAAAAATCGTTAAGTTCGACCGGGCCGAACTTTGTATACCCTCTACCATAAAATATTCTGAACTAAAATGGAATAATTAGTTTCCTTTCCTGTCCACAATTTTTGGTGGAGATATTTTATGACCACGGATACCCCAAATGCCTGAATTAGGCCAGAAAATGTACCCAGCAAAATGTTCGATGCCAAAGATGCTATTCAAGAATGGGTGCAAGTGAAATGGAATGTCATTTTTATACCCTACACCACTATGTGGGGAGGGTATTATAAGTTGGTTTTGGCCAAAAAGTTTGTAACGCATCGAAATAATGGTCGTAGACCCATACTTATATATATCAAAATGAATGTCTCGACGAGCTGAGTCGATCTGGCTATGTGTGTCCGTCCGTCAGTCCGTCCGTCCGTCCGTCTGTCCGTCTGTCCATCTAAACCTTGTAATCACGCTACAGGTCGCAATTTTGATCGGATCGTCACGAAATTTTGGATGTTGATGGGGGTCCCGGAGGGGAAGAAGCCTATTGATTTTGGTGATGGTCGGATAATATTTAGGGGTCGGAATAGGCAAAAAACGTATGTGGATAAAAAGACAACGTTTTTTTCCAAAGCGAATATCTCAGCTTCTGTATGGAGTATACTAAAAGCAAAACCTGACAATGAAAGTAGAAAATATCGCCTTTCTAATGATGTTAAGTGGGTTCTCGTAGGTGATCAAACAACGAAGATATCGCAACAGTAGCAAATAAAACCCAAAATTTTATTTTTGCGATTTTAATTATAATGACGAATATCACAGCTTTGGTTGGGGACTTTCCAAAAGCAAAGCCTGGCCATGAAAGTAGAAGATTCCATCTTTACAATGATGTAAACTAGGTCAGCGTAGGTGACCAAATAACGGAGATATCGCAATAGTCGGTAATACATCCCATTTTTCTACTTTTTTGGAAATCACGCTACAAGTCTCAATTTTGATCGGATCGTCACGAAATTTTGAAGGTTATTGGGGGTCACACAGATGAAGAAGCCTATTGATTTTGGTGATGGTCGGATAATATTTAGGGGTCGTAATGGGCAAAAAACTTATTTGCAGAAAAAGACAACGTTTTTTTCCTAAGCGAATATCTCAGCTTCAATATGGGGTATACCAAAAGCAAAACCTGGCCATGAAAGTAGAAAATATCGCCTTTCTAATGATGTTAAGTGGGTTCTCGTAGGTGATCAAACAACGAATATATCGCAATAGCCGCTAATAGAACCCAACTTTTTATTTTTGCGATTTTAGTAATAATGACGAATATCATAGCTTCGGTTGGGGATCTTCCAAAAACAAAGTCTGACTATGGAAGTAGAAAATCCCATCTTTACAGTGATGCAAAGTAGGTTGGTGTAGGTGGCCACATAACGGAGATATCACAATAGTCGGCAATACATCCCATTTTTTTGTAATCACGCTACAGGTCGCAATTTTAATTGGATCGTCACGAAATTTTGGGTGTTATTGGGGGTCCCACAGAGGAAAAAATCTTTTGATTTTTGATAATGGTCGGATATTATCCAGGGGTCGGAATGTGACAAAAAAAAATTTTTGGAAAAAATACCAACGTTTTATTTTAATGTTTATATCTCCCTTCTGTAGGAGGTATATCGAAAGCAAAACCTGGCAAGGAAAGTAGAAAATATCACCTTTACAACGATGTGAAGTAGGTTGTCATAGGTGGTCAAACAACAGAGATATCGCAATAGTCGGTAATGCATCCCTTTTTCCATTTTTGTGCAATCACACTACGAAATTTTGATCGGATCCTCACGAAATTTTGGGGGTTGATGGGGGTCTAACAGAGAAAGAAGCCTATTGATGGTTGGCATACATCCCACTTTTCCATTTTTCATTTGGGCTGTACTGTCGATGCACTAAATGCGTTTCAAAAAAATTGACCTGTGTTAATGAAGACATTCAGAGCGAAGGCGCTAAGCTATCCCAATTTTAATATTTTGAATTTTATTAGTCAAAAGCTTATGAACAGGGGTAGTGGTGTAGGGTATCACATAGTCGGCCCCGACCCGACTATAGCCTTGGCTCACTTGTTTCAGCATCTTCACTCATTCTTTTTACAAGAGCGTGACCCCCAAAACATGCAATTCATTTTCAGATCCTAAGCATGTCATCTTTACTAACTCGATGGAATGGCATCTTCAACAATTCTTTGGCATGGCATCTATACCAATCCTTTGGCATGCCATCTTAACCAATTCCCAAGAATAGCATTTTCACTAATCTTTGGCATGTCGTTTTCACCTACCCTTTGGCATGTAATTTTCACGTCTTGTTCGGAAAATGGAAAATGCTGTATTGAAGAATGATTTTCTTTTCTTATTTTATTAATTCAAAGGAATTAATGAAATAACTATAATTTATTTATCAGCATAAAGTTTACATCTATTATTGCAGTTTGTTCTCGTTGTTGTAACAGCAGTTAATATGTTTATATTCTCATTTTTCTGCTTAATCTGACTCTGGGTCTATCAGTCGTAAGAATGTGGCTATTTCGCTATTTATATGGTTTGTAACCACAAAGCTGCAAACTTAAGTTTCTTAGCAGGATTGGTAGGGCAATTGAAAAGGAGCAGTGTGTCGTGGGGGCCTGTGTTGTATGCTGGGCAGATGTTTTCCACGGTGTCATCAGTACTTGCCCTATAGGAATTTTGACGGCTGCACCATCCCGAGCGTATTGACCCAAAACTACTCTGGTTTGTCCTGACAGCTGGCGCTTCTCAGCTGCGATAGATGGTGGATGTTCTCCAAGGACCCCATTCACACGATAACTGTTTACTGCATCTGCGACTGCATTCGTGTGAATGCTACTTAAACCTGGTTGAAAGGCTTGTTGATCTAGAGGTTCTCTCTTGTAACGTTAGACTTCTCTTTCTAGATTATGAGCACGGCTTGCTCTGAGTGAGTCCTCTGCTAATATGGAGATGGCCTTCAGCGCAGTTGTTGTGCTGCTTACGGATCCTATGCTATTGATCGGCAACTGGAAAGTTATTTCTGATGCTGGAAGAACTATAGCTACAAGGGTCCTTGCTACGGGCGACAAAAGCGAAATCGGTTTGTAAGATTCACCTTTGCTGGCATCCTTTTCGGGCTTCAGTAGCTGGCCCATTTTCCAGACTTCGGGAACGATGTGTTTGGCAAGCGACAGGTTGTAAATTTAAGTGAGAAACTTGACTTCCGGCCGTCCCAGCTGTTGCAGTCTAAACACCGCCGCTGCACGCAACAGAGTTTACTTCCTCCGCAACAGGTTTTGCTTCATCTTACAAAAGGATTTTACTTCCCATCAGTGCAGTGCAGATTTCGACATTCACTCCAACTGCAGATTACTACTTCGTGAATTTTATTTTACAACGTTTTGGAAATGTTTGTTGTTTTGTAGGGATCTACAAATCGACTTGTTGAGCAGGGTTCTCTAGAGCAGACAAGGAAACTTTTATAATTGGCCTGTTCCTTTACTTTAAAAATGGTAATTGTTGCAAAAATGGTAAAAGTGGCGAACTGCTCTCATAGAAATTGTATGCTTTTAAAAGTAAGGAAACTCTTTGCTGGTAAAAACTGGTAACCTCAGGCACGTAAGGGAACACGACTAATACCAAAGAGTGTAGTCCGACTCTATTTTTAGCTCAATGATTGGGACTTCCTAGCATAATAAATCTTACATTGCTTTAAACGTACATATTTAGATAAATAAAAGAATATATACATGTGTAAAAATAAAAACACAAAATTCATCTCTATTGGATCTATGGGTTCAAATGCTAAGGAAAAGATCGGATCTATCACGACTTCCTTTGAATTGGTTCAAATGCTGATGAAACGATCGGATCTTTCACGACTTCTTTCGAATGGGTTCAAATGCTGATGAAAAGATCGGATCTTTCACGACTTCATTTGAACCAATGCAAAAGATCCAGTGAAATCATGGCATCTCATGGAACCACTTCCATAAAATTTTGCTGGGTATCTAAAAATGTTTTAAATTTGGCGGCGCCTTTATGTGGGGCCTATATCAAAGTTGACAATTTTAAATGGAGAAGTTTTGTGATCTATGGTAACCTCAAATATAAAATTTCAGCAACTTCGGTCAGATTATGTAGCTAAAATCCTCATCCACATTCATGTACCAGATAGACTCAAAACTGAAACTGTTTCGGCTAGCGTCAGCCTAGTCATGCACATAAATGTTTTTGTTTGTTTTTTTTCGTTTTGGGAACAACACATCCCGCAGTGTTTGCTCCGAATTTTATTGGTTCGAGACAGGACTGCAAAACATCCCATACCGTACATGTGTTCTCTCTGTCCATCACAGGTCAGCATCTGCGCGCTAAAACTGATGCATGGATTGACTTTAGGGGTTGTTCCGAGTTAGCACGAGTCGTATAGTATCCCGAGCATAGATTAGCCAAAACTACTCTGGTTTGTCGTGGCAGCTGACGCTCCTCTGCTGTATAGATAGGGGATGTTCTCCGAGGCCGCATTCACACAATAGTTGTTTTTGGCATCCGCCACTTCATTGTTTCTCTATTGGTTCTCTCTTGTAACGTTGGAACTCTCTTTCTAGATCATGAAGACCTCTCCTAATAGTACTGGGTGGGTCCGAGCAATTACTACAACAAAAGCATGCCATTGTGTTGCTACACTGGAAGAATCCTTGTGTCCTCATGTATATGGATGCAGTTCTCAAGGCGGTATTATGACAGGTTTGAAAAATGTTCCATTTTGGTGCATTTATATTCGCAGACCACTTACCGAAGACCGACCTATCGCGTTATACATATATGGTCAACATGATTTCCTTATCTGCTACTGGCTAGGGACTTTAGGACCTTGTTCTTACATCTCAGTATGTCGCAGATATCTGTGGAATACGTGGACGACCTGAACAAGCTCTTCAATTTTGGGGAAGTTTGTGGTCGGAATCCTGCTACAATCGACCGTGAAATTCAACTCTGTTCCCATTTCTGCCATCCATGTGATGAACAAAGTGGGCGTAGATTTAGTGGTGGATATTTGCATATTCCTCGTGTGCAAAAAGATCAGTCAAATAGGTTCAGACTTTCATAAGTGACATCAGGGAAGGTACCTTACGCCAAGATCTTACAATCATCCGCATACGGTACAATCCCAATATCGTCTGGAGAGGCGGAATACAGGAGAGGTAGAGGTTAAACTGTTTCGGAAATATCACCCCACCTTGGGAAACTCCCTGTTTCACTCTACTGGTCTTGAACTTCTTGTTCCTGAATTCCACGTACGTCTGGCTTCCACACATATATAACGTTTCAAACTTGGCTGGAGGGTTGTCTGCTCGATGTCTTCAAACAGCGTGAAGTGCTTGACAGTATCATAGGCTTTTGATAAGTCAAGCGCCACAATCACTGTTCTGTGACACGGCTTTCTCTGGTTGAGTCCTCGATAATATCTGTGGAGATGACGCGTAGCATTGTTGTCGTGGTGTGCTACTTACACTGTGCAGCAGCATTTTTGGGGGGTGGAAAATTTGATTTGGAGATGAAAGCCCTTGATGAGTATACTAAGAACCCAAAAGGAAATTTTTGCCATAGGTCAAGTTTCTGAGATATCGCGCGATGAAGTTTTTGATTTTTTCCCTATAATACTTGGGAAAATAGCTTTATATCTCTGTTTAGCGTTATTGTAGCATCGTTTTGAGGTGACATGTCTTCAGTTATATCGATTGGCGAATCTTTTTGTAGAACATTTCATTCTTCTAACTCGATGCCTTTCATGTCCTTTTCGTCCTTTATTTCTTGAACCGCAGTGAAAGTACCACAAGATGAGAGTTTTCAGCATCCAAATATTCTACATAAATGTTGCTCAGAAGATTTTAAATACGGTTCTCTTTGACAACTTATCGACTTTGTCCCGTTTTCATTATAATTTTTAACATTTATTCGGACTTGGTTCAGAATTAAACTGTGTTTTGTTTTTTTGTATATTCGTTATTGGTTATGTAATAATATTAGTACGCGCAAATATGGATATCAAAGGCTGGGGGGTGACAAATTATTTTTGGCGATGAATGTCGATGAAGTTAATATGATGAACCCGGAAGGACAGTTTGTCCATAGATTAAACTTCTGAGTTATGGCGTGATCAAATTTCGTTAGGGTTTTTTCATGCAGGTATGTATAGTTTGTCAAGAAAGAATTAATTTCGCTATAACTCAGAAGTTTGACCTATGGCAACACCGTCCTTCCGGGTTCATCATACTATATTCATCGACATTCATCGCCAAAAATAATTTTTCACCCCCCCGCCTTTGATCTCCATATTTGCGAGTACTGATATTATTCCTATACATAACCAATAACGAATATACAGAAAAACAAAACACAGTTTAATTCTGAACCAAGTCCGAATAAATATCAAAAATGACAATGAAAACGGGACAAACTTGATTAGTTGTCAAAGAGAACCGTACCTAAAATCTTCTGAGCAACATTTTTGTGGAATATTTGGATGCTGAAAACTCTCATCTTGTGGTACTTTCACTTCGGTTCAAGAAATAAAGGACGAAAAGGACATGAAAGGCATCGAGTTAGAAGAATGAAATGTTCTACAAAAAGATTCGCCAATCGATTTGACGGAAGACATGTCACCTCAAAACGATGCTACAATAACTCCAAACAGAGATATGGAGCTATTTTCCCAAGTATTATAGGGAAAAAATCAAAAACTTAATCGCGCGATATCTCAGAAACTTGACCTATGGCGAAAATTTCCTTTTGGGTTCTTAGTATACTCATCAAGGGCTTTCATCTCCAAAAGAAATTTTCCACCCCCCAGACTTTGAGTTCCATTTTGTGTCACAGTGTTACCGAACTTAACTGAATTGCAATTTCTGGGGACAGACATCCGAAACAATATGGGTGGCTAGTGACAGGTTGAAAACATTATTGATATACTTGACTTCTGGCACATCCAGCTGTTTCAGTATTATTATGAAGATTTCGTCAGGGCCCAACGCTTTTGGTTGATTTAGCGTTTCTGATGCAATTCGCAACATCATCCATTGTAAATTGTGGTAGTACATTCTCGGCAGGAAAATATCTAATGCGGCTTGGTACACTTCTCTTCGCCCTGTCACTTCCGGGTTGACAAACTGTCGATTGAACTGTCTTGCGCATCTCTTCGGATCAGTCAGCGTTACGTCGCCAAAAGTGATTAACGTAACCGTTGCCCATAATTCACTTATTCCGGTTCCAATGTTGTAGAGTATTCTGATGGTCACGACGGCTCAATGGGGGCTGTGTTCACGTAGAATACAACAACATAGTCCCTATAGTAGTCCCCCACATGGACGGGTCCAGAACAACCCATTCCCTACATTTATTGCATTGCATCCGAAATTCAAATGTGGTGCATGAGGAGGTGACAAAATGAACACATCCATATTGGTCCTTGGTTTTCCTCCGGCACGGACCAAAAGAATCGGGAACAGGCATTCCCGGATATGCGACTCCTAACACAGAAAAACTATATAAATACAAACATGTGGACATTGCGGTGGCAGCAGCTGGCCGAAACACGGGTGTTGTGTGGTTCCGGGTCAATCCGGTATCAAGAACCTGGTGCAGTGGGATTGGGCTGAGGTAGTACATGAACTCGCAGTTGACCATTTCAATTTATCGTTTGCTCAAGGCTTGTATACGGACGGAATTAGAACATTAACAGGCCATCCATCCTCTATCTACTGTATCTCGTATGTGATCCAAAAAAATTTTGTTTGCCATTTCCATGTCCATAGTTTGCTGATGGTTCTTGTTCGTACAACACACTTCATGTTTTTAAGATATTCTGGGGGATCCTTATCTGACTCTACGGTCATTTTCTTCCTCTGAAATGTCCAGGATTTACTTTCAAATCCACAGGTTCTTTAGACGATTCAGCAATCGGATTCACCGTTTTCATGTGCGTTTCAGAAAATGTTCAGGCCCGACATTCCTGAGGGAGTATGACGGTAGGGATTATATTGCTTCGTGCTGCTCCATCGTGATCCCCTGTGAGTCTTCGTCATCATCAGATCATACAACTTTCCCGCAATATCCGCAACAGCAGTACCAGCCGTAGCCTTTAACATCGCGTATTGCTGTTCGAGTTCCTGAGAATATGACATTTCTGCAGTTTAACTGCGATGGTCTTCGAGGTAAGACCAGTGAGATTGTGAATTTTATGAGTAAAAGAAATATAATGGTTTCGGCGATTCAAGAAACGAAGCTGAACTGCAACTGCAGTCTGCGGAGTTGTGATGGATACAACGTTCTTCGCTTGAATCGTACAAGAGGTGGCGGTGGTGGACTTGCATTACTATTGCACCAGTCTGTCCAGTACCGACCTATATCACTTGAGCTAGACTCTAGTGACCCATACTTGGAGTGTATGGGGGTAGCGGCCCTTGGGTCGGCCGATCTACCAATCCTCATCAATAGACCACCCGACTTCATAACCACTAAACGCCGTACTTTCTTTAACCATGGGAAAGCTATTTGGCAAGGATTTAGGGAAATCACTAATCAACACTTCAGAGAACTGCCCAATTCCGCTGATGTTCCCGTAGCAGTGGGGAATTGCCGAGACATCATCACTGATACACCCGCTCGCCATATTCCTGCTCGTCGAACACCAGAAATAAGACCTAATTTCCCAGCAAAGGCGACGCGAGTATCAAATGAACGTGATGAGCTTTGCCGCACGAACCCTTATGACCCCAGAGTCAAAGAACTGACAGTAAAAGTCAATAGGTTAGTCAGTGAACACAAGCGGGAAAAGTGGATAGAGCATCCGAAGTGCTGCAACATTGGAACCGGTTTTAGTAAATTGTGGACAACGGTTAAGGCGCTATCCAACCCGGGTAGGAGGGATGATCGGATATCTGTCATGTTTGACTGCGTGGCTATGACCAAAGCGTTTGATACGGTCAGCCAGGCTATGCTGTTCGAGGACATCGAGAATATTACCCTAGGGCTTATCTGAAATGCTGGGTCATTAACTATTTCTGTGGTCGTGGATTTCAGAGACAAGAAGTCTAAACCCCGTAGAGTGAAGCAGGGAGTTCCCCAAGGAGTGGTGATATCTCCGGAACTGTTTACCCTCTACTTTTTCTGCAATTCTACGTCCTTCCGACGGCATTGAGTTAATTACGTACACGGGTGATTGTACGCTTATGGCGTCAAGTCCCAACATTGTTAGCATTTGTGACAGGCTAAACGCCTATATCATTGACTTTGTTGAGTTCTTCCACGCGAGGAATATGAAAATATCCACCACTAAGTCAACAGCCACCGTGGTGCAATCGTATGCACACTAAGTAGGTCTGCGGTTAGATTCCCATGTCAGGTAACATCAAATTTCCAACGGTGGCAAATTCCCCTCATAATGTTGGCGACATTTCCTGAGTATTTCAGCTATGTACAACTTTTCTACAAGTGGTCTCTTAAGAAACGCCGTTCGGACTGTTGGTTCCATATTATTGAGTTAATATGAATCGGGGTGCACTCATATGAGGGAAGTCTCCCTTGTCCCGTCTGGGATGTTTTTGGAACATTATTATTACTAAGTCAACAGCCAACACTGTTCACCACATGTACGACGCAAATGAAGCTCCCACTGAATGTGCGGGTCGACGGTTCAATAACTCCGACCACAAATTACCCCAAAGTCCTGGGGGTCACATTAGACAGCATGTATAAGTCGCGCATGCTGCAGCTGTCTGCGATAAGATGAGAAGCAGAAACTCGGTCTTCAAGTTCCTAACCGGCAGCACTTGGGATGCGGATAAAGAATCGATAGGTCAGCCTGTAGGAAGCTATGCGGCGCGAGCATGGTTTGCTAACGTAAGTGATACGCAACGGGATAACTTTTAAATCTGCCAGAATGCAGCCCTGAGAACAGCAACAAGGTGTCTCCTCATGTATTCAGTGGGCCATTTGCATCAGGAGACCAAGATCCTGCCTGTGCGTCGATAAAACAGGATGTTGTCGATGCAATGTTTGCAAGACCATCCAAATCACCAACTGATAGATATACCCGAGCCCTCCAGGCGAGTCAGGAGATCTTTCATGATCTGGAGATGGAGGTGCAGAGATACAAAAGAGAACCCCTATATCAGCGTGCTTATCAGGCAGACTTGAGAGATATTCACACTGACTCAGTTGCTGTGGCTTTAGGAGTCTATAGTGTGAATTTTGGCGGCGGCTTGCAGGAGGTCAGATCCGCTTCCAAAGAAACTGAAGGACTGTTAGTGCTTTCTTTCGGAGCATTATGTTTTGCTTTGATAAGCCGCGCCAGGTTTATCTTGAATTTGAGTCGTTGTACCCCTGACATCTGTTTTGATATCGGTGTCAGAGTTGATTACCCGTCTCTGAAAGTTGGTTTAAGATTGAACTTTCCCTGAACTTATACGAATCCTCTTCCCTATATTCGACCGTAGGTTGTGTGTTTGTACAGATTCTTCGACCACAGATGCCAAGTCAGTCAGATATATGGGGAAAAAATTGCTCACAATTTCTGGATGATGCCTAGGTGTTGCTCGCAGGTACTGGGTTCTTTAGGGGAACATGATGTTGTTTTTGAAAACCAAAGTCATTTTTTTGTCAGAGGAAATTCGATAAATATTTCGAGAGGCTGATAATCCTACTATTCTACTCCCAAAACACGGTATTAATAGTTTGAAAGCGAGGGAGAGCAAGCGATCAGCGAGTTTTGAAATCAGTTTATGAAACAAAGGTTGTGGTTACATTTCGCCATTTCCTTAATGTCGATAGAACTTGCTCTACAATATTTTCCGTTTCATAACACTGTGCCAAAGTACACTCCATATTCAGATATTTTTTGGAGAACAAAAATATTTTTGGTAAATGGGCTTGTGGGTAGATATGGTCTGGTAAGTGTTGGATTTTTATATGCTTAATTGCAAACACCACTTTGTACATTTTCATTAAACGTTAAAAATAACTCGAGAGAAAAAACATAAAGCAAAGCACAAACACAAGTGTTGCTACTCCATAGCATATGCATTTAGCTCAGGAGGAGGCATTGTGACTCACAAGAGAGCCCATGTGCTCTAAGTGAGCGTAAATTTCTTATCGCTCACAGCCTGTGTAGATGCTAACACGTTGTGAACAACAACAAATTTACGCTCATTGAGAGCACAAGAGAGACCCAAAAATGTTCTCTGCCTCACTCTGATTTAGCTTATGGAACTACATGTGAGCACACTCTAACACACACACACACTTTTATAATAACCAAAAATGTAGTACATGAATTCTTACAACGATTGCATAGTTCGAGTTTTTTTATTTCTTTTTTTCGTTATTAAGGGCTTAACCGCTATCCAACGAAATTATAGAGCCTTAATTTTGGTTCCTCGTAAAATGTGGGAAAAATACGAAATCAAATAAAAAAGAAAATTGCTATCGTTCTTCTTCTTTTCTTTAGCATTTATATGCATTTTCTTGGTACTTCACGTCGGTAGGTACCTTTGGCGTTGCAATTCGTTCCTAAGTGTTTTGGTGGTGGCAATCAGACAGAGAGGCACAACACCAACTCCAACCAGCCGAGAATCATTCATAACCATAAATTTACAAAAGGATTTTAATTACACACGTATTTTGCTTGCAATTTATATTTTTTTTCTCTTTCTGTCTGTTTCTCCTTCAATGATTTTTAAGTGTTTGTGTGTTGTTTGAGCGGGATTTTCTGGTTTTGGTGAGCCTCTTCCGGATGTGGTGTTTTTTTCGATTGCCACAAATTGTTGTAAATTTGGTGAATATTTTTTGATTGCAGATATTGAAACAGAATTAACAATTGTGCAAATTGGGAAAATGTTTCAATTGTTTTCGGAATGGTTGAATTTTGACTATTTAAAGGCTTAAGTTTTAGTTTGTTGTTATATATGCGCCCCAGTATGACGTTAAGCCGACAACGAAAAATGTGTGTCTGAAACACATTAGGTATTGTCTTATATACCTAGGCAAATACCTTTGCCTCTAAACCATAATAAGAAGGGGCTCTTTGTGTCTGGTGTCTTGTAGCGTATGATTATTCTTTGGGGAGATAATCTGAAATGTGGCTCATTGAAATATTTTTTATCCTTGGAAGGGAGTAACCGATTTGGTCCGAAATTCGAGCATCATAATATTTATTCCAAATTTAGAAGAAGAATTTAAAGTTTGAGACGGACCATATCAATCTACTCCTTCGGATACCTCTTCCAAAAAAGTTCAAAAATGTTCATTATTTTTATAGCCTCAGCTTAACCTTTTTAGATAAAGTGGTGCACTTTATAATATTTCATCCAGACATATATCAGTTTTGAACATGATCTATTCGAACCACTCCTACCTTTATTAATAGTCGCCGAGTCCTGGAAGGTTGTGGTCTCTATTTCATGGGGAAAAAATACCAAAAAATCTTGCTGACACCAACTAAAATGACTGTGCTCATCAGTAACATGCGAATTAAGTATCCGCTTTGGATGAATCTTTGCACTTCGTAACATTCCTTCACAACGTACACGTTCCAACAAGGTTTAGTCGGACAACAACTTCTGGTACCTCCCCCCAAAAAATTCGAATTTTCGCCTAAGTGCAGTTTAAAGGCTGTTCGAGAATAGTTTTGAAATATTCATCGAATGTAGTCTGGTTGGTTTAGACATAAAATTCTACGGGCGCAAATCCATGCTTCTGGCTATAGTGACCCAAAAGCTCAATGAAATTCTACGATGAACAACAGAAGCCCCATTTTTTGTAGGAGTGCAGCTTAAGATTCTGTATTGGATAGTTTGGGAATGCCTATATTGCAGCAGGCCTATATCGCGACCACTATTATAATGACAAAGTTATCAGTTTTTCGGCGACAAGTCCATACTTCCTGAGTTAATGGTCCCAAAGTTCTAAAAATCTCGTCGGCAACAACTAACATTTTTACGAATTGTGTACCCAATGTCTATGAAAGTGCACCCCGATTTATATTAGCTCAATGATATGGGACCTACTTTTTGTCGCCGAATCCGAACGGCGTATCTTACGTCACCACTTGTATAGAAGTTTTACATGACTGAAATACTCAGGAAATGTCGCCAAAATTACACTGAGGATGTTTGGCACCATTGAAGAAGACCTTCTGAGTGCAAGGCGAGTGCGCATAACATTGCACCACAATGGCACCCAATAATGGTCCTGAATATCTAAAAATCACGTCTCACAAACTGCAATTTTTAAGAAGTGTAGTACCCAATTTCTGGGAAATCTTGCACATCGTTTAATTCCTTCAAAAGGGATAATACCTTCGCGTACCTTAGGTGCAGTTTAAAGGTTCGAGAATTGTTTTTGTATTTAATTCGCTAGTGGGCACGATGATTATCAAGAGGTATGACTGACATTGGTACAACTTTTGCACATCTTAATATGCACTATAAGGGACAACTTCCGAACTTTAATTCAAAATTTTCTCTTAAGTGTAGTTTAAGGTATTTTCTAGGATAGGTTTTAATGTTACCGAAAGTACAAAAATATAACGTTATTCATGGGGAAGATATAACGTTATTCGTCAACCCCAAAATTGGTGCACCAAAAATCTAGTACCCCCACATCCACACCACAACGCTGTCAGCTGCAGCTGCAGTTGTTGTTGATCTTAGTTTTCCTCGACCATAAAGTCCACTAGTCCTTGATTTTACCTTAGATTCCATTGCAATTATGGTCGTGCGAAACCAAGCTCAACAAAAGCTAAGAAAGGATCACACTAGAAGTGGAGCTGGGGAACTAGCTTTCGGGTTGAACCAGCCTATTCAGTATAGACCAATCTCCCTTGAGTTTGGCTCTTATGATATCCGAGGTAGACGTAGACTTCCCGCCGCTTAATAACTGTACTTCGGGTTATAGACCCAAAATTAACCCAATTTTGAACGGTTCAGTAATTAGTTGTTACATTCGGTGCAAGGTAATGACCTGAAGGGTATAGCGTTGGGTGAACAAATTGATAACTCTACGACATTCCATCCTGCAACCAGACAAATTACGACACTTGGCAACCCTTCGTTTCTGGTGTGTCAGACCATATTCATGTTATTGTCCCCATCAGAAGAAGTCGGGCTTCATCACTTTCATCAGTGAATGGAAAGCTAATTGGCCTATTTTCAGTTTCCACAATCACCGCTTCACAAAACTGATGTTCGGGTAGCACAAAAGACATCCCAGGATATCATCACCGCCGGAAACTTTCGCTACATACCTGCTAGTCGAATACCAACGGAAGTAGCGGGACAAACTTCGCCGACTTATCCTCAGTGACACCAGAGTCGGGGAGCTGATACTTTAAGTTAACAGGTTAGACAATGTACACAATCGGAATAAGTTGCAAGATCATCTGAAAAATTTTAACTCTCGGACTAGAATAAGTGAATTGTGGACAACGGTTAAGTCACTCTCGAACCTTATAAAGAAGGAAGATAGGACCTCAGTCACGTTTGACTAAACTGTAAAGATGTGCAAATTATTTTGATCTACAATTTGTTGAGCACCCCAAGAGCGATTGAACGAAAAGAAGAGTACTACATCGTATTGGATATCTCCCTTGGGAAGAGGAACCACCACAATTTACAACGGGTGATTTTGCAAATATCAGAGCTTTGAAAATTGTTAGAGACCTGTGGTCTGTCCACTTTTTGGTATAGCGCCCATCTAAAGGTATACCCTGATTTCAAATTCTACAAATATTTTTTTACTAAATAGAATCCCTCTATGCAAAACAACAACAATATTGCCCACGTTTTGATATAGCCATCATATAGGTACCCCTTTTAGCCATTTCAAGGGTCTTGGTCATATTTTCCAATTCTCTAATTTGGCATCTTCGTTTCCGAGGGAGAAAGAACACATTTGCGAAGAAAATATTCAAGGTAGTTCGGGGGCTGTTAGAGGATCGTTCTGAAAATATTACCAAATACCATCATTTTTATCGTATTTACAATGATATAAAGTTTTTTCCTGTTTTGTAGGCAAGTCCATACTTTCTCACATAATAGGCCCAAAATGTCTTCTGAGCACGATAACTATCGGTCAGTGGCTTTATGTACCTCCCCTACCGCGCTGATAAATTAGCAGAGAGCAGCCTTTGTGACCATGGCTATAACAGTTGTTAAATTTTTTTAGGTATATAGGGAAATGAAGGTTCGTAGCAAAGTCTAAAATCCCGGTCGAGGGTCATCCCCAAGAATACTTACAAACAAACAATCATTTTTTTTGGTTCTACCGGGCCGACATTTTTTGCCTTCCCCCATAAAATATTCTGAACTAAAAATTAATATTTAGATTCCTTTTCCTGTCCACAGTTTTAGGTGGAGAAGTTTTTCGAAAAAATTAGGTCAGAAAATATATCTAAAAATGTCTTAAATAGGGCGATACCATTATATGGGGACTATACCAAAATATGCTTCTATGTTGGCACTTTTCGACTGAGAAGTTTTGTGACCACTTCAACTTCAATTGTGAAATAAAAGGTAGTTCAGTAAAAAAAATTATGTAAACCCCTCAAAATACGGAAAATCGGACGGTACCGCTATATGGGGGCTAAAAAAGTGGACCTGTGTTGACAATATTTTGTGGAAAAGTTTCGTGATCCGTGAGAAGCAGGGATCCTCAAATGTAAAATTTCGGGTAGTTCAGTCAAAAAAATATTTAAAATCCTCAAAATTCCGAAGATAAGGGTTATATATGAGGGTTATACCAAAACAAGGACCCATGTTGACAATTTAGTCAGTCATTAAATGTAGCTAAAACCGCAAAATACCGAAAATCGGTGGTGCCGTCATACGGGGACTATACCAAAACATGGACCTATGTATGTATGTTGACAATTTTTAATGAAGAAATTTTGTGACCACTTCTAGTCTCTAATGGCAAATTAAAGGTAGTTCGGTAAACCAGAATTAGCTAAAATTCTCAAAATACCGAAAATCGGCAGATACCGTTACCGAAAACATGGACCTATATAGACATTTGTTGTGACCACTAGGAACCTCAATTGTCACATTAAACGAAATTTGGTTGAACATTTATCACTAATACCCTCAAAATGCCTTAAATCGGGAGGTATCGCTACATGGAGGTATATACAACAAAGTATTCTGATATAGCCCATCTTCGAACTTGACTTGCCTATGGAAAAATATACCGTGGTTCAAAAATTTGGAGTTCTAACTCTATTATTGCGGTCAATAAAGTGATTACAATATACGGACAGACGGACATTGCTAAATTGTCGCAGAATTTTGACGTGTTGCGTTACAAACGGAAAAATATACTTACTGTATCCCCACGGTGCTCTTGAACCAACCTTAAATGAAACCTACGAAAATATCATAGAGGACAATCTTGTAGAGAATTTTCACTGCTATAACATTTTCATTTTGATAGGGCTTGCGGTTTCCTTGCACATTGTAGTCTCAGAATACGCAAAAACTTCCCAGGTGTAAGCTCCTTTCATTTAAAGTTGGCTCAAGACCAACGTGTCCATATATTATGGCGGAGCGTATAAAATGTAAATGATAACTTTATAAAATCGAAAAAATCTGGTAAAGTGAGTTGATAGCATTGTCGCGTATTTCGTCCACAAAACTCGTAGCCAGACTTCGTCTTTCTCTGCACCGCCATAAATACAACAAAGGGTGACCTGACATAACTCAAATATACTTCAAATATAACTTTGGGCATCAGACCACAATCATAAGGCTCAATATGACCACCGTATCGATGGCCACTAAGCTCAAATAAATTTAGGTTTATAACAAGTAAGAACGACGTTAAGTTTGGCCGGGCCATACTTGTAATATCCTCCATCCCGAGTTGTATTAAATAGAACAATTAGATTCCTTTCGTTTACGAAGAAGACTAAATACCAAATTTCAACAATTTCGGTGGAATATTGATGTCACAAACTTCAAAATACCGGAAATCCGGAGGTAGCGTTCTATGGGGCGCTAACGACGTTAAGTTTGGCCGGGCCATACTTGTAATACCCTCCATCCCGAGTTGTATTAAATAGAACAATTAGATTCCTTTCGTTTACGAAGAAGACTAAATACCAAATTTCAACAATTTCGGTGGAATATTGATGTCACAAACTTCAAAATACCGGAAATCCGGAAGTAGCGTTCTATAGGGCGTGGACCTACACCGAAAAATTTCATATGAAAAATTGTATGGCCCAAATGAAGACTGAATACCAAATTTCAACAATTTCGGTGGATGCCACAAAAGCCGGAAATCCTAAGGTAACGTTCTACGGGGGGGATATGAAGGCGTGGACCTATACCGAGAAATTTTATATGGAAAGTTGTATACCTCAAATGAAGATCAAATACCAAATTCAGCCATTTCAGTTGATTATAGTGTTCCCAGTAGGTACCGTTCTATTGAGGCTATCTGAAGGCATGGACCTATATCGACAAAATTGTGGGGAAAAGTTTTATACCCCCAACGAAGACTAAGTACCTAATTTCAGCCATTTCGTTGTAATAATGAAGCTAAAACCTTCAAAATACTGAAAGTCGGGTGGTACCGAAGGCGTGGACCTACACCGACAAAAGTTTTATACCCGCAACGAAGACTAAGTACCTAATTTCAGCCATTTCGTTGTAATAATGAAGCTAAAACCTTCAAAATACCGAAAGTCGGGTGGTGCCGTTCTATGTGGTCTATATCAAAACGTGGACCGATATAGCCCATTTGCAATACCAAACATTCTAGGAGTAATAGAAACTTCTATACCTAATTACAAGGTTTTATCTTAAAAATGGCGGGATGTATCTTGACATGCTTATATCGACTTAGAATTTTAATATACATCCTTTATAGGATCTCCGATGAATATTTCGATGTGTTACAAACGGAATGACAAATTTAATTATACCCTCCTTATTATGGTGGAGGGTATAAAAATAAGTTTTATTGACATTGTCGGCCTTTGCTCGGGATTTATTATTTTCACCCTTGGACAGATTCAAAATTGGCTGCGTGTATGCAATCTCCTTAAGCTTAGAGTCATCAATAAATTCTCGACACGTCAGAACAATGTGGGAAGCAAAATCGTTCAGATTTCTAAACGATTTATAGGAAGAGAAATAGTTCAGATTTTGTATCGATTTCAGAGCGAATGTCGGAAATAAATTGTCTTTCCGAATTTCCCAATTTTCTACAGTTTTTTTCCGAAATTGGACCGAACTCGATCCGATTTCGCTCCGACTTTTCGATCCGAAATTATGTCTACTCCTTTATACAACTTTAGTTAAGATATCGTTAAGATTTCGGATCCGCATCGGACGTAGCGTCCGAATTTTGTTCCGATTTCGTAACGATGTCGGTACGATTGGTTTGCCGGGTAGTTAGTAGACTCGGTTTGATTGTGGTCGTAAAACAATGTTTACATCTCCCAGCAAAACATGTTTTATAGGTTATCTGTTGTGAATCATTTAAAAATAATAGTTTTAGAGTCCGATATTAATAAAAGCTTCACGCCAGCAATCAAAACGATAAACAAACTATCAATAGTTTTCCAGCTATACTTTCAGTCGGTATTTAAGACTTTATTTATATATGAATTATGGATTATATTTAGCTCATCCAGTGCCTGCAGAGTCCACTTATTTTTATTAACATATTTTTTATACCGAAAGAGTAATACAATTTCTGTTAACCGATTTCATTACATCCTGCAAAATACAGAGAACAACACACAATACACTCGAACCATTGTAATTAATAAACAAAATCATTTTAACACTTAAATCCCATTACAAAAATGTCTTCAATATCCGGCAATCACTTAAAAAATGGAATTGATTTCCATTCCATTACATATTACTTTGCGACTGACTGGCACATTATATTCCCATAGGTTAAGGTAGCAAAAAAGCAGCGCTTTTTAAAACGTAAAATGTGTGCCAAAGTATGTAAGCAATACATATTTATATACTCATATACCCATGTTCTTCATTTATCATAAAAAATTCCCCTCAGGGGAAGATCAAGTAAATGTGAAAAGAGAAATTATTTTCCCCTTATCTCTCTCTTTCTGTTAGCGGGAAAAGCAATCAATAATTGTACACCGAGGAAGGAACAGACACTAAAAATTGTAACACACACATACATACAATAACAACAACAACAACAACATAAAATAGACATAACGATAGTCTGACAAAATATCATCAGCACCTTAGCATAAACAACAAATCACTTTCATGTGGAAAAATGTTCATTTCCGCAGACATGCACATAAGGGAGGTACACACTAGGGTTATAACTTTTCGACATTTTTTCTCAAAAATGGTTTCCTGTAGCACGGATGAATGAACTTTTGGCTATTAATCACTTAAATAACGTTTATTCTATTGAAATGTAAAAAAAAGATCACGCACAAATCGATTTAAAAAAATATTTTTTGAAAAAATTTATGAAATGCAGAAACAAAATTCTCAAAAATGATTTCCTGTTGAAAAAATATTTTTTAAAAAATCCAATAATATTAAAAAAAATATTTTTAAATTTTTTTAAATTTATCTTTGAACAAGTAAGAAAAGCGCCTAGTTCGGCCGGGCCGAACTTTTTATACCCTCCACCACAAACTGTATTTAACTGAATAGGAACAATTAGTTTTATTTCGTTTATGAAAGTACTAAACTCTTCCTATTATTGCAGAAGGAGTACATATATCTCAACAGATAATACTCCCTTCAAAGCAGCTCATATGGGGCGACATTTTTGTTCTTTCCAAAACATGGACCAATATATACAATTTTCCGAATTGAGCGAAATACATAAAATTGGGCAAAACCGACTAGACCTAAACCTGAATATTCAGGATTTGGATAGATAAGATCATCGGGAGCGCCGTTCTATGGAGGCTGTATAAAACGTTAACTTGTACCGATAAATTTCTGGAGGAAAGTTTCGTAACTCCAGCGAAGACTAAATACCAAATTTTAGTTATTCCCATTTAATATTGTGGCTAAAACTTTCAAAATACCGAAAATTAGGAGGGATCTTTCTGTAGGGGGGTATATAAAAATATAGAACAATACCGGAAATTTTCAGGTGGGAAGTTGTAGAATATACTGAATATACGATAATACTCTTATGCAATATTTTATACACCCATGGCAATTTAAATACTAAATTTCAGTCATATCGGTGGTATATTGAGGCCACAACTTTCATAATACCGTAAATCGGAAGGCACGGTTCTATGGGGGTATTTGAAGACGCCGACCTATACCGCCACATTTCGGCTGGAATGTTTCATACTCTATCAAAAACTTAATACCAAATATCAGCTATTTTGGTGGAGAACGAGCTATATGTATAAAATCGGGAGGTACCATTCTATGGGGGCTATATGAAGACATGGACCTATACCGACAAACTTCAGGTGGAAAGTTTTATACCCTCAACGAAGACAAAGTACCATCTTGCAGACATTTCCGTGTTATAATGAGGCTAAAACCTTCAATATACCGAAAATTGGGATATACCGTTCTATGGTGGTACCTCCCAAAACATGCACGTATACCGAAAAATGTCTGAGGGAAATTTTTGTAGCCCAGAAAAAGACTAAATACCAAATTACAGGTACTTCGGTATAATAATGATGCTACAAAATTCAAAATACCGATAATCGGGAGGTACCGTTCTTTCAAAACGTTGACCTGTGCCGACAAATTTCTGAGAGAAATTTTTGTTGCTGGGAAAAAGACTAAATACCAAATTTCAGCCACTTCGGTGGAATAATGAGGCTAAAACCTTCAAAATACCGAAAATCGGGCGGTGCCGTTCTATGGGAGCTATATGAAGGCGTTGACCTATACCGACAAATGTCATATGGAATGTTTTATACCCCAAATGAAGACTAACCACAAAATTTCAGCCATTCCGGTGGGATATTAGGGCCACAACCTTCAAAATACCGAAAATCAGGAGGTACCGTTCTATGGGAGCTATATGAAGGCGTTGACCTATACCGACAAATTTCATATGGAATGTTTTACACCCCAAATGAAGACTAACCACAAAATTTCAGCCATTTCGGTGGGATATTAAGGCCACAACCTTCAAAATACCGAAAATCAGGAGGTACCGTTCTATGGGGGCTATATGAAGGCGTAGACCATACCGACAAATTTCATATGGAATGTTTTATACCCCAAATGAAGACTAACCACCAAATTTTAGCCATATTGAGGTCATAACCTTCAAAATACCGAAAATCGGGAAGTACCGTCCTATGGGGGCTATATGAAGGCGTGGACCTATACCTACAAATTTCCGGAAGAAAGTATTATACCCCCAACGAAGACTAAGTACCGAATTTCAGCCATTTCGCTGCGATAATGAGACTAAAGTCTTCAAAATACCGAAAATCGGGAGATATCGTCTAATGGGGTCCATATCAAAACCTAAACCTACATAAACATTTTATAGTAGAAGTATTTCTTAGCCTCTGGAAACACAAAATACAAACATGCAACCGATTCTGGGGTCAACTGGGACTAATACATTCAAAATATCTTAAAGTGACGCATTCTATATATGGGGCGTTATATGGGGGCTATACCAAAACGTGGACTTATATAAACAAACTTTGGTAGAAATGTTTTTAGCCTCTGGAGACACAAAATACCAAATTACGATCAATTCGCTGATCAAATGGGACTAAAACATTCAAAATATCTTAAAATGATGCGTACTATATATGGGGCGTTATATGGGGGCTATACCAAAAAGTGGACCTATGTAAACATTTTATGGTAGATATGTTCATAGCCTTGAAACGCAAAATGCAAAGTTACAACCGATTCTGTGGTCAAATGGGACTAATACATTCAAAATATCTTAAAATGACGCGTACTATATATGAGGCCTTATATGGGGGTATACCAAAACGTGGACTAATATAAACAAAATTTTGTAGAAGTATTTGTTAGCCTCTGGAGACACAAAATACCAAATTACAATTAATTCGGTGGTCAAATGGGACAAATATCCTAAAATTTCCTTAAAACGACGACGCGTCACGCGTTACTTTGTATAGGGGCTACACGAAAACGGGGACCTACATTGCCCGCTTTCAATACCAAAAGTCCTACATACATAGATTTTACCAATAGATTTTACCAAAATTTCATCCACTTACTTCAATCCGTTCGAACGCTAGAGTGATTTCCACAGACGGACGGACATGGCTATATCGATGTAGAATTGCACGCTGATCAAGAATATATATAGTTTGTGGGGTCTACAATGATTGTTTCTAGTAGTTACAAACGGAATGACAAACTTAATATACCCCACATCCTATGGTGGAGGGTATAAAAAAACGTATACGACATTTTTATGACTATCAGAATTAAAGAAAATTAGTGAGGAACAAATGTTATGTCAGTTTGGTTATCACATGTGACTCTAATGTTTATTTTCAATTATATATCTGCATACAAATTTTAAAATCATTTTGTTTTTACCGAATCACCTTATAATTAAGATTTTATGCAATCTTACGTAGAAATTTATCACAGGGTATGTGGTTGTTAACAAAGTCATAACCCTAGTACACACACACACAACCCTAATAATTGTCGCTGGATAAACTCCTCTAGATAACAACCAGCTAAATAGATTGCGTACCAATCTGCCATTAATGGCATTTAAAAATATGACAAATCTCATATGAATAAGAAAATATGATTGGTTAGAGAAGGATTAAATAGAATTGTTACTATGTTTGTATGGGTGTCTGTTTTAGTAACTTCGAATAAGGCAAAGAAAACTAATACTTGGTATTTTATAATTCATTGCTGTATGGCAATTTATATTCCAGCACCACCGCAACCACACATCATACCCCCATTTTTCTTTGATTCCAAAGAGTTTGAAATAATGGCTTAAACGGTTTCACATGTTAATGTCAATATTAATTTATTATTGTGTCACTTCTCATTGCCAATGTCCCCTCTATTATGACAAAAGCCCCTCTCTCTCATACAAAAAAAATGTCTATGCTGAAATCTGAAATCTATGTCACCACGTAATGTTCGATGGTAGAGTTGGCAGCGTTAAAATTGTCATTAAATTAAATATTCCAATATTCGGTCAGCAGCAAAGTGCAGCAGCATTAATTGAACAACAACAAGTGCAATTAGCATGAAAAATCAATTTTCATCAGCTGATGTTTTGTTGTTGCCGTACTTTCTCACTATATTTTTTATAATTTATTGCAAAATGGAAATTTTTTTGAGCGATTGAGTGATAACCTTCATAATTCCTGTTATTAAAGCTTTTTGAATATTTGATTAACTCAAACGATTTTTGAAACAATGTCATTAAGTGTTAAGTGATGTTGTTTTTCAGAGAAATGGACGAATGTCATTTATTTTTTAAATTTATGAAACAAGATAGAAAATTATCACTTGAAACAGAGCAGTTAAGTGGCGCTTTGAACAGTCTGTTATAACATTTGTGCAGAAAATATGATAAGCGACCATAATTTCGGTGGACCCGATCATAAAGTTCTACCATGGAGACTATTCGTTCCGTTAAAATAAAATAAAATAAAATAAAATGAAATAAAATAAAATGAAATAAAACAAAATAAAATAAAATAAAATAAAATAAAATAAAATAAAATAAAATAATAAAATAAATAAAATAAAATAGAAGAACTGGTTTTAATACCCCCACCATAGCATAGAGGGCATATTAAGTTTGTTTTTCCGTTTGTAACGCATAGAAATAATCATTTGTGACCCTATAAAGTATATATTTTCTTGATCAAAATAAAATTCTGAGTCGATCTATGCACGTCCGTCAGTCTGTGGTAATCACTCTAACATCCACAAAAATGGAGATAGGACGCTGCAATTTTGGGAAGATGCGTCTTTTGTTTGCGGGTCAAGTTCGATGATGATAATGGTACCGCCCGATTTGAGGCATTTTGACGTTTTTACCTGCGTTTTCAAACCGAATTTGCTATAATTTAAGATTTAGCTTTCCTAGTGATTAAAAAACGTATATTTCAATAAGTAAAAAAGCATTAAGTTCGGCCGGTCCGAACTTTTCATACCCTCCACCATAAAAGATTCATTCCTTTCCCCAACTTTAAGTGAGTACGTTAAAATGTTAGATAATGTACATAAAATGCTTCATTCGGGAGGCCCTTTTTTCTGGTGCCTATATCTAACTGTTGACAATTTTTGGTGGGCTAGAAATTGGGAGGTACTGTTATATAGGGGTTATAATAAAACATGGGCCTATTTTGACAGTTTTTGATGGTAGCCTTTAATGTCAAACAACTCCTAATTCGGTTAAAAAATTTAGCTACAATCCTCAAAATATCGAAAATCGGTACATAACGTGGGAACTTCAAATGTCATTAACAGCTAGTTCGGAGGTATCTGGGCTATACGAAAATATGAACTTAAATGAACAATTTTTGTTGACTTTTACATTTCAAATTTCAAATTTCTGTTAAAAAATGTAGCTAAAATTGCCAAATTACTGAAAATTGGGAGGTACCGTTACATGGGAGCTATATCCGAACATGGACCTATGTTGACAATTTTTGATGGAGAGGTGTTGTGACCACTAAGAACTTCAAATGTCAAATTACTGCAAGTTCGGTTTAATATTGTAGCTAAAATCATCAAATTACTGAAAATCGGGAGGTTATATGGGGGCTTTCTTGACAATTTTTGGTGGAGAGGTGTGGTGACCACTAAGAATTTCAAATGTCAAATGTTCAAATTGCAGATAATTCGGTTAAAACTTGTTGGTAAAATTCTCAAAATACCTGAAATCGGGCGGTAACGTTATATGGGGGCTATTCCAAAACATGGACCTATGTCCACTAGTTATATAAGTTTATTGACATTTAAGAACCCTAAATGCCAATCGGTCTGAAAATGTAGATAAAAACGTCTAAATGCCGTAAATCGGGGGTACCGTTATATGGGGGCTATACCAAAACGTGGACCTAGGTCCACAACTTTTGTTATATAAGTTTAGTTACACTTAAGAACCCTAAATGTCATATTATAGCTATATCGGTCTGAAAATTTAGCTAAAAACCTCAAAATACCGTAAATCGGAGGGTACCGTTCTATGGGGGCTATACCAAAACGTGGACCTATGTCCACAAGTTATATCACATAAGTTTATTGACATTTAAGAACTTCAAATGTCAAATTATAGCTTCATCGGTCTGAAAATGTAGCTAAAAACGTCAAAATACCGTAAATCGGGGGTACCGTTATATGGGGGCTATACCAAAACGTGGACCTACTATGCCCACAACTTTTGTTATATAAGTTTATTGATACTTAAGAACCCTAAATGTCAAATTATAGATAAATCGGTCTGAAAATGTAGCTAAAAAGGTCAAAATACCGTAAATCGGGGGTACCGTTATATGGGGGCTATACCAAAACGTGGACCTATGTCCACAAGTTTTGTTATATATGTTTATTGACACTTAAGAACCCTAAATGTCAAATTATAGCTACATTGGCCTGAAAATGTAGCTAAAAACGTCAAAATACCGTAAATCGGGGGGTACCGTTATCTGGGGGCTATACCAAAACGTGGACCTATGTCCACAACTTTTGTTATATAAGTTTATTGACACTTAAGAACCCTAAATGTCAAATTATAGCTAAATCGGCCTGAAAATGTAGCTAAAAACGTCAAAATACCGTAAATCGGGGGGTACCGTTATATGGGGACTATACCAAAACGTGATCCTATGTCCACAACTTTTATTATATAAGTTTATTGACACTTAAGAACCCTAAATGTCAAATTATAGCGTAAATCGGGGGTACCGTTATATGGGGGCTATACCAAAACGTGGACCTATGTCCACAACTTTTATTATGTAGCTAAAAACGTCAAAATACCGTAAATCGGGGGGTACCGTTATATGGGGACTATACCAAAACGTGATCCTATGTCCACAACTTTTATTATATAAGTTTATTGACACTTAAGAACCCTAAATGTCAAATTATAGCTAAATCGGCCTGAAAATGTAGCTAAAAACGTCAAAATACCGTAAATCGGGGGGTACCGTTATATGGGGGCTATACCAAAACGTGGACCTATGTCCACAACTTTTATTATATAAGTTTATTGACACTTAAGAACCCTAAATGTCAAATTATAGCTAAATCGGTCTGAAAATGTAGCTAAAAACGTCAAAATACCGTAAATCGGGGGGTACCGTTATCTGGGGGCTATACCAAAACGTGGACCTATGTCCACAACTTTTGTTATATAAGTTTATTGACACTTAGGAACCCTAAATGTCAAATTATAGCTAAATCGGTCTGAAAATGTAGCTAAAAACGTCAAAATACCGTAAATCGGGGGGTACCGTTATATGGGGGCTATACCAAAACGTGGACCGATATAGCCCATCATCGAACTTGACCTGCCTGCAAACAAAAGACGCATTTTTCCAAAATTTCAGCGATCTATCTCCATTTTTGTGGATGCTAGAGTGATTACGGACGGACGGACAAACGGACGTGCACAGATCGACTCAGAATTTTACCCTGATCAAGAATATATATACTTTATAGGGTCGCAAATGAGTATTTCTATGCATTACAAATGGAAAAACAAACTTAATATACCCTCCATACTATGGTGGAGGGTATAAAAATATGGAAAAATTCACCATGTTGGCCGGATTTAGTCCACACTGACCATTTCCATTATTCAAAGCTTATGAAATCGCTCTATGGAAAGTGATTGGGCTCAAACAATGAAGTTATTTATCAGAAATTCCAATTTTACGGACCTCTAAAATCGTAAGTTTTATTCTTATTCTCAAGATTGTATCAGTCAGCTGTGCCGACTGAGATATACATGAGATACATGACTAGATGAAATAATACGATATGAAAGTTAGGACCAATCAGAAAAATCATGCGGGAGTTATCTTGCCAATTTTCCATTTTAGCTGTTGCCGTCAATGTTTCTTGGAGCTTTAGGACATTATATCAGGAAGTATGGACTTGGCCACGACAAAATTTGTATCGTCGTATCGGGGGCAGAAAAGACAAATTGCTGAAAAAATTCAAATCGATCCGAGAGGAAATCTGAAACTTCACTTTTTCCGAATTTTGGGTGGAACCCGTTCTATGCCTGGAAGTAATATTACCATATGCAAAATTATGACCGATTCGGTTATTCCCTTCGAGAGTTATCGTGCGCACCATTTTATCGATAATTGTTGAACTTTTGTGGGGAAGGTACCGGAATTAGTGGACCACCGATATGGTCCATCTTCGAACTTAAACTAAGTTCGAAAGTTATCGTGCGCAGCCAGCAGGTCGGACCCTCTTTAGCCCAATGGCTGAGAGTATAAAAATGGGACTTTAAAATAGAAAATATTCTTTCGCACTTTAATAGACCATGTTATAGACCATGTTTTTCTATGGTATTAAAGTGACGGGCATAGTTTATTCATTAATTCAATATTAGTTGTGATAAATGTAAAAAGATATTTCCCGATTTCCCGGGAAATATGATTTTGTTTCCCGGGAAAATCCCGTAGCCAAAAAACCGAGAATTCCCGGGAATTCCCGGTGCGGGATTTCCCTACCCAAAACTCTAATTATAATCGAAAAAATATAGTAAGTACGTGGTAAGTGTAAATCTACATATCGTGGATATTTTTCAGGACTTTTGATCAATGGGAAATTTGCCAGGTCTAAAGACAAACTGGTATGGCCTTAGTATTTCATGACTATAGGTTTTAGTCGTGTACACGATATTCCACGATATATCTTTTGGGCTATAGAGAGCAGACTTATGCCCATTTAATATGAGCACATGCTCTCGTTTGTGGACACGACAAACAATGCTCACGTTCCAATCATTGGGTACGCTTTCCTCCTGCCAGATAGTACTAACTCGGTAATGCATACACCTTATCAGCGAGTCACCTCCATATCCAGTTGTAAACTATTTGCTTCTGCGGCCTTATTATTCAACAGTCTGTTTATTACTGTCTTTACCCAATCCCGGTTTGTGGGGTGTACTCAATACCATCTTCTGGAATTATATCAGTGGTTAGTATTGGATTCCAACAGTTTAATCACGGTGCCGTGACAAAACTCCCAACGGACATAACTCCCAAAACGATGCTATGTCCGACGCCACTTAGCGGATATAAATTCCAATTGGATTTATGTCCTTTTTTATACCCTCCTCCAACTATGGGGAGTATATTAAGTTTATCCTTCCGTTTCTTGATCAGCGTGCAATTCTATATCGATATAGCCAAGTCCGTCCGTCTGTCTCTCTGTGGAAATCACT
Organism: Musca autumnalis; assembly: GCF_047663935.1. NCBI lineage: Eukaryota > Metazoa > Arthropoda > Insecta > Diptera > Muscidae > Musca > Musca autumnalis. Next base: position 199,946,584 of record NW_027411977.1, on the reverse strand, counting down.
CTAGCGTACGAACGGATTGAAGTAGGTGGATGAAATTTTGGTAAAATCTATTGTATGTAAAATGTTTATATAAGTCCACGTTTTGATATAGCCCCCCGTAAGACAGTATCTCCCGTTTTTCGGTATTTTAAAGGTTTTAACTACACATATTATCCTAGCAAAATGGCTGAAAATTGGTATTTAGTCCTCTTTTGGGCTACAAAACTTTCTCCCAGAAATTTGTCGGTATCAGTACACGTTTTGATATACACCCTATACAACGGTAAATTCCTATTTTCGGTATTTCGAAGGTTTTAGCCTTGTTATCAGATCGAAGTGGCTAAAATTTGGTACTTAATTTTTCATCTTCGTTAAAGGTACAAAACTTTTCAACTGAAATTTGTCGGTATTTGAACGGTACATACCTCCCGATTTTCGGTATTGTGAAGACCGTGTCCTCAATATCCCACCGAAATGGCAGAAATTTGTTACTTAGTGTTAGCTGGGAGTGCAACACTTTCAACTTGAAATTTGTTAGTATAGGTCCACGTCTTCATATAGCCTCCATAGGACAGTCTCTCCCGATTTTCTGTATTTTGAAGGTTATGGCCTCAATATCCCGCCGAAATGACTGAAATTTGGTACTTAGTCTTCGTTGAAGGTATAAAATTTTCCACCTGAAATTTGTCGGTATAGGTCAAAGCCTTCATATTATTGTGAAGGATGTGTCCTCAATATTTCACCGAAATGGCTGAAATTTTTAATTTTGTGTTAGCTGGGGTGCAAAACCTTCAATTTGAAATTTTTCGGAAATGGTGCACGTCTTCGTACAGTCCCCATAGGACGGTACCTCTCGATTTTAGGTATATTGAAAGTTTTGTCCTCACATAGCCCACATAGAACCGTACCTATCGGTTTTCGATATTTTGATATGACTAAAGTTTGGTATTTTCACCTGAAATTTGTCGGTATCGGTTCACGTCTTCATATAGGCCCCATAGAACGGTTCCTCCCGATTTTCGGTATTGTGAAGGCCGCGTCCTCAATATCCCACCGGAATGGCAGAAATTTGTTATTTAGAGTTAGCTGGGAGTGCAACACTTTCAACCTGAAATTTGTTGGTATAGGTCCACGTGTTCATATAGCCCCCATAGGACAGTATCTCCCGATTTTCTGTATTTTGAAGGTTATTGTCTCAATATCCCACCGCAATGACTAAAATTTGGTACTTAGTCTTCGTTGAAGGTATAAAATGTTCCACCTGAATTTTGTCGGTATAGGTCACGCCTTGTGAAGGTTGTGTCTTCAATATCCCACCGAAATGGTTGAAATTTGGTATTTTGTGTTAGCTGGGGTGCAAAACCTTCAATTTGAAATTATTCGCTAAAGGTGCACGTCTTCGTATAGTCCCCATAGAACGGTACTTCCCGATTTTAGGTATATTAAAAGTTGTGTCCTCACATAGCCCACATAGAGCCGTACCTATAGGTTTTCGGTATTTTGATATGTATTTAGTCTTCCGGTAAAACTTCCCCGAACTTCAAATTCAAATTCTAACATAATTTCGTTTTTAAATATTTTTGTGAAATCTGAAAGACTTTGGTATTGTTTGGCACTTAAGCCTTCCCAAATGTACAATTCCGCTTAGATGCTAACTTCTTCTCTAAAATTTTTTACAGTTCTTTGCCAGATCAATAGAAAATATGTAATGACAATTCTCGACATTAAGCAAAACAAAACTTTGAAATTATGAAAAAATTCTTTTGGAGTTAGTCCGCGTTTTTTGGAGTTATGCCTGGACACCTGCTTTTCCATAACCAGTGAATACTACATGTATTTATTTTCAGATTAACTTGACCGTCTCTACAGAGGTGCCTGTACCAAATCCATCAGTTTGATGTGTCACTCTTTGGTAGAATATTCGTGTCACATTCTGCTTCCTGAACATAATTTTTTCGCACACCTTCTCTTTCATTTACCTATTTTTTCTCCGGAGAAACGTATTCTCCGCACTCATTTTTACCGATATAACCCCTGTGCGCTAACCTTTTAGTGGAAAACTGTAATTAGGTTTCTTACTGCACGACCTATTTTCTTTCATCTTTAGTAGTGTGTGTAAAACCAAAAGCTATTAAATTTTGTTAAAGTATTTATAAAAGCCAACTTCAACGAACTACAGTTTTTATACTTTTTAAATTAAACATTTTGTTTTATTTCATTTTAGCCAAATTTCATATTGAATATTTAAATAGACTTTTTGATAACAGCAATGCAGTTAAAATTCACATCGAACAGTGGCAAAAAGTTTTATTAAATGTTAAATAGAATTTTTTCCGCCAAGTTTGTTTCGAACAATAATTCGAATTATATTCGTTTGTTGAATTTTACGCCTACAACAGAGCGAGTTTTTATTGGCACGTTTTGTTGCAGCTGCTTTAGCTTGTTTCTTTTTCTCTGCTTCTTTTTGGCAATATTTGCTGTATCTACTGCAGCATTTTTATGTTACGGCTGAGTAAGTGTGAATTTGTTTAAAATGTTTGTTTTTAATATTTGGCGCCTTTTGTTAAATTTGATGTAGGCACAAACGTGCAAACATACACACACATGCAAACAGGAAACGTAATGTTTGCCAAAAAAAAACGGAAGTTGTAATGTCGGATAGTTTTGCTTTTGTGTATGAAGGTAGGATTTTTTGTACTTTTTCGAGTTTGCAAAGGATAATCTTTAATTGAAAGTGTTGATAGGAGAAAAGAAGAAACTTTAGGTTAACTTGTTTTTAAAATAAAATTATTTCTCACCCAAATTCCTGACTACTAAGTACCCAAATAGCAAATTACTGCTAATTCGATCTGAAAGTGTAGCTAAATACGTCAAAATACCGTTATGTAGGGGTTATACCAAAACATGGACCTATATTTAGAATTTTTAGTAGAAAAGTATAGTGAATACGGGGAACCTCATTTGTCAAATAACAGGTAGTTCTATCACAAATGTAGCTAAAATCTTCAAAATACCTAAAATCGACCGGCACCTGTATATGGGGGCTATACCAAAATGTGGCTATATCAGTCAACATATTCGATCCGGACCTACCTATGGGAAATATACACTTTGGTGCAAATGTAAGGTTCTACCCCAATTATTGCGGGCGCTAGAGTGATTACAACAGACGGGCATGGCAAGATCGACTCAACTCAGAAAACACATTATTTTAATTATGCTTTTCATGGAGTAAATTGGCGATATAGTCTTGATCACCATAAAATTCTAAGTCGATATAATGATCTAGAGCTATATAATTTGCTGCAGAAGTTTATATTACTTCTTGGAAGTTTGGTAGTGAAAATGAGTCATATCGAATATTGGATTAACGTTGGGATATATCCACCATAAAAAGGCACATCAAGTTTATCCCACACAAATATCTAAAATTTGGTATTTGGTCTTCTTCGGTGGTATAAAATATTTCAGCTGAGAATTGGCAGTACAGGTCTAGATTTTATATATCCCCCATAGCAGTGTACCGCCGGTTTAATGATCAGGGTAAAATTCTAAGTCGATCTGAGCACGTCCGTCCGTCCGTCCGTCTGTGGTAATCACTCTAGCATCCACAAAAATAGAGATAGGACGCTCAAATTTTGGGAAAATGCGTCTTTTGTTTGCAGGCAGGTCAAGTTCGATGATGGGCTATATCGGTCCACGTTTTGGTATAGCCCCCATATAACGGTACCCCCCGATTTACGGTATTTTGACGTTTTTAGCTACATTTTCAGACCGATTTGGCTATAATTTGACATTTAGGGTTCTTAAGTGTCAATAAACTTATATAACAAAAGTTGTGGACATAGGTCCACGTTTTGGTATAGCCCCCATATAACGGTACCCCTCGATATACGGTATTTTGACGTTTTTAGCTACATTATCAGACCGATGTAGCTATAATTTGACATTTAGGGTTCCTAAGTGTTAATAAACTTATAAAATAGAAGTTGTGTACATAGGTCCACGTTTTGGTATAGCCCCCATATAACGGTACCCCCCGATTTGCGGTATTTTGACGTTTTTAGCTACATTTTCAGACCGATGTAGCTATAATTTGACATTTGGGGTTCTTAAAAGTCAATAAACTTATATAACAAAAGTTGTGGACATAGGTCCACGTATTGGTATAGCCCCCATATAACGGTACCCCCTTATTTACGGTATTTTGACGGGTTTAGCTACATTTTCAGACCGATTTAGCTATAATTTGACATTTAGGGTTCTTAAAAGTCAATAAACTTATATAACAAAAGTTGTGGACATAGGTCCACGTATTGGTATAGCCCCCATATAACGGTACCCCCCGATTTACGGTATTTTGATGTGTTTAGCTACATTTTCAGACCGATTTAGCTATAATTTGACATTTGAAGTTCTTAAATGTCAATAAACTTATGTGACAAAACTTGTGGACATAGGTCCACGTTTTGGTATAGCCCCCATATAACGGTACCCCCCGATTTACGGTATTTTGACGTTTTTAGCTACATTTTCAGACCGATATAGCTATAATTTGACATTTAGGGTTCTTAAGTGTAACTAAACTTATATAACAAAAGTTGTGGACCTAGGTCCAAGTTTTGGTATAGCCCCCATATAACGGTACCCCCGATTTACGGCATTTTGACGATTTAGCTATCAATTGACATTTAGGGTTCTTAAATGTCAATAAACTTATATAACTAGTGGACATAGGTCCATGTTTTGGAATAGCCCCCATATAACGTTACCGCCCGATTTCAGGTATTTTGAGAATTTTACCAACAACTTTTAACCGAATTATCTGTAATTTGAACATTTGACATTTGAAATTCTTAGTGGTCACCACACCTCTCCACCAAAAATTGTCAAGAAAGCCCCCATATAACGGTACCTCCCGATTTTCAGTAATTTGATGATTTTAGCTACAATATTAAACCGAACAAGCAGTAATTTGACATTTGAAGTTCTTAGTGGTCACAACACCTCTCCATCAAAAATTGTCAACATAGGTCCATGTTCGGATATAGCTCCCATGTAACGGTACCTCCCAATTTTCAGTAATTTGGCAATTTTAGCTACAATTTTTAACAGAACTAACTGTAATTTGACATTTGAAGGTTGTAGTGGTCACCACACATCTGCATCAACAATTTTCAACATAGCCCCAATATAACGATACTTCCCTATTTTCGGTACTTTGAGGATTTTACTTAAAATGTTTAACCGAACGTAGGTCCATGTTTTTGTATAGCCCCAAAACAAACCTCCCGATTTTCCGTACCTTAGCTTTATTTTTTGGACGAACTTTCTGTAATTTGAAATTTAAAAGTCAACAAAAATTCTGCAACAAAGATTGTTCATTTAAGTTCATATTTTCGTATAGCCCAGATACCTCCGAACTAGCTGTTAATGACATTTGAAGTTCCCACGTTATGTACCGATTTTCGATATTTTGAGGATTCTAGCTAAATTTTTTAACCGAATTAGGAGTTATTTGACATTAAAGGCTCCCATCAAAAACTGTCAACATAGGCCCATGTTTTATTATAATCCCTATATACCTCCCAATTTCTAGCCCACCAAAAATTGTCAACAGTTAGATATAGGCACCATAAAAAAGGGCCTCCCGAATGAAGCATTTGATGTACATTATCTGACATTTTAACGTACTCACTTAAAGTTGGGGACAGGAATGAATATTTTATGGTGGAGGGTATGAAAAGTTCGGCCCGGCCGAACTTAATGCTTTTTTACTTGTTTTGGTCTCATTTTGGGTCCAAAGTTGGTGTAATTTGGTATTGCCGGTCTCAGTGAGTACAAAAGTTAAATTCGAACAACTAAGAACGGCGTAAAGTTCGGTCGGGCCGACCTTTTTATACTCTCGGCCACCATTGTATTGGAGAAAATATGAACCATTCGTAACTAAAGGGTGTCCCAACTAGAACTCAATTTTTAAATTTGGCGCCATTCGATGTGTCATTGTTTGATATTCTCATTGGTATTGGAGAGACAACATGAAAATGCTGATTTTGCCGATAAAATCATTTTCAGTGACGAGGCCCATTTCCATTTTGATGGCTTCGTCAATAGGCAGAATTGTCGCATTTGGGGTGAGGAAAATCCTCTAGTGATTCACGAGAAGCTTATACATTATCAACGTGTCACTGTGTAGTGTGGTTTTTGGGCTGGAGAAATCATTGGACCTTTTGTTATGAAAACGAGGCAGGTCAAGCGGAAACAGTCAATTGTGTTCGGTATCGTGAAACGAGAGACAACATGAAAATGCTGATTTTGACGATAAAATCATCCTCAGTGACGAGGCCCATTTCCATCTTGATGGCTTCGTCAATAGGCAGAATTGTCGAATTTGGACCTTTTTTATGAAAATGAGGCAGGTCAAGCGCAAACAGTCAATGGTGTTCGGTATCGTGAAATGATAACCAGTTTTTTTCATGCCTAGAATTGAAGAAATGAATGTTGAGCGCATGTGGTTTCAACAAGACGGCGCACAGTGGAACAAAATACCGATCTAGCGCGCCAAAAGTGAAAAAACTCACATACGACAATTTAAAAATTATTAGTGCGGTATTGATCTAAGGTGTCCACAGAATGTAACGGCATTTAAAATAATAACGGTTCATTTTTTGCTGACAATTTAAGAACTGGTTTTCATATTATGTTTTAGTAGTAAATTTGCGATCGTCTATTGCAGTCTTCCTACAAAATAATTTTAAAGCTTTATTGTGTTTAACATTTCGGGAAGACAGGTGAATTAAAAATATTGAATATAAGATTTTATTTATTGTAACTCGGATTTTACACTCAAAACATGTGACATCCGATTTTTTTCAACTTGTGTACTTTGTTAAAGCTATAACTAGGGAGTGTCGAGGGATGGCGCGTAGATTTTTTATTTTATTTTTAGTACACATAGTTCTTAACAAGTTTGTAAAATTTTAGCTGCAACAAAATATTTTATAACTGTTTTTATTATTATTATTTTTTATCTAAAATTCGGGCGGTACCTTTCTTAAGAGGCCATATCAAAACGTGCGCCAGTGTCGAAAATTATCCGTCGGAGTATTTTATACCCCCAACGAAGACAAAATCCCAACTTTCAGCTATTTCGGATGGGTAATGTGGTTAAAACCTGCAAATTTACCGAAATCGGTGATATCGTTCTATGGGGACTATATGAAAACTTGGACTTATACCGAAATTTTTTATAGGAATGTATATTAGTGTTATGACTTTTTGACATTTTTCCTCAAAAATGATTTCCTGTAGCAGGGATGAATGAACTTTTGCCTATTAATCATTATGCTATCGTTTATTCCATTGAAATATAAAAAAGTTCACGCACAAATCGATTTTAAAAAAATAATTTTTTGAAAAAATTTATGAAATGAAAAAAAATTTTTTTCAAAAAATTATTTTTTTGTTGCACGAATGAATAAATACAAGCCTACTAATAACTTTAATAACGTTTATTTCATTCAAATATTAAAAAAGTCGCGAAAAAAGTCACTTTGAAAAAATTATAAATTTTTTGTTTTTTGTTAAAAAATTATATTTTTGAATAAAAGCGTTTACGACATTTTTACGATTCTCAGAATTGAAGAAAAATAGTGAGAAATAAATGTTATGTCATTTTAATTATCTCATGTGGCTCTAAAGTTTATTTTCAATTATATATCTGTTTTCAGTGAATTCAAAAAAGTGTCCATAATTTTGATAAATTCAATTTTTAAAATCATTTTTGCGTGAGGTTTTTTCAGCGAATCACCTTATGATTAAGATTTTATGTAATCTTATGGCAAAACTCATCACGCTATGATACAGGGATATGAGGTTGTAAAAAAGTCATAACCCTAATGTATATATAACCCCAACGGAGTCTAAATGTCAAATCCTAGCTATTTCGGTTGGATAATGTGGTAGAAATCTTTATAAAACAGAAAATCTATAGGTACAGTTCTTTGGTAAAAATGCCAATTTACCAAATATATTACTAAATGAAGTAAAATTGTCAACCTAGAGTTCATCATATCGAATTTATAGACAAACATACAATAAACATCGACTTTTATTTTTGGCGCGCTAAATCGGAACTTTTTTCCACTGTGCGGCGCCACATTTCATACAGCCAGAGAAACAATTCAATTGCTGCATCAGTCATTTCCCGGTCAGTCATTTCTCTAAGTTAAGTATAATTCCTTGGAGGAGTATAATATCTTAACTGCTGATAATCACTTTATACTGATAATTTTCTGTATGTAGGTTTTCTACCCATTGAGATTCCAAAATCTCATCTTTGATCTTTTTAAACACAATATGCATATGGATAGTTTTTTGCAGGTACATTTTTTATTTTCTGGGAACACCAAATTCCAATTAACAACCAATTCGGTAGGAAAATTCCTTCAAAAACAATTCTTAAATCGGTTGGTACCATGTGGCCTTTGGAAAAACGTGGACGAATGCTGTCTGATTTTTTGCAAGAAATGTTTTGTGCCTGTTACAATATTTCGTACCCCTGGCGTAAACTTTCAAAATATCGAAAACCCCTGTGTGTCATTCTATGGTATCGTTATAAATACCAAATTTCAGTCATTTCGGTGATAGATTGAGGCCACATCCTTCAAAACACCGAAAATAGAGAGATATTGAGGCCATAACCTTCAAAATACCGACAAATTTCATGTGCAAATTTTAATATCCCCAACGAAAACCAAATACCAAATTTCAGGCATTTCAATGGGATATTAAGGCTAAAACTTTCAAAATAACGAAAATCGGGAGTTATCGTTCTATAAGGGCTATTTCAAAACGTGGGCCGATATAGCTCATTTCCAATACAAAACATCGTAGGAGTAATCGAAACTTCTATAGCAAATTATAGATCGCTTCCGTCTCCTCCTCATCCTCACAGAGTCTGCAATAGTCAGTAAAGTCATCGTTCCATTTGATGGTAAAGGCCCTGATGTAGCAGTGATTACTCCCGTGATTACTCTTACTTCAGTTTTATTCAGGTTCAACAGAGAATTCGTTCTTTTGACTGACATAGTTGGCCAGATCGATCTTGACACAATGCACCTAGGTTCATTATGCCATAACTCACTGGCTCTTTAGTCAGAGAGCGTCTCAATACTTCGGAAAACGTGACAAATGGGTGGTTTGGTGAAGTCGCTGATTGCTACATCTGTGGACTGCGTTCCTCGTCTAGCTAATTCGTCTGCTTTTTCATTACCCATAAAGTCGCAGTGTCCTGGTACCCAGCATAGTCGATAGCTGTTAGTTAGCGTTCCCAAGGCTGTTCTACACTTAAGGACTATATCAGACTTGATGCTACAGGATTTTATGGATTTAAGATCCGCTTGACTATCCACAAAGATAGTCACCGGTTCAAAAATTTCTGCATCCAGACTTTTTAACAATTCCGCTGCCTTCCAAATCGCGAAGATTTCAGCCTGGAAAACACTACAGTTGTTATCTAACCTGTAAGTGTACTCAAGACAGACGCCAGCCCCAGTACCTTCTTCCATATTGGAATAAAAAGCCAGCGTTCAGAGGGGGGTCCAAAATTTGGATTTCGTAATATTTTGTCCAAACTTAGTTTAAGTTTGAAGATGGGTTATATCGGTCCACTCCTTCCGGCACCTCCCCCACAAAAGTTCGAAAATGTTCGGCAAATTTGTGCGCACGATAACTCTTGAAGGGAGTAACCGATTTGGTCCATACTTTGCATATCGTAAATTTTCTACCAGGGTTAGATGAGGTTCCAATATGGACTCAATCGCTCCACTCCTTTAGGTACCTCCCACACAACATATCGGAAAAGTTCGGTTTAGGACCTGGTCTCGAATCGCTTTGAGTTTTGTTGTAAGAACTTGTATTCACCTCCCCCTATACGATGGTACAAGTTGCATCTGGGGGAAGTCCATACTTCCTGAGAAAATAGCCTGAAAGTTGAAAAACCCCCTATGACACCGTGTGTAGTGGTCCGAGCGCAAGATAACTCTCGATCTGCCGATTCGGTCCATCATTTGGCTTTCGTCATATTTTGTCCAAACTTAGTTTGAGTTCGAAGATAAGCCATATCGGTTCACTCCATCAGGTACCTCCCCCACAAATTCTCAAAAATGCACGATAACTCTTGCAAGGAGTGACGGATTTGGTCCATACTTTACACATCGTCGTTGTGGTCCTGTTTACAGTCATATTATGTTTTTCGTAGACAAGTCCATGCTTCCTGGCATACTGGTCCAAAAGTTATAGGATGACCCACTGAAATGACTAGTGAGCCCAATATATATCAAAAAGATACACTCCGTTTCATGTCAATAGCACATTTCAAATTGCTTTTTGTTACTTCATTTTAGTCGATATCTGTGGAATAACCTCGGGAATGTTTATATATCTTGGTTTTTAAACTTATGAAGTATATTTCAACAAAAAGTTTGGATTCGATAACGTACCGTTATATTTTTTTTAATTTTCTTTCAAAAAGCCCTAATTTCTACGGTTTAAAGTTTTTCATCGGAATAGCACATTCTTTAATAACTTGAGTAAAAATACAAATTTCGAATGATTGTGTTACGATTCTTTAAAATTGGAACAAATAAAAGCTATTTTAAGTTTAAAACGCTAAAATTGGTCGAACTATGACTTAATACCGGGGAAATAAGACCTTATGAAAGCTGTGGACGTTATTAGTCTATAATACGTTAAAAAATTGGCATAAGTTGGCAGTTTCTTGTCAGATTTATAAAGATTTAATGAAAAATGAATGATAGAAGACAAATGGTGCAAAAAAAAACTTGAGCTTCTACTGAAATTTGGTTACAGTTCTTCGTGAAACTTCATGACATCATATAGATATATCACTGTACAATTGTTTCTTAATATTTACAAATAGATGCTTTAAAATATTAAATTACAAGAAATGAAGAACAACACTCTTCACATTTCCACTCCCCCATTATTTTCGAACATCATCAATTTTTGTAAATTTTATTATCGACAATTTTTGTTAACTGGTTTATTTCTGTGGTGTAAATACATATTTTAGTTTATTTGATTTGCTTCTGCTTTCTTTTGCCATTTAAAATACAAATCACAATATATTGATGGTATTGGTTTTGCTGCATGCTCTCTCCCCCATCCTCATGTATTTAAACAAATGTGGTAACAAATAACAACAAACTAAAAATGCAATATTGTTTTATAAAATATTTATCAATGAATATATATTTGCGAAATACACACAAACACAAGAACACAAACCGAAAAACATTCACCCATGTGTATAAACATACAAGTGTTGTTGAGAGATGGCCGGACCCTTTTAAACCAACAACAAAATAAACAGAAAAAATAATATTAAAAAATATTTGCTTTGCTTGCACTCTTTCGTACGCTTGCATACACCAAACGAATTGTAGTTGTATTTAAAGCAAATTGCTCGTTTGTTTCTATTGTTTTAGTGGTTTGTTGTTTTTTTATGTGCAATATATTTTAGTAGTTTTATTTAATTGTTATTTTTGTTCATTGCCTTGGTGGAACATATTTTTTTGTATAAATTCGTGGGGGTATTATTGGCAGAGTTTGTTTCCACAAAAACATAAAAGCGTTGTTCTTTTTTTTTGGTATGAAATAAAAAATATTTTAATAACATATGTAGTCTTTTTATACAAGGCTAGCCTTTATAGTTTGAACGAAAAGCGAGAAAATCTATTTCTGTATTTTATAGGCATTGTTATATTTCAACTAAAAGCAATTTAAAAAAGTTTTAAGTTTTAAATGAATTTTGTCTGTAAAATGGTTCGCAGGAGTATCTTTAACTCTAAAAATATTCAAATATGTATATGTTTATGTGCCATCTAGGCGTATTAGTGCTAATATTAATTATACGCTACATTCTACCATGTCTACCGTGCCACCTGAACGCACGAGTATGGATAAACGTTATACGCCATTTACACCTTACTCATTAAATAACATTACAAGGCTTGTTTATGGCACATTATCTTAATATTCCTTTTGATTTATCCCCTTTCCCATAAATACGAGTTAACCAGTTAAATGTTCTAACAATCCCCTTATTTATAGACCATAGTTTCTTTTCTAACTTTTAATGACGCATTCACGTCACGACTGTTTAGAAACATTGTAAACTATGACTACCGACGCTACCTAATACTACTTAAGTTTATTATGTAAAAATGTTTTTAATTACACTGCTTAAGTTTTGTTGAGGATATTAAATTGTCATTAATTGTTATCTTAGTGAAGAGCGCACTAATCAGGCAATAAACATAACAGCAACAATGTCTTCGAAATTATGACAACATTGTACGTGTTAAATGTTTGGTTGAAGAACATTTAAGATAATAGATTTTAATTAGTCATACTTAATTTGTTAGTACTGTTAGGGGTTTCTACACAAATAGTCATAAGCTAATAAAGAATAGTAAATGTGTCGTAAAAGAAAAGTGGGTGGTGATGATGTTGAGTTACCTTTAGTCAAGACACCGAAATTAAACAAAAATCAAGTAAAACTGGAACTGTTTTGAGGATTGTTTGTGGAAATGTTAATAACATTTGTATCTTTGGTTTAAGAGTTCCCAAATCATCATAACGTTTTCCACCTCATCAAACTCAGAGTCACATTTTCCGATAATTTCGGTTGTGTAAAAATCTATATAAGTGGGTTCATAATATATTCACTAACTCTTTCGATACAGCGATGATTATTTTGTCATATAACTTACTGATTACTTAGGTATAAGAATAGATCTCAACTCCTTTCCTTTTGCTATGTATTTTGAAGTATTGAATTGCTACGTATTGAAGTAAAGTGGAACAATTAGTTTAATTTCGTTTATGAAACTACTGAATACTGCGCCACGTCAAGGCATATTCTTAGGAGAAGTGGAATTTGCTAACTAGAGCATATCACTTTCTTTAAACAACAATACACAATCGGTTACTGGCATTCCATTTCGACGATGCACAGTGGCCAAATTTTTTGTTTTTCTCAATATGTATTTAGGTTGTTTATTAAAATGTTATAAAATCCAACGAAGTTATGTGGGCATAATTTAGGGTTTTGATGTATTCTAGAACCTATACTAAAATATTATGGCGAACAAATTTCTAGAATATTTTGATCTGATACGATCACATTTTATAGGAGATTTTAAATATTTGTGGACAAGGGACCAAAAAGAACCCTTTTATGACTCACAAGAGGTTTAATTTTTTCAAGAAAAATATTCTTCGCATTCTTTTAGTAAAGTTGCCAAAGACGCCACATACCTAAAGTGTAAGGATTCCAAGATAACTTAATTTAAATATGTCCAAGACTGTATTAATGGTATTTTAGTTCCTGGTTTTTTGCAAAACGTATACCGATATTTCCTTGGTATGTAATGCAAAAAAATATTTAATTTCTTTGGTGACTTATAGTGAAATTTAGCGGACAAAATTTTTGTCTTTGACTTCGTTCTTTTAAAATAATGTTTTGTATGACAATTTTGACAAAACTCACATGAAATAAACAACGGTTTTAAAATTTTTTTATTTGCAATTCTAACGAAAGTTATTTGGGTATATTTTAGAGTTTTGATGTATTCTAGAAACTATAGTCAAATATAATGCTGAAAAAAATTTTAGAATATTTTGATCTGATACGATCACATTTTATAGGAGATTTTAAATACTTGTGGAAAAGGGACCAAAAAGAAGCCTTTTATGACTCACAAGAGGGTTAATTTTTTAAGAAAAATATTCCTCTCATTCTTGTCAGTAAAGTTGCCAAAGACGCCATATACCTAAAGTGCAAGGATTCCAAGATAACTTAATTCAAATATGTCCAAGACTGTATAAATGGTAGAAACATGCACCCATATTTTAGTTTCCTGTTTTTTTTTTTTTTTTTTGCAAAATTGATACCGATATTTCCTTGGTATGTAAGGCAAAAAAAGATTTAATTTCTTTGGTGACTTATAGTGCAATTTAGCGGACAACATTTTTGTTTTTGACGTCATTCTTTTAAAATTATGTTTTGTATGACAATTTTGACAACACTCACATGAATTACGACCTTAACCAATTTTGCATATTTTTGGAGTTTAGGTAAGATATAGAGTTTTGGTGTATTCTAGGACCGATGGTAAAAATTGATGGCGAACAAATTTGTATATAATTTTGAACTGATACAATCACATTTTATATGAGAAGGACCAAGAAGACCTCTTTAATGACCGTCTGAGGCTTAAAAAAATATGAAAAATGGAACCAGCGACCCGAAAAACATTAGAACCCAAGATTAGGTCTAAATCCATTAATTTTTAGAGTTTTGGCTAGTTTTTTGTGCGATGGAAATATGTAAAATCAGGAGGTACCCGCGTACATACCAACATATTAAACATATATTGATGAATTTTTGTGTGAAAGTTTTTTAAGCATTTGTATGAACTCGCAATATCTCCTCAATGGCAGCTATATTAAACCGTGCCTCTTTACCCACAATTCTCTGTAGGCATGTCGACTAATATATGCCAAATTTTAACCATTTCGATAGGATAATGGGACTAAAGCCATCAAAATAACGAAATTCGTTCTATGAAGACTATATCAAAATGTGGATCTTAACTGACCATTCTCAGCGAGAAAATTTTGTACCACCAAATAACCATTTCGGCTAGATAATGTAGCTAAAGCCTTCGAAATCCCGAAATTTGAGAGTTACCATTAATGGGGATACATCAAACCGTAGACCTATATCGACAATTCCTGACAGGAATGCTGTATATCCCCAACGAAGACTAATTACCGAATTTTACCAATTTCTGTGGAATAATGCTGTTAAACCCTTGAAAATACCGCAAATATGGAGGTACCTATTATAAAGGCTATATTAAAACATGGACTTTTACCGATAATTCTTAGCAGGAATGCTGTATATCCCTAACGAAAACCTACCGAATTTTACATATTCCTATAGGATCATTCGACTACAAAATTAAAAAAAAAAACATTGTTCCACAACATCCCATACGGGACAAGGGAGACTCCTCTCATATCAATGAGTGCACCCCGATTCATATTAGCTCAATGATATGGGACCTACAGTTTATCGCAGAGTCCGAACGGCGTGTCCTACGACACCACTTCTAGACAAGTTTTACATGGCTGAAATACTCAGGAAATGTCGCCAACATTACTGAGGTGTATTTTGCCACCGTTGAAAATTTGATGTTGCCTAGTCGGGGAATAGAACCCACGACCTTCTGCGTGCAAGGCGGGTGTGCATACCACTGCACCACGGTGGCACCCACTAAATTAAAAATACCTAAAAAATTAAAAATACCAAAATCGGGAGGTGCCGTTATATGTAGGCTATATCAAAACGTCGACCTTCCGGGGGAAAGTTTGAAAGTTTGTTTATGCCCAAAGAGGACTAAACACCGAATTTCCCACATTTCGATAAGAAAATGTGGTTACAATCTTCAAAATACCGAAAATCGGAAGGTACATATACCAAAAAACTTCAGATAGAAAGCTTCATACCCCCAAAGAAATCTAAATAACAAATTTCGGTGGTGCTAAAACCTTCAAAGTACCGAAAATCGGCAAGTACCGTTCTATGGGCCTGCAGGAAGACGTGGACCTATAACGACACATTTCAGGTGGATAGTTTTATACACAAACAAAAGATAAATTCAAAATTGTATCCATTTACGTGTGATGTGGAGGCCACAACCTTCAGAGTAACGAAAATTGGTAGGTACTGTTCTATGGGAGTTATATGAAACATATACATGTACCGAAAATTGAGTGGGCTATATGTTCTATGGGGGCTATATGTAGACCTATATATTGACCTATACCGAAAATGTTCAGGTGGAGAGTTTTATACCCCCAACAACAACTAAATACCAAATTTGAGCCATTTCGGTGGGATATTGAGACTAAAAGCTTCAAAATACGGAAAATCTGGAGGTAATGTTCAATGGATGATATATCAAAACGTGGACCGATATTGCAACTAAATTTCAAGGATTGTGTGTCTAACTTTGCTTAACAAGCGAGGACAGAAACATACATGACTTTATACATTTTCAATTTCAAAATCACTTCTATGCTGTAGGCTAAACAAGCAAAGTAAGTTGGAGATATCGCAAAAGTCGGTAATGAATCCATTAAACCATTTTTTTGTAGTCACGCAACAGGTTGGATTTTTGATCGGATTATGACGAACTTTTGTGGATTGATGTATCCCACAGAGGAAGAAGGCTATTGATTTTGGTGATGCTCGGATAATATTAAGGGGTCGGAGTGGGTAAAAATGCAAAGTTTTATTCGTTTGCAAATATCTCAGCTTCTAGTAGGATTATTCTAACGGCAAAGCAATGGAAAAAGAAAATGTCACCTTAACACTGATTCAAAATAGATTTTTGAAGATGGTCAAACAAGGAACATATCACAATAGTCGGTAATGCATACAAGTTTTCCATTTTTTTGTGTAATCACGCTACAGGCCGCAATTTTGATCGGATCGTCACGATATTTTGGTGGTTAGTCCCAGAGAGGAAGAAGTATATTGAGTTTGGTAATAGGTCGATAATATTCCCTACATGTTTACCAGAGAAAAGCTTTATCAGAGAAAAGGGACTATAGCTCACTTGTTTTTTTTTTATTAGCAAATATTGCACAGTTTTGTGACAAATGGCCACCGACCAAACAATGTTTAAAAAGCGTTTTGCCGGTACACTCTGGCTCGAAAACGGTTGGACCTATTATCGTATATTTTTGTGGGCTTATGTAAGTACCTAATAATCTTGCTAAATCACAATCCGATCGACTTGAAATTTTTAACACATATTCTGTGCTATTTATATTTATACTTCAAAGAGTTCAATACCATTTTTTCGATTCTTCGAAAGTGACAAGTGGGGATAAACCAAAAATAACTACCGCAAATGAAAGCGCACTACTTTCATAGATCTCCACAGAGAGCAATACTGTTGTCTTCCTTGAACTATTCCGATCCTATAACAATTCAGGTAATTCATATATGTCATAATGGTCCAAAAGTCTTAAAAAATTCCACAGTGACCAATAATAAAGGCTAGTGGCCACGATAACTATAGAAAAGAGACTATATCTAACAACTCCTTCTGAAACCTCCGTACCAAAAGTTAAACCTTTTTTTTACTTTAAGTGATGACAAACTAAAATAGCCAATTAACAGGGAAACAAACGAGAGGAATGACTCCAAAAATTAGATTCAGATCCTTCCTTCAGGGTTATCCTCTTTTAAAATTCTCTGATTTAACCGTTTAATCTCGTTTAAGGGCTCTTCTCGGATCGTGTTGAATTGTTAAAGACTGGTAGTTCCTGTGATCATGACTACAACATTATAATTTATTGATAGGGAACGACACTACTTCCGGGGGTATGGGCCCCTAAATGTCCCAATATTAGGAGCCACTCCTTCATACACCAATACCACTTAATTTTTAGTAATTTTTTTACAACGCTAGACTTGTATTCTCCATATTTTTCTTGATAATGACCCGACTTTTTCTAAAAAACTCGTCTAATTGGTATTTTTGCAAGAAAAACAATTTTTGTAGACTGTATGATTTGGTCTGTCAATTGAATAATAAAGTTCACTGCAAACCGCTGGTCTATCTGGTCCATATTTAGCACCATGCTACCCACTTATATAAGAAACATATTTGCAAAATTTTGGTAACCTACGTCCCTTACATTAAAAGATATTGGTAACGTTCCACTAAAGTGATCACATTTCGCACTGTGTAATGGTGTGGAGGGTATATTAAGTTTTTTTTTTTTCGTTTGTAACGCATTGAAATAATCACTTACAACCCTCTAAAGTATATACGCATTCGTGATTTGGATACAATTCAGAGTCGATCTAGCAATGTCCGTCTATTGTAATCACCAAGAACGCTATATTTTTGCACCCGAGTGTATTCTTTCCATAGTCAAGTTCGAAGATTGGCTATATGTCAACCCACGTTTTGGTATAGCCCCCATATTACGGTGCCTCTCGATTTTTGGGTTTTGTGAGAACCACGGGATCCACATTGGTAAAGTTGTAAGCACATCCTCCTTGAACTCAGAAGGTCTACGGTTTAATCCCTGAACAGAGCCTCAGAATTTTCGTCGGTGGCTTATCCCCTCATTGTAGTGCTGGCTTAAATTTTCCGAATATTTCAGCCGTGAAAAACTTAAAAGTGGCACTGTACGTAGGGTTAAAATTAAAAAACTGCGCTTAATTGAAAAATCAAAACATACGTTTTTAATAATCCGTTTTGACAGGATTAAAGAGCACAAAATTCTAGCCCAATATCTAAAATATCAATGTCGTATCTTGTTTACTTTTCTTGTTGTACTGTGTTAAATTTGAAAAATTTTTCAAGTTTTTTCGAATTGCTAAAAAACATAAATTTGGGTTGTTGTGAACCGTGATAACTTAGTTTTTGTTGAAAAAAGAGCAATTTTTAGTTTGTATATTTCAAAAAGAGGTAGTCCTAAATATTTAAAAAAAAATTTCTAAAAAAAGTATTGCAGAAATATGTCTAAAAAATAATCAAAATATGGGTCGAAAAGGTCGTTCTCTTTGATTTTCCGCTAAAATTCCATGCCATTTTTTGCGAATTTTGAGTTATATAAAAATTTTTGTGAAAATAATCATGGGCCAGATTTTTGCATTTTGGGTTTTTGTCTTCATTTTCTCTGTTGAACATTATGTCGTGTTTTGCATTGATGTCTGCGTTTACCCTACATACGACTATGTGTGATCGATGACCATTATGACTTCAACTCAAGTTGCAATTACAGTAAGCTCAGAATACAAACTAAACATACAAACGGATTTTCGAATCAAATCTGAACTAATTAATGATCAACCAAAATAAGTATTGACAATTCAAATGAAATTAATACCGCAAGAAATTGTTTTCTAAACGCAGAATTATCAGCAGATATTACAAAAAATTTAATTCGTAATATGAATGGTATAAGTAAAGAAGTAGATTTAAATGAAAAGAATCTATAGAACCCATGTTTTTTCTGAATTCTTAAAACGTCAAAATTAGTAAACACAAAAGCAACATTTTTGAGCATTTTATAAAAAACACGAAGAATCAATGAAGTGCCAAGGTTTCTTTACATAATCGAGTTGTGGATATTATAAAATGTGTGTTTCAATACAAAACTGACGAATTTCTTCCATACAAATGTTCTAAAAACAATTTTAAAAATCAGTGAATTCGATAGTTTTTAAAATTGTGTGGCATATTATTCAAACAGCACACACACACATACAGAGATTGTGTATTTTGTTTTGACGTTTTAGGAACGGTCGAAAGAAAAAAATTAAATTGACAGAAAGCTTTAGCTAACCTTTCTTATTAAACCATGGTAATATGTATACTTTTTTACATACAACAGGGGATCAATTTTGTTTCTATGAAAATGTGAAATAAAAAATTTTATAAAGAAAAAAACAGTCAAATTAAAAAAAATATAAAGAAAATATTGTTCATTTAAAATTGTCATAAAACAAGAATCCAGCCCCTGAACATTTTTATAGAATAAAGTGGGGAGGGGGTCAGTTATGTGCTCTTTCAAATGAAAAAAATATTTATCCTAAAATTTAAGTAGTGTTCATGGAAAAAATCATGAAAATGCCAGCACATATGTATGCAAAACTGTATATAACCCCTTAAAACTAAAATATTCATTAAAAACATATTTGTTAGCTCTAAATTGTGCTTAGAAATTGTTTTTTTTTTTTGTGCAATGTGACACCGAGATTCAAAAAATACAAAACCTTGAACCCCCAAATGACTCCCCGAATTAATCTCCGTTTTGAACAATTTTAACCCTATGTGCGTCGTAAGATACGTGGTTTAGACTCAGCGGTAAAAATAGGTCCCATATCATTGAGCCAATATGAATCGGCGGGCACTCATTGATATGAAAAGATACCCTAGTCCCTTCGCGGATCTTGTGAAAAAATATGTATGTATGTTGCATGCATGCACGGAATTTGGCATTTAAGGTTCCCTGCAGTCAGCAAACGTCTTCACCAAAAAATTGTTCACATATGTCCGTGATGTGGTGTAGCCCCCATGAATTGGCACATCACAATTTTAGACGTTTTTTAGGAATTTAACTACATCTGTAACTTGACTTTTGAGATTCCCAGTGGTCAAAAAACTTCTCCAAAAATAAATTATCAACATAGGTCAACACTTTCATATAGGCCACATATAAAGGTGACGCACAGTGTTGCCGCTTCCTTGTTAACATGAACAAACATAGAAGAAGTTGACCAAGGTTGATGAATTTTTGTACAAGTACATATAAGGGCATACGAATGAAAAATTCCAACATTGGTCAATATCGGTTCAGATTTAGATATAGTAACTCGGTCAATTTTATTTAAATAGCCTTTAAATTTAAAACGCGAGAATCAGTTTTACCAATTTTGACAAAAATAGGTTCAGATTTGGAAAGAACCGTTAACGATTTTTGTCCACTGCGGGAACACTTTGTGACAACCGATTGAGCACATTGTTTGGTTTACACCAATTTAGGCATTTTTATACCCTCCACCATAGTATGGAGGGTATATTAAGTTTGTCATTCCGTTTGTAACACATCGAACTAATCATTTGCGACCCTATAAAGTATATATATTCTTGATCAGGATAAAATTCTAAGACGATCTAGCCATGTCCGTCTGTCCGTCTGTTGTAATCACTCTAGCGTCCGCAATAATTGAGATAGAGTGCTGAAATTTTGCACCCGAGGGTCTTTTTTCCATAGGCAGGTCAACTTCGAAGATGGGCTATATCGGTCCACTCTTTGGTATATCCCCCATATAACGGTACCTCCGGATTTGAGGTGTTTTGACGTTCTTCGCCACATTTGCAGGCCGAATTAGCTATAATTTGGCACTTAGGGTTCCTAGTGATCAACAAACTTATATCCCAAAGGATATGGGCATAGGCCCATGTTTTGGTATAGCCCCCATATATCGGTACCTCCCGATTTTCGGTATTTTGAGAATTTTAGCTACAATTTTTAACCGAACTAGCTGCAATTTGCCATTTGAGGTTTTCAGTGGTCGCATAATATCTCCACCAAACATCGTCAACATAGGTCCATGTTTGGGTATAGCCACCATATAACGGTACCTCCCGATTTTCGGTATTTCGAGAATTTTAGCCACAATTTGTGACCGAACTATCTGCAATTTGATATTTGAGGTTCTCAGTGGTCATGAAACATCTTCACCAAACATCGTCACCTAAGGTCCATGTTTTGGTATAGCCCCCATATAACCGTACCTACCGAATTTTCGGTATTTTGAGAATTTTAGTTGCAATTATTAACCGAACTAGCTGTAATTTGACATTTAAAGTTCTCAGTGGTCATAAAACATCTCAAAAGGAACATCGTACACATAGGTCCATGTTTTGGTATGGCCGCCATATATCGGTATCTCCCGATTTTCGGTATTTTGAGAATTTTAGCTGAAATTTTTAACCGTACTAGCTGCAATGATCGGTATTTTGAGAATTTTAGCTACAATTTTGTCTATTCAAAAAATAATCGTCAATATAGAGCCATGTTTTGGTATATCCCCCACATAACAGTACCTCCCGATTTTCGGGAATTTTCAGTGGTCACGAAATTTCTTCACTAAAATTCGTCAACATGGGTCCATTTTTGAGGGTCTACATTGTTTTGATGAAACTACCCTCAATTTGACTCTTGAAGTTCCCTGCAGCTATAAAAATTTCCGCCTCTTTGATATAGCCCCGTTGGTGTTACCTTTCACCTAGCTGAATACATTTTTTTTAGATTAGATTAGATAACACTGTGCAACAAAATAGAGGTGAAAGTCTGGGGCACGGAAAATTCCTCTTGGGGAAAAAAGACCTTGGTGAGTATATTATGAACCCCGAACAACAGATCCGCCGTGAGTCGAACTGCCGCGTTATGGCGTGATGAAATTTTTGTTTTAGACTCTGTGGGCCATCAGGAATTAGCGTTATATCTTTTTTCACTGTTGCTTAAGTGCTCTACAAAAACAACAAACAAAGATAAATTGCTAATTCATGATGGCTTACAGGGTCTCTTGCAAAAACTTCATCACGCCATAACGCGGAAGTTCGACTCACTGCGCATCTGTCCTTCGGGGTTTTTATCTCTGCCCCAACATTTGTGTTCACAGTGTAATTTAAGCAATATTGGGAGGCAGTAGGAGTCTATCCATTGTCGAAAAGTTGTTCCACCTAAAATTGTGAAAGGACCCTTATTATTCCATTTTAATTAAGACTATTTTATGGTGGAGGGTATAAAAAGTTCGTCCCGGCCGAACTTAACGACTTTTTACTTGTTTTATCTGTGAACATAAAATATCTCCACCCAAAATTGGGGACAGGAAAGAAAATTATTTATTCAACTGTAGCTCAGAATATTTTATTTTGGAGGGTAAACAGGTTCGACCCGGCCGAACTAAACGATTTTTATTTATTGTTGTCTTATTAGGACGAATTGAATTAATACGACGAATTGAATTAATCGAGCTAACATGACCTAAGGAGTTTGTATTGAAGATGTGAAATCTAGCAAAGTCCCACACATCCAACCAACATGCTACGATCGTTTCGCTGGCGTTTAGTCAGCGCATCAGGCATATTACATGTGATTAATGGCTAGAAGACTAAGATTGAGTTCGATTTATACGGACATTATTGCAAATTCGAAGATATGAAGTATTTTGGAAGCCTTTTTACTGTAAAAGTTCGCCTAGAACCTTATCTAGAATCCGTTCTTTTTTTATTTGTTTTATGTTATGAGTTCGTTTTTCTCAAATTGTTACAATATTATTCTTTTCTGTTACTTTTATTAGCACTTTAGGTAATTAATATATAACCACAAACAATATTGAATGTTAAAGTTTTTGTAATGTTTCCCATATAAAAAATTTAATTAAATTTTGCCTAAGTAATGACTATTTATTTTCAAGGTAAGTACTGAACATTGATGGATGTCTATTTAAACAAATAATAATTTCTTTACTTATTTGTTTCATTTTTTATTCAAAAGTAAAACAAAAAAACAAGACTTTTTTGCCAGCGAGCGATGGATATTTTCTAAGTGTATTTGATATATTGATGTTGTTGTTGTTGATATTTAACTATAATAAATATAAATATATAATAAACTATTATTATCTAAATACAAGATTACTTATTTTTATTAAAAAAACTATTGATGTTGTTGTCTGTTGTGTGTGAGAAAATAAAATAAAAAAGAAAAAAAACAATAAAAAATAATTCCAACAATGAATAAAATTGGCCAAATAAAATGTAAATGTAAAATTAAAGAATTATGTGAAAATAAAACTAAAGAAAAAATTCAAGCAAAAACAATTTGTTATAAGAATCATGAAAAAAGAAAAACTACATAAATATTGATGTTGTTCTCTTGATGTTGTTTTCAATGTTGTATGTATGTGTGTAACTTTTCTTTCCTAAATGTGTGTATGTATTTATAAATTTATTGAAATCTATGCTATAAACAGTCAAGCGGGGTTATAGAGGAGAAATTTATTTGGCTATAGAAAAATTTTTACTGAAATCAATATGTTTATTGCTCCTGAGGCCCAATTCTGTTTCTATGAAAATGTGAAATGAAAAATTTTATAAAGCAAGTAAATGTCAAATGAGAAATATTATAATGAAAATATATTTTATTTTTAAGTTTCATAAAACAAGAATCCAGACCCTGGATCGAAAATTATGTTATTCAGAACCCATGCAAATGTCCAAAAATCACTGTTCCACATAACCCTGTCTGACTGTATATATGTATGTCTTTATTATATCATTTTCTTTAAATGTGTGTATTATTTGTTAAGAATAAACTACATGTTTTTCATTATACCAATTGAAACAATATTTGTATTTTTTATTAAAAAAAGAAAAAAAGAATTGGAATTAGAAAATTCTAAATTGAAAATGTGCCTTAGGAAAACGATTGAAGCCTAAACTAAGACATAAAAGAAAGTAGGAACACTTTCTTAAATAATTTTGTTATTTTTTATATTATTTTGCCTTCATTATTTGCATTTCGTTTGTTTCTTTGGTGCTCTCTCCTCTATTTTTCCCCTCAAATATTGTTTTACCTTATTTTGTTATATTCCCCCCTTGTTCCGTTTTCTTTGCAGATTTTAATGAGACCAAACAAACCGTTTACAAATTTCGCCAGAAGACTGCATCCTTACGAATTTACAAGAGAAGGAGGAGGTGGCGTCGGCGGTACTCTCGTACCCAGTGATGTATTGAAAACACTTCAGCCGTCTAGTTTTATGCCCATGCTACAGGAAAATATCTTACAATCGTATCAACATCATTATCATCTACATCATTCCCTACATCATCCCAATCGTATTTTCAAGGATTATTTAAGCAACAACCAAGCCTCCAAGCCTCGAATGCCTTCGTTAATTTTAAATTCCCCGAAACAACATTATTATCAAGATGAACAACATCAATTTATTTTAAATAGAACATCATCAACAGCATCATCTACATTACCATCGACAACAACAACAACAACATCAATATCTTCGACCTCGCCATCAGCATCATCGTCAGCAATGGCAGTAACTGCTGCTGATACTACTACCTCGAAACAACATCAATGTAGTAATGATTTTGTTCAAATTAAATCCAATTTAGTCAAATTATAGCATCCGGGTCATTGCACGAAAAATTTATTTTCGTCAGTGCCAAATTCTGTCAAGGACTCTCCACAAAAGGTAGGTACATTTACGTTTGCCAGTTTGTACTTACCTATTTACATTTGATTTAAATTTAAGATTAGGTTTTAAGATTTTTTTAAGTATTGGTAGGGTTAATAATTATGGGAATTAAAAAATATTTATTTTTGAAGTCTTTCTGAACCATAAACTTTGACTTCAAAACATATTTTTAAGGTGCTGGAGGTCCGATACTCCAGTAGTGGTTTATTTTAGTAATTATGTGTAGTGTACACATAATTACTGACGCGCACGGTAGCTCTAGAAATGTGTACCCGATTTTTCATAATATTTCTTCCACACTCCTTCCGGCACCTCCATCACAAAAGTTAAATTTTTTCGCTGCAGTGCGTTTTGATAAGCGTATGGCAATGTTTAAGGAAGTTAGTTCTTCAAGTCCGAAATATAATGGTAACAAGTAAAAACAGCGTTAAGTTCGGTCAATACGAACTTTTTATACCCTACACCACCACTGTATTGAAGTAAATGTGAACAATTCGTAACTACTAAGCTCTTTCTCTACGTTAAGTATAATTCTTTGGAGGAGAATAATATCTTAACTGACGATTATCACTTCATACTGATAAGTTTCTCTGTGGAAGTGTTTTACCGATTGAGTTTTCAAAATACCAAGTTACATTTACTACAGAAGGAAAATGTAGCAACACTCTTTAAAAGAGCTCATCATTGTTCTATATATTCCCTGGGTGGTACCCTTACATGGGGTCTTTTCTGGTGGAAACGAAGACTAAATAACAGATTTCGAGGCTGGGGGCAGTATGAAGACATAGACTTATACCGACAAATTACTGCTGGAAAGTTGGAAAATTTAACACCCCCAACGAAGACTAAATACAAATACAAAACTACAGCCATTTCGGTGCATATTGAGGCCACAACCTTCAAAATACCTAAAATCGGGAGGTACCGTTCTATGGGGGCCATATGAAGACGTTAACCTATACACAAATTTCAGGTGGAAAGTTGTATACCTTAAATGAAGACTAAATACAAAATTTCAGCCATTATTGTGGCCACAACTCTCAAAATACCGAAAATCGGCAGGTACCGTTCTATGAGGTTTATATGAAGGCGTGCACCTATACTGACAAAATTCTGGGGGAAAGTTTTGTGCCCCCAACGAAGACTAAGTACCAAATTTCAACTATTTCGGTGTGAAAATGAGGCTAAAAGCTTCAAAATAACGAAAATCGGGTGGTACTGTTCTATGGGGCTATGTCAAAAGATGGACCGATATAGCTATTTGCAATACCAAATATCCTTGTAGTACCAAAATACAAAGCTCTATTTTAAAAATTGCGAGCTGTGTCTTGATTTCAACAGACGGACATACCGAGGTGGTTACATCCCGATATAATGGCCGAAAAGCTCTAAGAAAGACTGACGATGTCAACTATACTGGCAGAGCTACCGTTCTCGCTCATGAAATATATATCCGATACGTATTCGATTTTTTTTTCTAGAAGGTATATTTTTTACAGCTTATCCTCTCTCAACCTCATAAAATGTTTGCTTAAGTGCTGTTCAAGGCCTGTTTGCGAATCATTTTGAAATTTATGGGAGTGACATCCTTAATATATACATCTTGATATAATGGACCAAAAGCTTTAGAAATCCTTACAGACACTAAATAAAATGACTGGTAAACACCAATTTAAAAGCGGTGTGGGGTTCTTCGACGCCGATCTGACCCGAATCCATACAATATCCAGTCAATCCAGCGGCTGCCAATTTCGTCATATATGTTTGTGTTTGTATCGCGTTTTTCTGTGTTTTTGGAACAGCATATCCCGGAATGCATGTTGCCGATTACATATTTTGTTCCATGCCGGGACGTGGGAAAACCCAGAGCCGATATAATTAAAGGGCATATTCATATTGGTCCTGGGTTTTCCTTCATCCGCATCCACCACACACACAGTGAAATGCAATAGCTGTCGGTAGTGGTCGCATCGGACTCGTCAATGTGAGAAACTACGAAGTGACAATGTTGCTTCATGCTCCGTGAGCACGGCCGCCAATTACTGTACTAAGGAAGTTTCGTACCAAAAGTGGATGTGGTGGACTAGCTTTCTTGTTTGTTCGATACAGATTCTAATGACCATTACATAGAATATGTTGGGGTAGCAGTTAGATGTGCAACTGCTGAGGTAGAGTTGCTTAACGTATGCATCCCGATGATAAATAGCTGTACTCCAGCTTATAGACCAAACATTAACCCGCTATTGGATGATTATAAACAACTTTTCCTAGGGAACTTTGTTGCAATTCATGAGTTGTGGTTAGGTAATGACCAGAAGGGTACGAGGGTTACTAAAAACAAGTGAGCAAAGGCTATAATCACTACATAAGCTTTTCACTGGTAAATATTTCTTTAAGGGAATATAATCCGACTACCACCAAACATAATATGCCTCTTTCTCTCTGGGACCCCCATAAGCAACCAAAATCTCGTGACCGTCCGATCAAAATTACGACCTGTAGCTTGATTGCAAAAAATGGAAGAATTGGATGCATTACCGACTATTGCGGTATCTCCCTTGTTTGCCCACCTTCGCCAACCTGCTTTACACCAATGTAAAGGTAATATTTTTTTCTTCCATTGACAGGCTTTGCCGTTGGAATACCCCTACTATTCACAAAGAATAAAACTTTGAATTTGTCTCGAAATCCGACCCCTAAATATTATCCGGCTATCACCAAAATCAATAGGCTTCTTCTTCTGTGGGGCCCCCATCTACCCCCAAAATGTCGTCACTATCCGATCAAAATTCTAACTTGTAGCGTGATTACAAAAAATGGAAAAATTGGATATATTACTGAATTTTGCAATATCTCAGTTTGCTCACTTACGCCAACATACTTTGCATCAATATAAACGAGATTTTTTCTTCTTCCATTGACGGGTATTCCTCTTGGAATACTCCAACCAGAAGCGGAGATATTCGCATAAGAAAAAAACGTTGACTTTTCTCCACATAAGCTTTTCGCTTATTCCGACTCCTGAATATTATCCGACCATCACCAAACTAAATAGGCTTCTTTCTCTGTGGGACCCGCATCAACTACCAAAAAATTCGTGACGATCCGATCAAAATTGCGACCTGTATTGTGATTACAAAAAAATTGGAAAATGGGATGCATTACCGACTATTGCGATATCTCTGTTGTTTGGACAGCTACGACAACCTACTTTACATCATTGTAAAGGTGATATTTTCTACTTTCGTCGACAGGTTTTGCTTTTGAT
Source organism: Musca autumnalis (assembly GCF_047663935.1). Lineage (NCBI taxonomy): Eukaryota > Metazoa > Arthropoda > Insecta > Diptera > Muscidae > Musca > Musca autumnalis. Next base: position 199,918,427 of record NW_027411977.1, on the reverse strand, counting down.
ACGCCTTTTAAAGAAACAGAGCTATTGGCTTTGAAATAAAACGTTGACCTTTCTCCAAATAAGTGTTTACCCATTCCGACCCCTGAACATTATCCGACCATCATCAAAATCAATAGGCTTCTTTCTCTTTGGGACCCCCATTAACCCCCAAAATTTCGTGACGATCCTATCAAAATTGCGACCTGTAGCGTGATTACAAAAAAATCGGAAAAATGGGATGCATTATCGACTATTGCCATATCTCTGCTATTTGACCACCTAGGACAACCTACTTTACATCGTTGCAAAGGTAATATTTTCTTCTTTCCTTGCCAGGTTTTGCTTTTGATATACCTCTTATAGAAACAGAGATATTGGCTTTGAAATAAAATGTTGACTTTTCTCCAAATAAGTTTTTTGCTCATTCCGACCCCTAAATATTATCGGACCATCACCAAAATCAATAGGCTTCTTCCTCTGTGAGACCCCCACTAACCCTCAAAATTTCGTGACGATTCGATCAAAATTGGGACCTGTAGCGTGATTTCCAAAAAAAATGGATAAATGAGGTGTATTTCCGACTATTGCGATATCTCCGTTATTTGGTTACCTACGCCGACCTAGTTTGCATCATAGATAAGACGGGATCTTCTACTTTCATAGTCAGGCTTTGCTTTTGGAAAGTTACCAACCAAAGCTGTGATATTCGTCAATATAATTAAAATCGCAAAAATGAAAATTGGAGTTGTATTTGCTAGTATTGTGATATATTCGTTGTTTGATCACCTACGAGCACCAGCTTTACATCACTAGAAAGGTGATATTTTCTACTTTCATTGTCAGGTTTTGCTATTGGTATACCCTATATAGAAGCTGAGATATTCGCTTTGGAAAAAACGTTGTCTTTTTATCCGCCTAAGTTTTTTGCCCTTTCCGACCCCTAAGTATTATCCGACCATCACCAAAATCAATAGGGGTCCTCAGGGACCCCCATCAACATCCAAAATTTCGTGACGATCCGATCAAAATTGCGACCTGTAGCGTGATTACAAGGTTTAGATGGACAGACGGACGGACTGACGGACGGACACCATAGCCAGATCGATTCAGCTCGTCGAAACAATCATTTTGGTATATATAAGTATGGGTCTACGACCACATAGTGGTGTAGGGTATAAACATTCTAGTGAACACGCAATGTCGCCAGGCGTCATTTGACATTTTTTGGAAAGTTTGACAGTTTTTAGCCTAAGCGTATCAGCGTAGAGTGAAACTGTTCCCCAAAGTGGAGTGATGTCTTCCCACCAGACGGCATTGAGATCGTTACGGATGCGCCTGATTGTACGATCTTGTCGTCGGGTACCTTTCCTTATGTTAGTCTTACCCGTTTTCCGCGCAAGGAAATGCATATATCCGTCACTAAATCTACGACCACTCTGCTGACCACATGGGCTGCGGAAATGAGCCCAAAACTGAATGTCTTGATGGATTGTAACCGAATTGCGACCACTAAATACCCCAAGATTTTCCTTGTCGCATTCGACACTACGACGCTACCTACCCACATCGTGACCGAAGTCTGGAAAATGGAGAGAGTGGTCCCGCTACAGACGCAAATCAAGGATGCTAGCAAAAGCGAATCGTACAAAACGAGACCACAAAAGCTCTGCACGCCATCTCCATACCTATCAGTAGCGGACTTAACCAGACCAAGTCATGTAATAGGATAGTGTTGCTGCCACTCGGCTTATAAGAAAGTCTTTGATACTAAGCACTACGCATTTCTTGAGGAACGTGAGCAGACTAACATCCGGCTATCTTTCAGTCACACATGGACTCGTATGTGGAAATCGTTATGTTGTTTGTGAAAGCTACTGTTTTACCTCATTTTCCGCATAAGCAATATGCAATATGCACTAGTGGTTAAGATAAGGAAATGGTAGTTGACTACATAGAACGCGATAATTGGCCTGTGTAAGCTATTCAAACCTGAAGGACGCAGTTCTTAGAACTGCAACATGGTACCTCCTCCTGTGGGTCATCTGCACGAGGAGACGAAGATCCTTCCAATATAGATACCCAATGGCATCCTATCGGATATTACTGAGAGAGTTATTCTAATTACCAGATGTACCGGCCAGGTACATCAAGAGGACTCTTCATTATGTGGAGAGAGGATTACCATTTCAAGAGAAAAACAGCAACAGTAGCAAGCCTATCAGGCAGGTTTGAGTATCATTACTTGTAACACAGATGCTGTCCTAGGAGTATACCCCATCTATCGCAACGTTCCGAACATCAGCCCAGCATGCGGTATGGGCCCGTACGACCTACTTTCATGACTTACCTTTTCAACTAATAAATACTACGGTGACCAAATTGTATGGCTGGTGGGCACAACAACTATCGAAGGGAGGGACTGACATTGGTCCAGCCATTGTGTATCGTATTTTTTCTCAATCTTATATCAAGTTCGAGGATGGACAATTTTGGTGAAAAGTTAAAAATGTCCGCTCTGTGCAGGTTAAGGGCGCATAACTATGGAAGGGAGTGACTGACAATGGTCCAGTCATTGTACATCGTATTTTTTCCTCAGGCTTATTTCAAGTTCGAGGATGGATAATTTCGGAGAAAAGTTAAAAATGGCGCTTGGAGGATGAGCGAAATGGAGTAGTTATTTTTCTTTATTCAATTTGTTGTTTATACCCTCCACCATAATATGGAGGGTATAATTATATTTGTCATTACGTTTGTAACACATCTAAATATTCGTCGGAGACCCTATAAAGTATATATATTCTTGATCAGGGTAAAATTCTAAGTCGATATAACCATGTCCGTCTCTCCATCCGTCCGTCCGTCTGTTGAAATCAAGATACAGCTCGTTGTTGGGTTTTCCACTTTCCCCTTTTAATTTGTCGGTATGGGTTTACGCCTTCATATAGGCCCCATAGAACGGTACATCCCAATTTTTCAGTATTTTAAAGGTTGCGACCTCATTATTACATCTTAAGTTTGTAGATATATGTCCACGCCTTCATATTTTTCCTACAGAATGCTAACTCACGATTTTCGATATTTTGAAGATTTTGGCTTCAATATTCTGCGGAAATTGATGAAATTTGGTATTAAGTCTTCGGTGGTGTCAAACAATTTTCCCCAGAAATTTGTCCGTACAGGTTCACGACTTCATATAGCCTCCATGGAACGATACCTCCCGATTTTGGGTATTTTGATGGTTGTGGCCACAACAACCCACCGAACGTCAATGGCACACTGAAATGACTGAAATTTGTTGTCTAGTCTTCCATGGGGTTATAAAATATTCCAGAAGAGAATTATCAGAATAGGTCGAAGTCTTTCTATATCCCCCATAGAAACGAACCTCTTGCTCTTTTTTTAGGTTTTTGTCACATTATCTTACCGAAATATCTAAAATATGTTATTTTGGTCGTTGTTAAACCGCATTAATACTCTCTGACTCCTTTTATTGATTACAGAAATTACTTGCCGATGCTTTGATATCTGCAACCAGCTGAGCCTCAGTCCTATTAAAAACTTTAATAAGATTTCAAAATTGTTGACATTTCTTCTGCTCTTAAATTGTCAAAGAAAAATTATTTTGTTGTACAAAATCCCACCATTGCACTATAGGTAATTTGCCCAGTTTTTGAGGCAAAAAGTCGATTTTGCAACTTTTAATAATAATAATTTTTTAGTTGGCATTGAAAAAAGAACATGTCAAAATTTATTAATGTGAATGATATTTTTCAAAATAGCGTCATTATCGCGGTTTAAATTGCAGTCAAAGTTAGAATTTCGAAGAAGAACTAAAAAAATATATATTGTAAGGCATATTGCAATGTATTTAAAACCGCGGAAAAATAAACCAAATATAAATATATGTAAAATGGAATAGATTGGCAATTGCAAGAGGAATTTATTTAATATATAATATAGCTTAAACATTTTGGGTAGCGACCAAAAAACACAAAAAGTCAGAAATAAATATTTTATTTTCCTTAAACTCACTTCATATAGACTTATACTAAATTGGCCGTGTTTGGCCGTGATTTTGTCACCTAGAACACATTACTGAAAGTCTTCTGCATTGGTATTACTAGGATTCAAAACCCGATTTTGCCCGTTTTTTGATATTTATGAGATTTTATTAGGTTACTTCTCAATAAAAAGTCTTAAAATTGTGGAAGTTTGGTTTGAGGAAATAAACAATAAATGTAAAAAATATTGTTGTTTACAATTTCATTGCAAGTAAAATAAGTAATGGCGACAAATTGTTCGTTATATCCGGGTTTTCTATAAACGGTGCGGCAGTAGTAAGCTTAATTTTATCTTTCTATTACATATTAATCATTGATACGGTTTAAGGGAGTACTAAACTCGCCTTTATTAGCGTATATTCAAAAAATATACAAAACTGTAGTAACAATTCGTTGGAAAATCTACTCGCGGGGACAAAATTGTTGTTACTTACAACCGTGGTCGTTTTCAACAGTTTGTTGTGTATAAGAAAACTAATAAAAATTGCATTGGAACAAATAGCTTTGTTCGTTATATACGAAGTTGCTTATAACCGTTGTTCGTTATATCCGCATTTATCTGTAAAAATCTTTGTTTTATCTCACTTTTACACATAAATAATTTAAAAAGTTAAAAAATCCTTTAGTTCCGCTGTTATTAATTTTTGTCTCAAAAACAGGGCAAATTACCTATAGTGCATTGCCAAGAGAACACTCCAGCGCTGCTCACTTTAATCCGGCTAATTCAATTTCATTTAACACGTTTCTTATCAGCTTTTTTTCCTCATATGTTGCTGTTACATTTGTATAAGGATTTGTTTTGCTACACCAACACCCTCAATGTTTGCGATTTATTGCACTGATTTCTCGCCGCCCCCATTCATTCCCACCGCACTTTTGCAACACTACTAACTAACAAACATGTCACTTTTGTAAAACCGGGACACACGTAGTCATTTGTAGAGTTTCCCCCACCAGTGACATAACACCACGCAACTAACGAATGAAATGAAATCGTGAAAATTCTTTAACAGAAACTAACTAAGCAATGACACATCTCTTCGGTCCACAGAAACAGCAAAAAAACAAAACAAACATGACCAACAAGGCACGATCTTGACAGTTTGGCAGGCTGACGCGTTAACATGAAAATGTTAAGAGAAATTTAATAAAAACAAAAACAACAACAAGGCAACGAAATATGAAATCTGAAGGAAACCAGGAAATACAAAATAAAACTAAAGTGAACTACAAAATTGAAAGGTGGTGGTATACGATATGAAATCAATGAAATTGTATCAAACTAAAAATACAAGGAAGGAAATACTATAGTGAAGTTTAGCGGAACTCTATGTTAAAATTGTCGAAACGAAAAACGTCAAATTGTTGTGAATTCTAACAAGTAAATATGTTATTTAGTTTTTGACATGAGTCATGAAGTGTGAATATTGAATATTGATATGTATTGGAAATATTGGCATTAGAATTACTTTCAAGAGTAACTTTATTCGCTGTAACGTTTACGTGATACTATATTTAGACCAAAACTAAACAATTGCGAAAAATGAAACAATTCGTACGTAAACCTTTTAATTATTATATCTTAGCTTTTTGTAATGTCTCAAATACTTGCAACCTAAGATCACCGCCACCTAACTATGACGTATGCGACATACCTTTCCGATGTATTAGCTTAATATATAAAAAGAGCTTAGTAATAACACGCAGAGAAAAAATATTTTTCGCTTTTGTTGGAACAAAATATTTGATTTGTTTTGCATTGTAATCTAAATCCAAAACAAGTAATAAAGTATCAGTCGGTTTTGCCGACAGGGATATACCATCAGCCTATGTCTGAGATCTTTTCAGAATTTTGTGGCCCTCTGTGGACATAACCCATCTTCGAACTTAAACTAAGTTTGGATGAAACATTGCGAAAGCCAAATTTTGGACCGAATCAGTTGATCCGTTCGAGAGTTATCGTGCGCTCCAGCCAGACAGACGGACGCACTTGGCTAAATTAACTCCAAATTGTCTGAAATGGATTTCGTCTAAACATACTTGGGGTCTAAAACCATTATTTCGATAAGGCACATTTTTCCCGTATGAAAGTGTATATACCCTCGTTAGCATATATGCTGAGGGTATAAATACCATCTTATTCTCCAAACATAGAAAACAAAAACAACTTGCGAAATTCCGCAATATTGTACAAATCATTAACAATACCGATGGTAAGACCTATCGTAATCTACAATTTTTACAAAAACTATTGTCAGCCCAGAAAACCTATTACTGAAATGTTTGATTTGATTGTATATAATTCTCATATACACTTTCCACATAACTTTGATATAAATATCGCGTATAACATTACGAGCATTGATGAACACAACACATTGTTTGCTGCTTTAACTGACAACAAAGACAAACAGAGCTACTCCATTGCGGCTCATCGGAGCACCCAACACAACATAAGGAATAATTAAAAACCATAACAAACATAACAAGTAAAAAGTCGTTAAGTTCGGCCGGGCCGAACTTTTTATACCCTCCACCATAAAATAGTCTTAAATAAAATGGAATAATTAGGGTCCTTTCACAATTTAAGGTGGAACAACTTTTCGACAATGGATAGAATCCTACTGTCTCCCACTATTGTTTAAATTACACTGTGAACACAAATGTTGGGGCAGAGATAATTCCTTTGGAGATGAAAGCCCTTGGTGACAGAAAAACCCCGAAACACAGATGTGCCGCGTTATGGCGTGATGAAGTTTTTGCAAGAGACCCTGTAAGCCATCATGAATTAGCATTATATCTTTGTTTGTTGTTTTTGTAGAGCACTTAAGCAACAGTGAACAAGGAACCTCAAATGTCAAATTACAACTAATTCGGTTAAAAATTGTAACTAAAATGCTCAAAATACCGAAAATCGGGAGGTACGGTTATAAGGGGGCCATACCAAAACATGGACCTATGTTGACGATGTTTGGGGGAGATGTTTCATGACCACTGAGAACCTCAAATGTCAAATTGCAGATAGTTCGGTCACAAATTGTGGCTAAAATTCTCAAAACACCGAAAATCGGGAGGTACCCTTATATGGGGGCTATACCAAAACATGGACGTATGTTGACGATGTTTGGTTGAGATATTATGCGACCACTGAGAACCTCAAATGGCAAATTACACCTAGTTCGGTTGAAAATTGTAGCTAAAATTCTCAAAATACCGAAAATCGGGAGGTACCGATATATGGGGGCTATACCAAAACATGGGCCTATGCCCATATCCTTTGGGATATAAGTTTGCTGATCACTAGGAACCCTAAGTGCCAAATTATAGCTAATTCGGTCTGCAAATGTGGCGAAGAACGTCAAAATACCTCAAATCCGGAGGTACCGTTATATGGGGGCTATACCAAAGGGTGGACCGATATAGCCCATCTTCGAACTTGACCTGCCTATGGAAAAAATACCCTCAAGTGCAAAATTTCAGCACTCTATCTCAATTATTTCGGACGCTAGAGTAATTACAACAGACGGACAGACAGACGGACATGGCTAGATCGTCTTAGAATTTTATCTTGATCAAGAATATATATACTTTATATGGTTGCAAATGATTAGTTCGATGTGTTACAAACGGAATGACAAACTTAATATACCCTCCATACTATGGTGGAGGGTATAAAAAGAAAACACAAATTACGACCACTTCCCAGATTGTGCGGGTATGACTCAACCACCAAAACCCAAAGAGAAGAATGAAACAAAACAGAAACAAATAAAAACAAGTAAGAACGGCTTTAAGTTCGGCCAGGCCGAACTTGTTATGCCCTCCACCATGAGAATTAGTTTCCTTTCGATTATGAAGAAGACTAAATAACAAATTTCAGCAAGTTCGGTAAAACAATGTGGCTAACCTTCAAAATTCGGGCGGTACCCTTCCATGGGGGCAATATCAAAACGTGGATCTATACCTACAAATTTTCGGCGGAAAGTTTTTAGACTCAAAGAAGACTAAATGCCAAATTTCCGATATTTCGGTAAGACCTTCAAAATACAGAAAATCAAGAGGTTTCTATGGGAGATATAGGAACCCGTGGACCATGGAAGACTAAATAACAAACTTCAGTCTTTCGGTGGGATATTGACGTCACAACCTTCAGAATTACGAAAATCGGGAGGTATTCTTCGAAACGTGAAACTATACCGACGAAAGGCCTTAACCTCCAACAAAGACTAAATACCAAATTTCTGCAATTTCGGTGGGTTACTGTGGCCATAACCTTCAAAATACCGAAAATTGGGAGGTACCGTTCTATGAGGGCTGTATGAAGGCGTGGACATATATCAAATTTATCGGGGAAAGAAGACTAAGTACCAAATTTCAGCTATTTCGGTGGAATATTGAGGCCACAACCTTTAAAATACCGGGAATAGGGAGGTACCGTTCTATGGGGGCTATACTAAGGCGTGAACCTATACCGACAAATTTCATATGGAACGTTTAATACCCCAAATGAAGACCAGATACCAAATTTCAGCCATTTCAGTGGATTATTTTGGCTACAACCTGAAACATACCGAAAATCGGAGGTACCGTTCTAAGGAGGCTACACTATGGCGTGGACCTATACCGACAAATTGCATATTGCACGTTTCATATCCCTAATGAAGACCAGATACCAAATTTCAGCCATTTCAGTTGATTATTGTGGTCACATCCTTCGAAATACAGAAAATCGGCAGGTACCGTTCTATGGGGGTTATAACTAAACGTGGACCTACATTGCCCATTTGCAATACCAAACATCCTAGGAATAATAGAAACTTCTATACCAAAATACAAAGCTCTATTTTAAAAATTGCGAGCTCTATCTTGATTAAAACAGACGGACATGGTTATATCGCTTTAAAATTTACCCTGATCAAGAATATATACTTTATAGGGTCTCCGGTGATGATTTAGATGTGTTACAAACGGATTGACAAATTTTACCCTCCATATTATGGTTGTTGGTATACATACACAAACAAAAAAAAAAAGGTAAAATCGCCCTGTCATACAAACAAAACTCACCGAAATTGTTTTTTCACCACGGAATTCGCAGAAATGGTCCTTAAAACGTTTGCGGGGGTGGTCAACTTTAGAGGGGTTTGTTTTTCTTTTGTTTCATTTTTTTCATAGTAGTCTGTTGTTTTCTAGAGGAGGGTTACTAACCCAAGGACCAAACACAAGTTTTTAACGATCTTATGGGTAACCGCGCGGCACATATTAGCTCACTACCTTTAACGGGTGTTAAAGGCTATAACAAAACATGCACTTAAGTTGATGTGTTCACTGGGAACCACAAATATGAAATTACAGCTAGTTCGGCTACAAATCGTAGCTAAAATCCTCAAAATACCGAACATCGTGAGGTACTGTTAGATATGTGTTTTTTTTAGTGTGGTCACTGAGAACCTCCAATGTCAAATTACATCTAGTTCGGTTAAGCATTTTAGCTAAAGTTCTCAAAATACCAACTTTAAATGATGCTTACCCCTAGAACGTTTTGCGGATTTTAAAACTACAATGTTCATAGATGAGAAAAACCAAATCAAACCAAAACAAGTAAAAAAGCATTAAGTTCGGCCGGGCCGAACTTTTCATACCCTCCACCATAAAATATTCATTCCTGTCCCCAACTTTAAGTGAGTACGTTAAAATGTCAGATAATGTACATAAAATGCTTCATTCGGGAGGCCCTTTTTATGGTGCCTATATCTAATTGTTGACAATTTTTGGTGCGCTAGAAAGTGGGAGGTACTGTTATATAGGGGTTATAATAAAACATGGGCCTATGTTGACAGTTTTTGATGGGAGCCTTTAATGTCAAATAACTACTAATTCGGTTAAAAAAATTAGCTAGAATCCTCAAAATATCAAAAATCGGTACATAACGTGGGAACTTCAAATGTCATTAACAGCTAATTCGGAGGTATCTGGGCTATACGAAAATATGAACTTAAATAAAAAATTTTTGTTGCAGAATTTTTGTTGACTTTTAAATTTTAAATTACATAAAGTTTGTCCAAAAAATACCTGAAATCGGGCGGTAACGTTATATGAGGGCTATTCCAAAACATGGACCTATGTCCACTAGTTATATAAGTTTATTGACATTTAAGAACCCTAAATGTCAATTGATAGCTAAATCGGTCTGAAAATGTAGATAAAAACGTCAAAATGCCGTAAATCGGGGGTACCGTTATATGGGGGATATACCAAAACATGGACCTAGGTCCAAAACTTTTGTTATATAAGTTTAGTTACACTTAAGAACCCTAACTGTCAAATTATAGCTATATCGGTCTGAAAATGTAGCTAAAAACGTCAAAATACCGTAAATCGGGGGGTACCGTTATATGGGGGCTATACCAAAACGTAGACCTATGTCCACAAGTTTTGTCACATAAGTTTACTGACATTTAAGAACTTCAAATGTCAAATTATAGCTTCATCGGTCTGAAAATGTAGCTAAAAAAGTCAAAATACCGTAAATCGGGGGGTACCTTTACATGGGGGCTATACCAAAACGTGGAACTATGTCCACAACTTTTGTTATATAAGTTTATTGATACTTAAGAACCCTAAATGTCAAATTATAGCTACATCGGTCTGAAAATGTAGCTAAAACCGTCAAAATACCGTAAATCGGGGGCTACCGTTATATGGCGGCTATACCAAAACGTGGACCTATGTCCACAAGTTTTGTTAAATAAGTTTAATGACACTTAAGAACCCTAAATGTCAAAATATACCTATGTCGGTCAAAATACCGTAAATCGGGGGGTACCGTTATATGGGGGCTATACCAAAACGTGGACCTATGTACACAACTTTTGTTATATAAGTTTATTAACATTTAGGAACCCTAAATGTCAAATTATAGCTACATCGGTCTGAAAATGTAGCTAAAAACGTCAAAATACCGCAAATCGGGGGGTGCCGTTATATGGGGGCTATACCAAAACGTGGACCTATGTCCACAAGTTTTGTTAAATAAGTTTAATGACACTTAAGAACCCTAAATGTCAAAATATACCTAAGTCGGTCTGAAAATGTAGCTAAAACCGTCAAAATACCGTAAATCGGGGGGTACCGTTATATGGGGGCTATACCAAAACGTGGACCTATGTCCACAACTTTTGTTATATATATTTATTGATACTAAAGAACCCTAAATGTCAAATTATAGCTAAATCGGTCTAAAAATGTAGCTAAAAACGTCAAAATACCGCAAATCGGGGGGTACCGTTATATGGGGGCTATACCAAAACGTGGACCTATGTCCACAAGTTCTGTTATATATATTTATTGACACATAAGAACCCTAAATGTCAAATTATAGCCAAATCGGTCTGAAAATGTAGCTAAAACCGTCAAAATACCGTAAATCGGGGGGTACCGTTATATGGGGGCTATACCAAAACGTGGACCTATGTCCACAACTTTTGTTATATAAGTTTATTGACATTTAAGAACCCTAAATGTCAAATTATAGCCAAATCGGTCTGAAAATGTAGCTAAAAACGTCAAAATACCGTAAATCGGGGGGTACCGTTATATGGGGGCTATACCAAAACGTGGACCGATATAGCCCATCATCGAACTTGACCTGCCTGCAAACAAAAGACGCATTTTCCCAAAATTTCAGCGTCCTATCTCCATTTTTGTGTATGCTAGAGTGATTACCACAGACGGACGGACGGACGGACGGACGTGCTCAGATCGACTTAGAATTTTACCCTGATCAAGAATATATATACTTTATAGAGTCGCAAATGAGTATTTCAATGCGTTACAAACGGAAAAACAAACTTAATATACCCTCCATACTATGGTGGAGGGTATAAAAATTGCCAGATCACTTTTCAATAAAATCGCGCTCAAAGTTCACATTTTTAGGGTTTTTAGGTTTTCACTATTTTGTTTGGAAACCGCATGTCCTATCGAAATGGAACTAAAAAAAGTGTTGTAGCAGTGAAAATTCTCTATAAGAGTGACCTTTATGATATTTTCGTAGGCTTTACCATTTTTGAGATACAGAAGTTCATATTGGGACAAGACAATGCAGTGACGGTATCGCCTCCTTAAGTTAGCCCAGGCTGAACTTGTTGTACCCTCATCCTCAAGTTGTATTAAAGTAAAATGGAACAACTAGTTTCCTTTCGTTTATAAAGAAAACTAAACACCAAATTTCGGCAAGTTCGGTAAAACAATGTGGCTAACCTTCAAGATACCGAAATTCGTGAGGGGGGCTATATCAAAACGTCGATCTATACCTACAAATTACTGGCAGACAATTTTTAGAATCAAAGAAGACTAAATACCATATTTTCAATATTCCGGTAAGATAATGTGCCTAAAACCTAAAAAACAAGAGGTATGCTTCTATGGGGGATATAGGAAGACGTCGACCTATTCTGATAATTCTCTTCTGGAATATTTTATAACCCCATGGAAGACTAAACAATTTCAGTCGGAAAGGGTGTAACCTCCAACGTAGACAAAATACCAAATTTCAGCCATTTCGGTAGGTTGTTGTGGCCACAACCATCAAAATAACGAAAATCTGGAGGTATCGTTCCATGGGGGCTATATGAAGTCGTGGACCTGTACGGACAAATTTCTGGGGGAAAATTTTCTACCACCAACAAAGACTAAATACCAAATTTCAGCCATTTTCGGAAGAATGTTGAGGCCACAACTTTCAAAATACCGGAAATCGGGTGTTACTGTTGTATGGGGGCAATATGAAGGCATGGACCTATACCAAAAAATTTCGTATAGAAAGTTGTATACCCCCAATGAAGACTAAATACCAAATTTCAGCCATTTCGGTGGAATATTGAGGCCACAACCTTCAAAATACCGAAAATTGTGATATACCGTAATATGAGGGCTATATGAAGACGTAGGCCCATACCGACAAATTAAGAGGGGACAGTTGAAACCCCCCAACGAAGCCTAAATACCAAATTTCAGCCATTTCGATGCATTATTGTGGCCACAACCTTCAAAATACCGGAAATAGGGAAGTTCCGTTCTATGGGGGCTATATTAAGGCGTGGACCTATTCCGACAAATTTCATATGGAACGTTTAATACCCCAAATGAAGACCAAATACCAAATTTCAGCCATTTCGGTGTATTATTATGGCCACAACCTTCAAAATACCAAAAAATGCGAGGTACCGTTCTATGGTGGCTATATGAAGGCGTGGACCTATACCGACAAATTTCTGGGGAAAAGTTTTATACCCCCAACCAATACTAAGTACCAAATTTCAGCCATTTCGGTGAGATAATGAGGCTAAAACTTTCAATATACCGAAAATCGGGTGGTATCATTCTATGGGGGCTGTATCAAAACGTGGACCGATATAGCCCATTTGCAATACCAAATATCCTAGAAGTAATACAAATTTCTATACAAAATTACAAAACTCTATCTTAAAAATTGCGAACTGTTTCTTGATTTCAACTGACGGACGGACCGACACACTGACATGGTTATCTCGAATTAGAATTTTACCCTGATCAAGAATATATATACTTTATAGGGTCTCCGATGAATATTTCGATGTGTTGCAATCGGAATGATAAATTTGATTATACCATCCATATTATTGTTGAGGGTATAAAAATATTGGCATATTTTTCATTTTCTTAGACTGTAAGGCCGTCTTCGACCTCCCAGTAAGGTCAAATGTGTTTCTAGCCATGTTTGCGTTTGACATTACTGTAAAGTTGATACGGCTACTTAGTCTAACAATGGCTGATACGAGTACAAGATCTACAGTTAAAATATGAAGTAACATCTACGAGTCTTTCAATACCAAACGGAATTTCAGACAAAGCGATGTCGTGTCGTGTGCAGAAGTGTATGCAAATAAAAACCTCACCTACATTGCAGATACCATAGTAATCAAGAAAGAAATAGCAGTACTTGGCCATTTACTGATTTGCAAATCTTTCGATAGGTAAATCATGTAATGATGATATGTAACAGCGAACCCACTAGAAAGGCATGTAAGAGCAACCCCCTTGGCGTAAAGCTGAAATACAAAGTCAACCATGGCATGACCAAGTTATGAAGGATCTCTCTAATCATAGTATCTAAAATTGGAGGAGAAAAGCAAATGATCGACATAGTTGGAAATCTATTCCTATGACTACGGAACAATTGTTTTAAGATGATAACCTAAATATGTATGTATGTAATTGAAACATTTGCTCTTAAACAGTTCACGTCATTCGAGTAAGGTATCCACAAATCTAATATACCAAAAATAGGTGGGTTCTGCTTACTATGTTATAAATTTTCTGCTAACGACACTTCTTAGATCAGTAAGACGGAATATTCATATGAATAAGTAAATGGAGGGCGTGATTAACTTTGTCATTTCGTTCGTAACACATCGAAATATTCGACATACACCCTATACATTCTACGCCGATATGACGATGTACATACGTCTGTTTAAACCAAGATACAGCTTGAAATATTCAAGATAGAGCATTGTAATTTGGTATGGAGGATTATACTACTCCTAGGGTGTTTAGTATTGAAAATTGGTTGTGTCGGTCTACGTTTTTAAATTTAGGGCTTTAGCATTAGTATCCTACAGAAATGGTTGAAATTTGGTATTGCATTTTCGTGGGGCTACTAAATGTTCCCCCATAAATTTGTCGAGTAGCTATTTTAAGTTTTTAGCTTCAGTATCCCATAGAAACAGCATATAAAGCTTTTCTTCAGAAATGCAAAACTTTGGTATTTAATCTTTGTCGAGGCTACAAAGCTTTCCTCAAAACGTTACCGCCCGTTATAGAATGGTACCGCCCGATTTTTGTGTTTTCCCCATTATTGGTTGTTTTAGCCACATTCAACCAAAATGTCTGAAATCTGGTTTCAATATAGTTTATTCTGGATGGTACCAAAAGTTCGGCCCGGCCGTTACTACTTAGTTTAACAAACTTATGTTGTGCAGTTGTGGTCTGTGATTATGGTTAAACCACTAACAAACATATTTAACAAATCAAGAAAAATCTATTTAACTAAATAATACGACTCTTACCCACAACACATTTTTTGTACTATACGAAATCCTATATACATATGTGTGTGCATATGCATATTCAGTCATGTGTTCTCTTGTGGTAAATATAATTTGGTTATAGAAATGTTGTTAGCATTTACGTGATTTTCACATAATTCACCAAATGTATATTTTATTACATGATAACTATATGTGATTTTCTTACACACACACATTCGCACCCAAACACTCGTCTTTAATACGCATTCATTTCACACCACCTGTACTGGTGTCCTTAGAACTCAATGGGGGAAAACTATCTACATGTCATATAGCTATGTGAGTTAAATCAGGTGTTAAGGCAAAAAAACAACGAAAAAATTCTATAATTCTCCCCAAAACTCCATGTCTCGCTATGGCTTTACGGTAGCTTGAGCGCCATGGATTGTTTGTTTTTGTTTAGCATTTTCCCTCCATGTAGCATTCAAATGGTAATGTGGCTATGATTGTTAGCAAGTACTTTTTTCTTGTGTGGAATTAAATACGTTACGTTGTGCCGTATCCGATTTGCCTCAGCAGAAAGTTAAGACGAGTTTTCATCTTTCTGTTGCTGCCAATTTCTTCAATTCCAGTGTGTGCGGCAGGAAACCCATTCCATATGTGTCGGTGTGTGTGGAAGAGCTGATTGATATAAGAGACCTAACAACCCATACTATGCTTCTAAAGGTAGGACATATGAAATTGTAGTTTTATTTCTATTTTGGCATTGACTGCCAGGCTAGCAAGCAAACAGACTGTTGTTATATTACGACACATACAATTTCGATAAACACATACTTTTGCGGGAAAACGTCAATTCAAATTTTGTTAGCTTATGAAGCGGAAATTATTCAAATATTACTTTTTCAAATTTGGCAAAGAGAAAAAAAAACCAAATTAGAAAAATGTAATGCACAGTGGATCGAGTAGCTACTCTAATTTAAACTATATTGAAGGATAGTTTTATGTATCGTGGATAATTTATTTATCCAAAAGTTTGGATAATTTTTTTAACCAAAAACGTGGTTAATTTATTTGCTCGCAAATGTGGATAACTTATTTATCCACAAACGTGGATAATTTATTTGCCCACAAATATGGATAATTTTTTATCCATAAACAAAAAAAATTTATTCATCCACAAACGTAAATAATTTATTTATTCACAAACTTAAATAATTTATTTATAGACAAACATGAATAATTTATTTATCCACAAAAGTGGATAATTTATTGATCAACACACGTGGATAATTTATTTATCCACAAACGTGGATAACTTATTTATCCACAAACTAGGATAATATATTTATCCACAAACGTGGATAATTTGTTTGTCGACAAGCGAAAATAATTCATTTATCCACAAACGAAAATAATTTATTTATCCACAAACGTGGATAATTTATTTATCCACAAACGTGGATGGATAATTATTTATCCACAAACATGGATAATTTATTTATCCACAAACGTGGATAATTTATTTATCCACAAACGTGGATAATTTATTTATCCACAAATGTGGATAATTTATTTATCCACAAACGTGGATAATTTATTTTTCCACAAACGTGGATAATTTATTTATCCACAAACGTGGATAATTTATTTATCCACAAACGTGGATAATTTATTTATCCACAAACGTGGATAATTTATTTATCCACAAACGTGGATAATTTATTTATCCACAAACGTTGAAAATTTATTTATCCACAAACGTGGATAATTTATTTATCCACTATGGTGGATAATTTATTTATCCACAAACGTGGATAATTTATTTATCCTTAAACGTGGATAATTTATTTATCCTTAAACGTGAATAATTTATTTATCCTTAAACGTGGATAATATATTTATCCACTATGGTGGATAATTTATTTATCCACGAACGTGGATAATTTATTTATGAAAAAACGTGGATAATTTATTTATCCACAAACGTGGACAATTTATTTATCCACAAACGTGGATAATTTATCTATCCACAAACGTGGATAATTTATTTATCCACAAACGTGGATAATTTATTTATCCACAAACGTGGATAATTTATTTATCCACAAACGTGGATAATTTATTTATCCACAAACGTGGATAATTTTTTTTTCCACAAACGTGGATAATTTATTTATCCACAAACGTGGATAATTTATTTATCCACAAACGTGGATAATTTATTTATCCACAAACGTGGATAATTTTTTTATCCACAAACGTGGATAATTTATTTATCCACAAACGTGGACAATTTATTTATCCACAAACGTGGATAATTTATTTATCCACAAACGTGGACAATTTATCTATCCACAAACGTGGACAATTTATTTATCCACAAACTTGGATAATTTATTTATCCACAAACGTGGATAATTTATTTATCCACAAACGTGGATAATTTATTTATCCACAAACGTGGATAATTTATTTATCCACAAACGTGGATAATTAATTTATCCACAAACGTGGATAATTTATTTATCCACAAAAGTGGATAATTTATTGATCAGCACACGTGGATAATTTATTTATCCACAAACGTGGAAAACTTATTTATCCACAAAGTAAGATAATTTATTTATCCACAAACGTGGATAATTTATTTATCCACAAACGTGGATAATTTATTTACCCACAAACGTGGGTAATTTATTTATCCACAAACGTGGATAATTTATTTATCCACAAACGTGGATAATTTATTTATCCACAAACGTGGATAATTTATTTGTCCACAAACGTGGATAATTTATTTATCCACAAACGTGGATAATTTATTTATCCACAAACGTGGATAACTTATTTATCCACAAACGTGGATAACTTATTTATCCACAAACGTGGATAACTTATTTATCCACAAACGTGGATAACTTATTTATCCACAAACGTGGATAACTTATTTATCCACAAACGTGGATAACTTATTTATCCACAAACGTGGATAACTTATTTATCCACAAACGTGAACCATACATTTTTTCTTGACCACTGTTGCCACATTTACCTTTACACCATACCAAAATTGCACATAGCGCTCTGAGTTTTCTTCTAGTTTCTGGTCTAGTTGGCAGTTGTTGGCGGCTTTTGAAGTTGTATTCGCTCACATAAATGTGCATGTACGTATGTGTTAGTAGTTTTGTATAGAAATCGCTTAAATAGAAAATATATTACCAACCCAAAAAAAAAAAGAAAAGAAAAACAGATAAACTCAATTTCGTAGGAAAATTGCATTGGGCAAACGTGCGTATAGAACCAAAATAGGCTTTACGAGCTAATAAACGACCCCGAATGCATAACACATCATGTTTGTTTGTGGCATCTATACCGATATTTCGAGGCAAATTATGGCAATATGCAATCATGATGGCCCGTTGTGTATAGACATTGAGCTCTATGCAAAGGATTAAAACACATATACATATGCATGTACGTACGAGTATGTTCCCAAGGCCTTCTCATCCTTCACCCAAACTGAATAGCGTAATGCACCACGTAACGCTAGATATAAACCTCAAAATAGAATATGCAATTTGCATAATAAATATTGATGAAATATTTATGCCAAAAAGAAAAACATTGCAATCATAATTATGGCCATCAAAAAAGGTGCAGGGAAATTATGGTGTTTAGATATGTGTGCGTGTGTGTGGTTTGTTCTTGTTGCTGTCGTTATTATCTTTTTGTGTTTTTCCAATTGGATTTAATGAAGCCTTTGTATTGTCATTAGTTTGAAGCAATTATTCGAAAAAAATTTTGATGAAATTCTTGCATGAATTTCTATGCTCAAAAGTACATTTAAATAGCGGTTTCTGTTTAAACTTAGAGACGAACGAAGTATACTAACCTGACGCCTGAGAAGTAAAGTTGGTCACAAATGTGGCAAACATATGTAAATCTGTTTTACGTGTGTCTTCTCCAGAATTTGATGCAAGGTAAAGATTTGACCGATGATGAAGTTTTTAGATTTAAAAACGCAAATATATCATTGACTGCAGATTTTATTATTAACGTCAATACGTCGGATACAATTTTATAAGCGATGGGAAGGATCAATACGCTGAATACAATTCAATAAGCAATGGAGGGGGGATTTATAACCCCCGTAATTTTACCATACTGTCTTATCTCCTTTTTCTATGAGTAGATCATAGCACCGTCATGCAATGGTATGCACAGCCGCCCTGCACGCTAAAGGTCGTGGGTTCGATTCCCAGGCCAGGCAACATCAAATTTTCAACGGTGGCAAAATACCCCTCAGTGATATTGGCGACATTTCCTGAGTATTTCAGCCATGTAAAACTTCTCTACAAGTGGTGTCTTAGGACAGGCCGTTCGGACTCGGCAATAAACAGTAGGTCCCATATAATTGAGCTTAATATGAATCGAGGTGCACTCACTGATATGAGAGAAGTCTCCCTTGTCCCATCTGAGATGTTTGTGGAACAAGATAATAATCCACGTACCTTGTCATCTCCAATATGGTCCCATGTCCGCCAAGGGCGGTGTTGACTTTATTCTGGCTAAGCGGTTTATATTCATTTGTTCCATTGGTCCTAGTTTTTCATGTTTCCCTATTTTGCTTCGGAAAATGCGTTTCCTTACTTGTCTTTCTTTTTCTCCAGATATCTCTCTTGTTCCCTTCGTGTTGCTACGAATCTCTAACAAAAATACATCTAGATAATATATCCAACTGAAATTTT
Source organism: Musca autumnalis (assembly GCF_047663935.1). Classification (NCBI taxonomy): domain Eukaryota; kingdom Metazoa; phylum Arthropoda; class Insecta; order Diptera; family Muscidae; genus Musca; species Musca autumnalis. Next base: position 199,898,564 of record NW_027411977.1, on the reverse strand, counting down.
TATTAATGAAACCAGGTGGCCTAAAAACACTCCAACAAAAATATTCCTGTCCTATGTCCAAGTTTTCGCGTGGTCCCCATATAACGAATCAAGTTGAATTGAAGTATTTTACTGTTACCAACATATTGGTCAACCGATTTTACTGAAATCCGATACCAGGAGTTCTTATTGCATAGTAAACCAACCCAAGAAAAATTTTCAGTATTGGTCCATGACTCCTTATATGATTTACGATTCAATTTATTTCGGCTGATGTTAGCAAATACTCAAAGCAAAAAGGTTTTAATAATGAACTCAGAGTTCAGAACATCACCTTATAACGAAATGTGATATCGGTCCACTTTTAACCGAAGCCTCCATGTAGGGTTACCATCCATTTTGTTCTACTTCATAAGATTTAATCACATTTTTCTGCACAATTACCTGTAATAATGTATTTTTGGTTCAGTGCGGGGAAAATCTCCACGTTTTGGCGTGGTCCAACATTAGGATGTTCCGCAAAAGAACAATTATTTGTTAAAGTGAATACCTCAAAACTTTTTCTTTTTCTTCAACGAGTTTTCAATGCGGCTCTAAGTTACCATGACAATAAAAAATCACTAATAGCACAAACAACATTATATTGCACATAAATCTAAGAAAGGATAATAAAATTACTTAAGAATATTCCGAAAAATATAAATTCAGCACAAAGATATTACGTTTTTTAAATATGGCAAAGGGAAGTATCCCGCCCCCTTCACAATTCAAGAAAATAATCACCCTATTTTCACCGGGCGCCATCCCTGTAAATTCCTTGATAATTTCAGGAAAATCACAATGCCAAACTTTTTCAATAACTTCTTCAACAAAAAACTTTTTATACCCGAACACCCATCGTCAGGTCGAAGTATAAAGGTGAACAAAGAAAAAACTTCAATGAGAAGTTTTTCTTTGGCAACCTCACACAACTCCTACGAAAGTGTTTGCAAAACAAACCAAACCTTTTCCACTGTTATTTGTCGTTGATTTTTAATGAAGGCATCATAACAAAATGATGTTGGTAGATAACACTGTGCAACATTTTTAAGGTGATCTTGTGCAATCAATTCGAACTGAGGATTTTTTACAGTACAGAACCAAATGACAATAAACCCTAGTTGGGTTTTGTTGTGTCAGATCCAGCTCGGATTTTATGGCCCCATCTAAACATGGTTAAATATTGAGTTTTTGAAGAAATTCGGGGCTATATCTCTGAAATCAATGCTAATCTTCTTCTGACCTCTGAAGCAAATTTGTAGATAAGGACAAGAATAAAATAGTTGGAGAAATATTGAACAAGAAAAACTACACTTATTGCCTCAAATTTCAAAATATATGCAAAAATTCCACAATTTTTATATACAGTCGGACCTCGATTATCCGTGATGGTCGGGACCGAAGGCATTACGGATAATCGATTTTCCCGGATAATGGAGACAATGCATTTATGCAGTTTTTGAACATATTTCTAAGTAAAAATTACATAATATTGTACAATAATATGAAAATCTGTAATTTTTATTAAATTTGTTACGGTAATCCACCAAATTTAAGAAGTATACATAATATCATCATCATCATCAGATTCATCTGAATTGACTTTGTCCCATGGTTTTTGTGATACCATAAATACACAAATTGTGTAATACGGAAGAATTTCCAGTTTTCGTTTGTTTACCTTTTGTTTTCTTAATCAAATTAATTGGAAAGTGTGTTTTTACTCCCGGGCAATGAAGTTTATAACGAAAAATAGAAAAAATGGAAAAAAGTCCAACATTTCTTTTCTATCACGGATAATGGAGGTTCCCGGATAATAGATTCACGGATAATCGAGGTTCAACTGTATTTCGCACCGTATCTCCAAAACCCTTAATTTTTTCTGAATTGTTTCTTTTGGAAAAATATTCCCTGGAATGTAATACACAACTCTTCAAAACATGTCATTGTTGTACAATGCCTCTATGCCGTTCTTTTCAGTACATTTTTCAACGATGATTTAATAAAAATGTCAATAATGTAGTGAAATCCGAAATGCGAGAATAAACTGTTGGTGTGAACTGTGTTTGAAATACGTGTTGTAAAAGATATCATGCAAAATACTACTGAAACAACATGAAGTAAGCATTTTAGAGTTTCAGAATGTTCTGAAGAATTGTTGAGAACTTTTTTCAAAAGATAAGTTCTACTAGTTTAGGGCTTCAATATTGCTAAAGACAGCAAGGCCAAATTCCTATTCGTTTCTGAGATAAAGGCCTGATAAATGCAAAAAAGTGTAGATTTAGCCTGGTTTAGATGAGGCCATAAAATCCGAACTGGATCTGACAGGACAAAACCCTACTAGGGTTTTTGTAGTCTAAATATGTACTTTCAAAAAATGCATACTAGAAGTTGTTTGCATTTTGAGTATTGCATAGTGTAACCAACCATACAAATCGTGCCAGTGTTTCTCAAATAGAACATTGGTGGCGTCGGCGATCTCTTTCATCACCATACGGTAAACATTTGTATCTGAACTGACTAAGGTGAAACCTAAAGTATAAATATATAAAAATGGAAGCAAGACTCTTTGAAAATATGAGTATCCTTTAACTATGCTGACACTAAAATCCATACCTTTTTCTCATAAAAATAGAATAACTAATTAAAAACTTCCTTCAATATGCCTATTGGTTTTTGCGTGATTAATGTCGAAGAAGTCGGCAAGGAATAAGAAATTATCATTGAAAACGCAAATGACCTCAAACTAAAAGCAACCTCGAATTTGGGGTGATATTGCACTTTCAGATTTTGGGGCAATTCCTCATTTTTATTGAAATTCAATTATGCCCCAAAAAAGGTGAAAAATTTCCCCAATTTTCGTGTTGTTATAACCCACGCGTTTGTTGGGGTCATTTTGCATTTTTTGTTGGGGCAATTATGGTTGGGGCCACTATTCGTGTAAGGGTACCTCTCGATTTTAGCATTTTGAGGACTTTAGCTGCATTTTTGACCGAACTACCTCTTATTTGACACTTAAGATTCCCACTGGTCATAAACTTTCTTCATCAACAATTTTCAACTTATATAGCTCCATATTTTAGCATAGCTCCAAGATAACGGTACCTCCTGATTTTAGGTTGAGGCTTTAAGCTATATTTTTTGACTGAACTACCCGCAATTTGACATTTGAGGTTCCCTGCAGTCACGATACTGTGCCACCAAAAAGTTCTACTCCAAAAATTGTTAACATAGGTCCACACTTTGATATAAAGGCACCGCCCGTTATCGAAAAACTTATCCATCTAAAAAACAGGAAAGGAAATTAATTATTCTATTTTAGTTCATAATATTTTATGGTGATGGGCATAATAAATTTTGCATGGCCGAATTTTACGAAGTTTTACTTGTTAAATTTCGAAGAATTTTTCAGTATACGAAGTTTTGATGTTTTTCTTGTCGAAACTAACCCCCTGTTTTTGTAACTATTTTTTGTTCGTTCGTCTATATTCGTAATAATTTAGGCATCCATTGCTCAGCCCCCAGATGACATACGGACCTAATTTTCCGTAGACGGGTTCAATATATAGTTAAGAAATTCTCTTTTAAAAATCAAAGCTGAGGCGTCTAAATTGATCTAGATTTGACAATTCGTGTGAAAAGAATAAAAACTTCTACAAATACAGGGGTAAAATCTTTTAGATACAAATCTTTAGATAAAACTCAAATAAATTTCTTTGAAATTTCGAGAATAGGCCTATGTGATTTAATAATTATTTTCTTGCTACAAGAAAAAATGTATAGAACATTTAAAAAATTAAACGCCACCGCTCTGTCTAATAACAAAAGTTCATAAACAACATTTATAACCTCCAGTTGCCAGTTTGAGAATTTGTCTTAATTTCTCACCATAATGTCACGTTTGAACATTTGAAAAACGTGTCGTTCCATTAAGGTCTAACGACAAATGTTGCTTGTGGCGTGCAGAGATCTCTAAATGTGTGTGCGCGCATCCCCGTACGTCTATTCATTTGACTTCCAGTGGCTATTAACTTTTAATTGTGGTCAAATAGGGGCAACAAATGCTCAGGAGTATGATGCAGCACAGATAGTGTTTTCGTGTTTGTGTGTGAGTTCTTTTAAGGCACCTCATGCTGCACACACCGAATCAAGCCAGCAAGTTGTCCGGCATACTTATGCAATTATCTGCTATGGGAACATAAATGGATGTTTGTATGCTTGTGTGAGTGCGTATGACTTGTTAAGCAACTCATGTCCTTGCTAAAGTCAAGTTATAATTACACGTTGTTGTACCCCTTTACTCACCACTCTCTCTCTCCTTCTCACTCACGATGCCTGTGAATATTGCCAAAAGGTGTTGACTTTGAAATTAAAATTAATTGAGTATTCCGAATGCGTTGCCAGCAAAGTACCAACGACAACAACAACGACATAACATCAGCAACAATCTTGCCACCAGCTAGTCAACCGTGTAGCCACTAGCATTACTATCTCTGCACAATCACCAAATATAATTCAGGCTAAAAAATTGGCTCCCCTTTGGACTGTGGAATAGACAAAAAAATCTGCTTCAAATACATTTGTCTGGCATCTACACAAACATACACACTCAACACAAAAAGGAGGTTAAAAGGATTCATTAGTAAACAAAAGAAATGTTGCCCATATTTTTTTGGCAACATTTGGTAAAAAGCCACCAACCTTGTTAGCTTGGGGTTTTTTTGCGCTCTGTGCTTCTTCTTTTTGGTCTCTGTAGAGGTAAAAAAGTAACTTTTGAAATATATCCGTATCTTTGGCAGTGCATGGTGTGTCTGAAAGATTTTTTGCCTTATGTTTTTTTTCAAATGCGAATCGTATTAGCTGGAAAGTTGCAACATTTCTTTTACAATCGTTAATGAGCTTAATTAGTGTTAAATAGTAAAAACGTGAGCAAATAATTGCCGGAACTTGTACTTTTTTCGAGTGAAAAAAATACTATATTATTTTGAGCTAAAACGTAATAAAGGAAAACTTTGTCCTTTTATTCTGAATTTTGAAGTTTCCATATTGGGAAATAAATTAAAATAGGATATGTAAAGAGTTGTATTTGGACATGTTTTAGAAGCGATACTTTCAAAGTGTCCTTCCATACCTTGCAAAGAATTGTTATTATCCTTCGAGAGGAGAAATCTGCCTACGCAAATTGATCATATTGTATTAGACAGGATACCCGAAACAAGTTCAGTAAGTTACCTTGAAACACTAATACCACAAATGCCCTCTGGAAATTGCAGTTATGTAGATGGATCGAATCTGGGGTTGGGACATTATATTGAAGAACTTTAAACAAAAATCTCTGACATGTTCCTTCAGACATTCCGAGCTATTGCAGAGTGTCTGGATTGGCTTAATACTTTAATGAAAGCAAAATAGCAATAAATGCTATAAAAGGCTTGGGTATTTAAAAACTCTAATGGATTTCATAAATTTTAACTCCCCTGCAAAATATGCCATGGAACGAACAGTTTTTTGGAGGCAAGTCCCTAAGTAAAAAAACCAGTCAACATCAATTAAAATGAATGCTGATTACCCGGTCTAACGAATGACGTGACTTGGCAAACCGTCATATCCCTTGGCTCGGACCAGCTCCCAATCTTCATTTGCATCAATAGACCACGCGACTTTATAACCTCTGAATGCCGTACTTTCATTAACCATGGGAAAATTAATTGACAAGGATTCAGGGAATTCACTAACCAATGCTTCAGAGAACTGCCCAATCCCTCTGATGTTCAGGTAGCAGAGAGAAATTTCCGAGACATCATCACTGCTGCAGCCGTTCGCTATATTCCTGCTGGTCGAATGCCTCAAATAAAACCTAATTTCCCAGCGGAGGCGACGGCAAACGAACGTGATGAGCTTCGCCGCACGAACCCTAATGACCCCAGAGTCGGCGAACTGAAAGTGAAAGTCAATAGGTTAGCCGGTGAACACAAGCGGAAAAAGTGGCTAAAGCATCTGCAGTTCTGCAACATTGGAACCGGTTGTAGTAAATTGTGAAATGTGAGGGATGATCGGACATCTGTCATGTTTACCGGCGTGGTTATGACAGATGTTAAGATGTGCGAGGGCTATTTTTGCCGACAATTTATCGAGCATCCCCATAGCGACAGGGAGAAGAGAAGTGCTTTACGTCGTTTGTGATCTCTTCCAGCCGAGGAGGAACCACCACAATTTACGATGAGTGATGATGCAGACATTATCCGAGGCGCAAAATCATGGTGATGATAAAACAGCTGGATGACCCGAGAGTCGAGTATTTAAGTCAGGTCCTCAAGCTATCTCAAGCCACCCTAATAGTTCCCGAGTCCTGGAAGATGGGCAGGGTGCTCCCGCTGCTGAAACCTGGCAAGGATGTCAGGAAAGGTGAATCATACAGGCCGATCTCACTTTTATCGCCAGTAGATACTCAAGGCGTTACTTCTCCCCAGCATCGAGCGTGTTATCCAGTTGTGGATCATCAACACGGGTTCCTGTAGCAGCATACCACAACAGCGTTGCCTTCCATTTTCACATATATTGGCAGATATCTCAACCAGGACAAACCGTGCCGGAGAACAGTGCTGGTAGCATTGGATCTGACCAAAGTGTTTGATACGGTCAGACATGCTAGACTGTTCCATAATGTCGATAATACTACCTTCCGGTCTAAAACGCTGCGTCATCAACTTTTTGTGTGGTCGCCAGTCATTCGGGGAATTCATAGACAAGAAGTCCAAACCCCGTAGACTAAAGCAGGGAGTTCTCCAAGCAATTCCACGCCCTCGCGACACATTGAGTTAATTACGTACGCGGATGATTGTACTCTCATGGCGTCAGGTCCCACCATTGATTGCATTTGTGACAGGCTAGACGCCTATCTTATGGATCTTGTTGAGTTCTTCTGCGCGAGGAATATGAAAATATCCACCACTAAGTTAACAGCCACACTGTTCACCATGGACGGCGCAAATGAAGTTCCCACTGAATGTTCGGGTCGATGGTTCAGAAATTCCGACCACAAATTAACCCAAAGTCGTGGGGTCACATTCGACAGCATTTATAAGTCGTCCGCGCATGCTGCATCTATCTGCGATAAGATGAGAAACAGGAAAAAGGTCCTCAAGTCTCTAGCCGGCAGTACTTGAAACGTTTTTAACCACATACAACGCGATAGGTCGGTCCGTGGTAAGCTATGGCACTAGATTTGGTAACGTAAGTGATACGCAATGGGATAACATGCAAATTTATCAGAATGCCGCCCTGAGAACAGCAATAGGTAGTCTCCTCATGTCTTCAGTGGACCATTTGCATGAGGAGACCATGATCCTGCCTGTTCGTCGATACAACAGGATGTTGTCTACGCTATATTTGCTTGGATGTTATAGGCAAGACCATCCAAATCACTATCTGAGGGATATGCCCGAGCCCTCCAGGCAAGTCAGTCGCTGAGACCTTAGGAGCCTATAGTGTGAATGTTGTCCTCGAAGATCAACCACCATCCGTGGCAGCATAAGAACAACAGCTGCCAATACAAACGAGTGTCGTGTTGTTACAACTAAGATCTGGTTGGTGCAGCCGCCTCGATTTTTACTGGGTCAAGATTGATGGCACGCAGAACATCTGTTCTTTAGTTTATACTGCACTTCTACCTAAAAATCGGATATCGGTTGTGTATCCCGAAATCGATTTGTCCATATACGTTTCAAATCTCACATGCTAAGGGTATACGCCAAGACCTCGCGTTGCGTCGTTTCACTTTGCATTGTTTTCGAATGCGTCGTTTTTTAAATAAATCGCGGTCAAAGTTCAGATTTTTAGGATTTTTTAGTTTTCCCAATTTTGCTTGGAGACCACAACTCCTATCGAAATGGGATTAGAACAAGTGTTGTAGCTGTGAAAATTCTCTACAAGATTTAACTTTATGACTTTTTCCTAGGCCTTACCATTTTTGAGATATAGAACAACTAAGATCTGGTTGGTGCAGCCGCCTCGATTTTTACTGGGTCAAGATTGATGGCACGCAGAACATCTGTTCTTTAGTTTATACTGCACTTCTACCTAAAAATCGGATATCGGTTGTGTATCCCGAAATCGATTTGTCCATATACGTTTCAAATCTCACATGCTAAGGGTATACGCCAAGACTTCGCTTTGCGTCGTTTCACTTTGCATTGTTTTCGAATGCGTCGTTTTTTAAATAAATCGCGGTCAAAGTTCAGATTTTTAGGATTTTTTAGTTTTCCCAATTTTGCTTGGAGACCAAAAAACTTATCGAGATGTTAAAGAAAATGTTGTAGCTGTGAAAATTCCCTAGAGGATTGACCGTTATGATTTCTTCCTAGGTTTTACAATTTTTGATATCGACACCTCCAAATAATAGTATGCTAAGTCTAAAAAGTGAGTTTTGCAGGAGAAGTTCTCAAAGTTTGGAAATTTTTTTGAACTTCAGTACTATGCTAAGTAAATATTTGTTTATAACTTCTGTTCGGATTGACCGATCATTACCAAAATTAGACAGAATTTAAGTTAAAGGACGTTCGACACCTCCAAATAATGGTTTGCTAATTCTGAAAACCGAGTTTTGTAGGACAAGCTCTAAAAGTTTGGAAATTTTTTTGAACTTCAATACTATGCTAAGTAAATATTTGTTTATAACTTCTGTTCGGATTGTCCGATCATTACCAAAATTTGACAGAACTTAAGTTAAAGGACGGTAAAAATAAAAATGTAAAGAACTTGAAAACATGCTAAGTTGATTTAGCATACTATTGTTTGGAGGCGTCGATATATAGAAGTTCAGATCACATTTTTAAGTTTTTTTTAAGTTTTCACGATTTGCTTGAAAACGGTAAATCTTACAGAAATGAGACTGGAGAAAATCTTCTCTACAAGATTTGTTTTCCCAATTTTTTCCTAGGTTGTAGCATTTTTGAGATATATAAGTTAAAGTTGGGAAATTGCAGTCAAGACATTGTTTTATAAGGAAACGATACAGTCAGGGAATTGTCCCAATTTGAACTTCTATATCTCAAAAATGGTAAAACCTACGAAAATATCATAAAGAAAAATCATGTACTACAACATTTTCTTCAGGCCCATTTCGATGGGACTTTTGGTTTCCCAGCAAAATCGCAAAAACCTAAAAAACCTTAAAAATGTGAACTTTGACCACGATTTATATAAAAAGCGCTCCGGCGATGATATGATCATTGTAGTTTCAGAATACGCAAAAACTTCCCAGATGTAAGCACATTCCACTTAAAGTTAGTTAAGGCGCACGGTGCATGATATTGTTTTGTAAGGAGGCGATACAGTCAGTTAATTGTCCCAATTCCAACTTCTATATCTCAAAAATGGTAAGGCCTAGGAAAAAGTCATAAAGTTAAATCTTGTAGAGAATTTTCACAGCTACAACACTTGTTCTAATCCCATTTCGATAGGAGTTGTGGTTTCCAAACAAAATTGTGAAAACCTAAAAAAATCTTAAATATGTGAACTTTGATCGCAATTAATTTAGAAAGCACACCGGCTATTTTTTTTATTTTTTCTCATCTCACTATGCAACACTGAAAATGCAAACAACATCTAGTATGAATTTTTTGAAAGTGCATATTTAGACTACAAAAACCCTTGTAGGGTTTTGTCCTGTCAGATCCAGTTCGGATTTTATGGCCTCATCTAAACCGGGCTAAAAATACACTTTTTTACATTTATGAGGCCTTTATCTCAGAAACGCATAGGAATTTAGGCTTGCTGTCTTTAGCAATATTGTAGCCCTAAACTAGTAGAACTTATCTTTTGAACTGACCACATAAGAAAAACTCCACCTAGGGCATCAAAATCTATAAAATATATAAAAATTTTACATAATTGCTGAAATTCTGGTCGATATCGGCTAAACTATTGGGAGTTGAACCAAGTAAACTTTTGCAAAAATCTTCCAAATAAAGTTCTCAACAATTCTTCAGAACATTCAGAAACTCTAAAATGCTTACTTCATGTTGTTTCAGCGGTATTTTACATCATATCTTTTACAACACAGTTCACACGAACAGTTTATTCTCGCATTTCGGATTTCACTACATTATTCACATTTTTATTAAATCGCTGTTGAAAAATATACTGAAAACAACGGGATATAGGCATTTTACAACAATGACATGTTTTTAAGAAATGTGTATTACATTTCAGGCAATATTTTTCCAAAAGAAAATATTCAGAAAAAATTAACGGTTTTGGAGATACCGTGCGAAATGTATAAAAATTATGGCACTTTTGCATATATTTTGAAATTTGCGGCACTAAATTTAGTTTTTCGAGTAAATTATTTCTCCAAATATTTTATTCTTGTCTTTATCTACAAATTTGCTTCAGAGGTCAGAAGAAGATTCGCATTGGTTTCAGAGATATAGCCCCTATTTTATTTAAAAACTCAATATTTAACTATATTTAGATGGGGCCATAAAATCCGAGCTGGACCTGACACAAAAAAACCCAACTAGGGTTTTTTGTTGTTTGGGTATGTATTTTCAAAAAATCCTCATTTCGAATTGTTTGCACAAGATTACCTTAAAAATGTTACACAGTGTCTATGAACGTTGTAGTTTGGGAATCCGCAAAAACTTCCTAGATGTAAGCTCCTTCCATTTAAAGTTGGTTCAGGCACACCGTGATACGTAATTGTGGATTCCTTTATAGTTTTGGTTTCTTTATAAATAGACAGCGGAATCCTATGCAAATACATACAGTGGCGGCCATATAATTAAGAACGACATCGTATTAAAAAGTATTTGACTTGCTACGTTCCAAATATTTGAATATTTTTATGGAACAAAATTTGTAAATAAAGTACAGGGTAAGCACTTTCAAATAAAGCCAAAACCTGTATTAACTCTCATTCGTTTATACGAAAGAAACCACGATTTATTAAAATAGTCATAAATCGGCCTGGCCACATAATTAAGAACGATATAAGTAAAGGTTACTTTAAGGTAATTTTCATACGCAATATGTGAATATATCATTATGTATTTTAGATATCGGTTACTTTGATTCATTTTTAGTATCAAATGTCCTTCAATGGTACATATTATTGAGTCTAAGTTTGATAACTAGGGCATACCTAACGTTTTCAAAAAAATTGCCCATAATTTGACGAATTTATTTTATTTTGGGGATCTAAAGCCACAGTTTTGGCTTCCTCTCATTCCCTCGATGACGCTCTAACCGATACCCTGTGGTTGTCGTTCCATAGTCGGCGCTTATTTACCCTTAAATTGGTTTTTACTAGTGTTGGGCAATCTCGTTCATTGAGCGGATCGATCTTTTTCATTCCGTTCACCAAAAAGATCCGGGTCGTTAAGTTCGTTCGTTGGCTCTTTTTCGTTCAACAATACATTTGACTGTGTTACTTACATTTGAAGTCGTTCGTTCTCTGCTGCATATGACTCCGTCGTTCTTTTCACCGAATCGTTCTTTTGAAAATGTTCGTTCACGAATGACACATTGTGTGCTAATGGGGGTGGTTTTGTTTCTGAGCGTAGTGGTGGTGGTTTTGATATGAAAGAACCAGAAGAACGAATGATGCAAAATAATGATATGACCGAGATGTGCTACTGAATGAGGTGAGTTACTGAGCGAGAGTAGCTCTCTGCATCATTGTTTGTTTTGTGCTGCTTGCGCTTACGCAACGTTTGTTTAGAGTTTGACTGCAAAACCAATGCTGCTAATTTTGTAAGCAGCAATGACTCGTCCATCGGGGATCTAAATGAACGATATAAAATAATGAGCTGGATACGGATCCGTTCGTTCTTTTCACGGAATCGTTCCTTTGAGCCGGTTCGTTCATGAACGACACAACTCTAGTTTTTACCCTACTTCTTTGAGTCCTTTACGAGGGAATTGTCTGGGAAATAGTTTCGTATGAGCCATTTCCACCTTATAAATCGGCAGGATTGTTGTCTGCAGGTAGTAGACAGAAAATAAAAAAATAATTTCGTTTTGTACAAAAAATTGGCCTAACGGTACACCGAACAAAAATGAAAGGTTTAATATTTTGAAAGCCTTCATTGCACAATGTCTTTGTGGGTGGGGTAAGCATAGTTATGTAAGACTTTTTAATCAATGAAGCTCTTATTAATATCAAAACCAGTCAAAACAATATTTTTTATGGATGAAAATACAATTTTTGTATAAACTAATGTTTGATGTACATACACAAATTTATTGTGGAATTCGATTATTCAAAACATTATTTTAATAAATGTTATATTCGGTGTGGAATTCTTCCAATTTTTGTATAGACGTTATATTATTGTTTCATTTCCTGTCTACTACCTGCAGACAAAAATTCTACCGCTTTATAAGGTCGAAATGACTCTTACGAAACTATTTCCCAGACCATTCCATCGTAAAGGACTCAAACAAGTGGGATAAAAGCCAATTTAAAGGTAAATTAGCGGCGAGTATGGAACGACAATCACAGACTATCGTTCAGAGCGTCGTCGAGGGAATGAGAGGAAGCCAAAACTGTGGCTTTAGATCCCAAAAATAAAATAAATTCGTCGAATTATGGGCAAATTTTGGAAAACCTTAGGTATGCCCTAATTATCAAACTTAGACTCAATAATATGTACCATTGAAGGAAATTTGATACTAAAAATGAATCAAAGTAACCGAATTCTAAAATACATAACGATATATTCACATATTGCGTATGAAAATTACCTTAAAGTAACCTTTACTTATATCGTTCTTAATTATGTGGCCAGGCCGATTTATGACTATTTTAATAAATCGTGGTTTCTTTCGTATAAACAAGGGAGAGTTAAAACATGTTTTGGCTTTATTTGAAAGTACTTACCCTGTACTTTATTTACAAATTTTGTTCCATAAAAATATTCAAATATTTGGAACGTAGCAAGTCAAATACTTTTTAATACGATGTCGTTCTTAATTATATGGCCGCCACTGTATATGGTTAGGATGGTGGAAGAGAAAATCTAATTAGACAGAGACTCGTTTTACAGTCCAATTTTGAAGGTGTTGCACCAATGCATAGCTTATGCAGATGGTGTTCAACTCAAAAGGCAAAAATTAGTGTTAACCAGCCTAACTTGATTGCAAATTATAATGCAGGAATGGGTGGCGTTGACCTCCGCGATCAAACTCTTCAAAATTATAGAATAAAATTCCGAGAAAAGAAATGGTGGAGGCCCCTCTTTACAACAATGTTGAGTTCCACTGTAGTACACTCATACCTCGATTTGCGTTGCCTCGATTTGCGTTGTTTCGATTTGCGTTAAGAAAAAATATAATAGATTTCTTCGATTTGCTCCACTGATTCGATTTGCGTTATTAATAACTAATATTTCTGACTTTGAATTTTGTGAAAAAGTTACTCAAAACATGTGGAAACATGTGTTTCGACTTGCGTTGTTTCGATTTGCGGAACCAATTATTAACGCAAATCGAGGTATGAGTGTAAATGCATGGACATTATTTAAAGCTGCAAACGGATCACAAATGAACTTGCTTGAGTTTTAACGAGATATTGTTAGATTTTATCTGCGAAACTATACCCAGAAGACAAATATTCCCAAACGGTCACTGGCTCCAGATGTTGCAACTAGTCATGGAAACCACTTTCCGAAAAGAATAAAAAATTAATGTGGAATAAGGTGGTTATGTGAGCAGTGCGACGTCGCCCTATGCGTTGAAAAATTATGTTTTAAAAATTTTCATACCCTATAGCAAAATAGCATACACATCTCCCCATTGTACCCATCCGAGTACAGCTCTGAAATCCGAGTTAAAATTTTTTTCATTAATTTTTTTTGTTTATTTTATGTTTGTGAACTGCATTTAAGTATAAATAAATAAATGAATTTCCATATTTTTGATTTTAACTGGTCTTGGGTTTTAATGGGTTAAACATATTTAGCGTTGACTTAATTTTTATGCATTACGTGAGTATGAAATGACTTCATAAAATAAATGAAATCTTACGTTACATCAATGAAATGTATTATTGATTTTGAGCTAATGAAAATATTTTATTGCATTAATGAAAGTATTTCATTGTATTAATGAAAATATTTCATTGCAATAATGAAGAAGTTTCATTGCATTAATGAAGAGGTTTCATTGTACTAATGAAGAGGTTTCATTGCATCAATGAAGAAGTTTCATTTCACTAATGAAAAGGTTTCATTGCATCAATGAGAAAGTTTCATTTCATTAATGAAGATATTTCATTGCATCAATGAAGAAGTTTCATTGCATTAATGAAGAGATTTCATTGCATCAATGAAGAAGTTTCATTGCAATAATGAACAAATTCGTTAATTTTACTTCAATGAAACTTTTTTCGTTTACTCAATGAAGCTCTACGTTGGCTCAAAATCAATGACAAATTTCATTGATGGAACGTAAGATTTCGTTTATATTATGAAGCTTTTTCTTTCAGTGTACACCTGAAATTTGTCCGCATAGGTCCATGTCTTCATATAGCCCCCATATAACGGTACCCCCGATTTCCAATATTTTGAAGGTTATGGCTTCCTTGGGGGTATACAACGTTCCACCTGAAATTTGTCAGTATAGTTCCACGTCTTCATATAGCCTCCATAGAACGGTACCTCCCGAATTAAGGTATTTTGAAGGTTGTGGTCTTAATATCTGACTGAAATTTGGTATTTTGTCTTCGTTGGGGTTGTAAAACTTTCCACTTGAAATTTGTCAGTATAGTTTGTCGGTATATTTACAATTTTCCGAATTGAGCGAAATACATAAAATTGAGCTTTTTCTTTCAGTGTACACCTGAAATTTGTCCGCATAGGTCCATGTCTTCATATAGCCCCCATATAACGGTACCCCCGATTTCCAATATTTTGAAGGTTATGGCTTCCTTGGGGGTATACAACGTTCCACCTGAAATTTGTCAGTATAGTTCCACGTCTTCATATAGCCTCCATAGAACGGTACCTGTTGAGACAGTCTGAACTCCATTGTTAAATAACTTTGTAATTTTTTAAATATTTTTTCAATCACATACGTTTGAATTTTCTGTTTAATACATATTTTCTGTAACCATATTTTTTCTTCACTTCAAATTGTTTTCTCCTTCGTGTATATACATTTTTGTTGAATTTGTTCTCTCATTAATAAATTTTATAAAAAATAAATATCCACCGCGTTTTAATGTGTGGAAAATGTCGTTCCTGGTGAAAATGTCAATAATTATGAAGGTAGTTCCGATGATGAATTGGTTTCTGCTGAAAATGATAGCGATATCGATGAAGATAATACTACCAATGATGAAGATAATACTATTAACGAAAATGAAGGCAAATCTACCCAACCTGAACCGAGGAGAAGTCAAAGGTTAAAAGCAAAATTGATGGGGTACATAACAGGTAATGCAAACTCTGCAATTTCTCAATGTATGTTGGAACCTAAAACTTATGGAGAAATCATGAATGATTCCAATAAAGAAAATTGGATGAGGGCTGTGAAGGATGAACTTGATTCTATTGAAGATAATCGGGTTTGGGATTTGGTCCCACGACCAAACAACCAGAAAATATTAAAGTCTAAATGGGTATTTCGTATCAAAGAGGACGCAAATGGTAATCCTGTTCGCTATAAAGCTAGGCTTGTAGCGAAAGGCTTCCTTCAGAGAGCTGGGATTGACTATGAAGAAACGTATTCACCGGTAGCGAAACTTAGTACAATTCGAATAATATTAGCGGTAAGCGTTAAGAGACATTTGCATATTCACCAGCTGGACGTAAAAGCTGCAGTTCTTTACGGAGATTTAAAAGACGACATTTTCATGGAAGTTCCTGACGGATTAAATGCTCCTAAAAATCAAGTATGTAAATTACGAAAATCGCTTTATGGACTTAAACAGAGCCCAAGATGCTGGAACGAAAAAAATTAACAACTTCTTGCTCCAACTTGGTTTCAAGAAATCTTTGCATGATTCGTGCCTTTACACAATGTTCCAAGGTAATTCTGTTCTGTATTTGCTACTATATGTGGACGATGTGTTGATTGCAGGAGATGAGTTGCAAGCAATAGAAAAGGTAAAATCTGATCTGCGTGCATCATTCAAAATGTCTGATTGTGGACCCTTACAATATTACTTGGGAACGAAGATTGAATATGACAGCACTGGGGGCGTAATGAAGCTGAACCAGAGAAATCACATCGAAAAGATCCTTGAAAAATTTTCAATGACAGAGTGCAATCCTACAAAAACTCCAATGGAGAAAGCTTTGATTCTACCAAAAGAAACCCAAGAGTTAACTGATAAACCATATCGTGAAATGCTGGGAAGTTTAATGTATTTAATGCTAAGTGTTCGACCAGACATATGTTATCAAATATCATATATGGGTAGATTTCAAAACAGTCCTGGTGATATACATTGGTCGGCGTTAAAAAGAATTGTTCGCTGCATTAAAGGAACTAAAGACTTCCATTTGGTTTATCAAGATAATTTAAGTGCTGAAGAACTTGTTGGATACGTAGATGCCGATTGGGCATCAGATAGTACAGACCGTAGATCTGTAAGCGGATTTATTTTCAAAGTTTTTGGTTGTACCGTATCATGGAGCAGTAAGAAACAGACAATAGTTGCAACGTCTTGCAGTTTCAGAAGCAGTTTGGATAAGGGGTATCCTTTTAGATTTAAAAGTTCTAAATGAAAATACGCCTATTAAACTATATGAAGACAATAAAGGATGTATTGGTATAGCGCAAAATTCCGGCAGTAAAAGATCAAAACATATTGACGTGAAGTATCACTTCATCCGAGATTACATTTCTAAAGGGATTATAAAAATTCAACATATATCAACAGAATCTCAAGTTGCTGATATGTTTACAAAAGCGCTGGATACTAGCAAGTTCGTAAAGTTTCGAGATGAACTACAATTAAAACGCAGTGATTGAGAGGGGGTGTTGAGACAGTCTGAACTCCATTGTTAAAAAACTTTGTAATTTTTTAAATATTTTTTCAATCACATACGTTTGAATTTTCTGTTTAATACATATTTTCTGTAACCATATTTTTTCTTCACTTCAAATTGTTTTCTCCTTCGTGTATATACATTTTTGTTGAATTTGTTCTCTCATTAATAAATTTTATAAAAAATAAATATCCACCGTGTTTTATCTCTGCAAAAAGATTATAAGAGTACCTCCCGAATTAAGGTATTTTGAAGGTTGTGGTCTTAATATCTGACTGAAATTTGGTATTTTGTCTTCGTTGGGGTTGTAAAACTTTCCACTTGAAATTTGTCAGTATAGTTTGTCGGTATATTTACAATTTTCCTAATTGAGCGAAATACATAAAATTGGGCAAAACCGACTAGACCTAAGCCTGTATATTCTGGATTTGGATAGTTAACAACATCGGGAGCGCGGTTTCAGTTATTCCCATTGAATATTGTGGCTAAAACTTTCAAAATACCGAAAATTGGGAGGGATCTTTCTAAGGGGGTATATAAAAACATGGAACAATACCGGAAATTTTCAGGTGGGAATTTTTATACCACCAACGGAGATTAAATATTAAATTTCATCCGTTTCGATGGGATATTGATGACACAACCTTAAAATACCGAAAATCGGAAAGTACGCTTCTATGGGGTTATTTGAAGAAAAGGGTTTATACTGATAATTCTCTTCTGCAATATTTTATACGCCCATGGCAATTTAAATACAAAGTTATAGTCATATCGGTGGTATATTGAGGCCACAACTTTCAAAATACCGTAAATCGGAAGGTACGGTCCTATGGGGCTATTTGAGGACGTTGACCTATACCGGCACATTTCGGCTGGAATGTTTCATACCTCTATCAAAAACTTATTACCAAATATCAGCTATTTTGGTGGAGAAAGAGCTATATGTAGAAAATCGGCAGGTACCGTTCTATGAGATCTATATGAAGACATGGACCTAAACCGACAAATTTCAGGTGGAAAGTTATATACCCTAAGTACCATCTTGAAGCCATTTCCGTGTTATAATGAGGCTAAAACCCCCCAAAACATGCACGTATACCGACAAACTTCTGAGGGAAATTTTTGTAGCCCGGAAAAAGACTAAATACCAAATTTCAGCCACTTCGGTGAAAAATCAGGCGTGCCGTTCTATGGGAGCTATATAAAGACGTTGACCTATACCGACTAATTTCAGGTGGAAAGTTTAATACCCACAACGAAGACTATGTACCTAATTTTAGCCATTTTGGTGTTATAATGAGGCTAAACCCTTCAAATCACCGAATTTGGACGTACCGTTCCATGGGGTGTACATTAAAGCGTGGACCGATACAGATAAATTTCTGGAAGAAAGTTTTGCATCCCAAAAGAGGACGAAATATCAAATTTCAGGCTTTTTGGTAGTATAGTATAGCTAAAACCTTCAAAAATACCGAAAATTGGAAGATATCGTCCTATGGGGACTATATGAGGGCGTGTGACCTATACCGACAAATTTCATATGGAATGTTTTATACCCCAAATGAAGACAAACCTTCAAATTTCAGCCATTTCGGTGGAATATTAAGGCCACAACCTTCAAAATACCGAAAATCGGGAGGTACCGTTCTATGGGGGCTATATGAAGGCGTAGACCTATACCGACAAATTTCATATGGAATGTTTTGTACCCCAAATGAAGACTAACCACCAAATTTCAGCTATTTCGGTGGAATATTGAGGCCACAACCTTCAAAATACCGAAAATCGGGAGGTACCGTCCTATGGAGGCTATAACAAGGCGTAGACCTATACCTACAAATTTCCGTGGGAAAGTTTTATACACCCAACGAAGACCAAATTTCAGCCATTTCGCAGCGATGATGAGGCTAAAACCTTCAAAATACCGGAAATCGGGAGATATCGTCCTATGGGGTCTATATCAAAACCTGGACCTATATAAACATTTTATGGTAGAAATATTTCTTAGCCTGTGGAAACACAAAATACAAACTTACAACCGATTCTGTGGTCAAATGGGTCTAATACATTCAAAATATCTTAAAATGACGTGTACTATATATGAGGCGTTATATGGGGGCTAACCAAAACGTGGACCTATGTAAACATTTTATGGTAGATATGTTTGTTAGCCTCCTGAAACCAAAAATGCAAAGTTACAACCGATTCTGTGGTCAAATGGGGCTATACCAAAACGTGGAGACATAAAATACCAAATTACAACCAATTCGGTGGTCAAATGGGACAAATATCCTAAAATTTCCTTAAAACGACTACGCGTCACTTTGTATGGGGGCTATACGAAAACGTGGACCTACATAGCCCGCTTTCAATACCAAAAGTCCTACGTACATATAACAGATTTTACCAAAATTTCATCCACCCACTTCAATCCGTTCGGACGCTAGAGTGATTTCCACAGACGGACGGACATGGCTATATCGATATAAGACAAACTTAATATACCCCCCATCCTATGGTGGAGGGTATAAAAATTGTACTCACAAAGATGTCTGTACATATTATTTGTTGCATTTTGCATAGTTTTGAATATGTCATATGTTTCGATTGCAATTTAATCGGAAGCCAAAAATATGGTCAGTCCCAAAATTTGACATGAATCGGACCAAAAATAAGCGTTGCATAAAATTCCGCTGTCTATTTATAAAGAACTACGTTTATATTCCATGCTACAAAATTTCGCAGCCATGATAGAAGAGTATTAAAATCATGATAGAGGAATTCCCGGTTTTTTAATTGATGCAAATTACGATGATGTACGGGTTTTTAAAGTTCTTATGTTACCTCTGATTCGAAGTAATGTTTAGTAGTATATATAACTATATTCTTCTACAAATATTAGTATTCATATTAAAGTTTGCAGCTGTCGAATTGATGGTATTTGGATTCTAACTAAACACGCACTCAGATTTACGTTACGCCGTACCCACATTTAATCCGCAACTATTTATTACGAAAATATTTTACAAAATTACTCATCCCTTTCATATGTACACACATACAATGTATGTACAAATGTCATTAATTTATTGTGGAATTTTTAAAAGTTTTGCCCTTTACACAACAACTGCAATTTATGAAAATTTAAGTTCTCCCATATGTCTTGGTTCACAATGGCCAAACACTGGCTAAAACTGAAAATGGTCTATAATTAACGTGTGCTTTATGGCACAATAAACATTTTCATTAGAAATTTATTAAATTTCAAAAGGACAATAGCAACAACAACTCCAACACACGTTTACACGAGAACAACAAAGAACGCCCCAACTACTACTGGTGCTTTCAGGCCTATACGAGAGAGTAGCATTTAATTATTGCAAAATATTTTAACATTTTCAGTCATTACCAAATGATGTTAGAACATGCAATATGCATGCAATTGCATGCAGGAGGAGTAGCGCAAACGAACGCCTGCAGGCCTAATTTTCAATCCAACACCATTTAACCGAAGAGTGATTGTCTCGTGTTGCTTTGTGTTGTCCTGTTAAATGTTAATAAATTGTTAATACATACTTTTGAGGTTATAAACAAAGTTGCCACCGACAAAGACGCATAAGCACACGCACACGTTTTGTTAAATAATTACAAACATCAATTGTTGGCCAAAGGGTTGGGGAGGCTAAAACATGTAGTTTGACATGTGTGAGCAACAAATGTTGGGTTATGCATTCGCCGTTTCAGATTTACTATTATGACATGGCATGCATTTTGACATTTTGAAGATATAATAAACAAAATTGCCAACAAAAATGTTGTTGTGCCTGCTCTAATGAAATATTGTTTTGTTTTAATAATACAAATTTAGTTTCATTAAAATATATATTTAAAAACAAAATATTTTGCTTCCTAAAAGTAATTAAATTTTCTTAAGCTCCGTGGAGCGAACTTTAAAGGCTTCGACTCAATTCATGTAATTTTTTAAACATTAAGAATTTTTTCTAAGATTTTGGGCTGTGGTGTTTCTTTGTAAAATACGATGGCAGCATGTGTGGTATCCTATCTATGGGTGGAGAATTTTTTCGTTGAATACAAAACATAAGGGTCCCACACACATAAGCGTTGTACGAACGCACACAAACTTCTATTATTCGTTCAACAAATTGCAACAATTTTAAGTCCATTTAGATGGCGTGCCCAGATTAATACGAAACGGCGCGACCTCAACTAAACTGTGGTAAATTTGCCTTACAAGGAACACCAGCAGTAGCTAAACTAGGCGGTGAACCAACAGAAAGACAAATGTGAAAATAAGCTGAAGACAGTGGACAGGAAAGATTGACGACAAATAGAAATATGGATCTTTTCCTAATGTGTAGGCCTAATAATAGAAAATCATTTTTATATCATAGTCCTCCAGTTAGGTGATGTTAAAGGACGCGTAGCTGCCGTAGTAGACTAACACTACTCTGTTCTGAATAGTAGAAGTTTTTAGAAATGTATACTGTGGAGAGGGTGAAAATTACGAACGAAAAAAGGAAAGTGAAAGTCAGACCCTTGGCAAGGAGGAGCAGACCTGTTAGCTCGGTTTGTCAGAAGGTTGTCAGAGATGATTCCCAGTTCCCGTGTTGAGAGCAGCGACATAAAAAGTGTTCGATTGTCTCTGTATATTCTTTCTCTTTACACATCCTGCAGTAGTCAGTAATATCATCTCTTTCCTACCTTTCTGAAAGAAAGGGTGCTTCTGTAGACCCTTTCTGAAAGAAAAGGTGCTTCTATAGAACCTTTCTAAATGAAAGGGTGCTTCTATAGAACCTTTCTAAATGAAAGGGTGCTTCTATAGAACCTTTCTAAATGAAAGGGTGCTTCTATAGAACCTTTCTAAATGAAAGGGTGCTTCTATAGAACCTTTCTAATTGATATGGTGCTTCTTTAGACTGTTTCTTTAAGAATTGGTGCTTCTATAGGCCGTTTCTTTCAGAAAGGGTGCTTTTATAGACCGTTTCTTTCAGAAAGGGTGCTTTTATAGACCGTTTCATTCAGAAAGGGTGCTTTTATAGACCGTTTCCTTCAGAAAGGGTGCTTTTATAGACCGTTTCTTTCAGAAAGGGTGCTTTTATAGACCGTTTCTTTCAGAAAGGGTGCTTTTATAGACCGTTTCTTTCAGAAAGGGTGCTTTTATAGACCGTTTCTTTCAGAAAGGGTGCTTTTATAGACCGTTTCTTTCAAAAAGGGTGCTTCTATAGACCCTTTATAAAAGAAAGGGTGCTTCTACAGACCCTTTCTAAAAGAAGGGATGTTTCTACAGACCCTTTCTAAAAGAAAGGGTGCTTTTATAGACCGTTTCTTTAAGAAAGGTTGCTTCTATAGACCGTTTCTTTCAGAAAGGGTGCTTCTATAGACCGTTTCTTTCAGAAAGGGTGCTTCTATAGACCGTTTCTTTCAGAAAGGGTGCTTCTATAGACCGTTTCTTTCAGAAAGGGTGCTGCTATAGACCATGTCTTTCAGAAAGGGTGCTTCTATAGACCGTTTCTTTCAGAAAGGGTGCTGCTATAGACCATGTCTTTCAGAAAGCGTGCTTCTATAGACCGTTTCTTTCAGAAAGGGTGCTTCTATAGACCGTTTCTTTCAGAAAGGGTGCTTCTATAGACCGTGTCTTTCAGAAAGGGTACTACTATAGACCGTTTCTTTCAGAAAGGGTGCTTCTATAGACCGTTTCTTTCAGAAAGGGTGCTTCTATAGACCGTTTCTTTCAGAAAGGGTGCTACTATAGACCGTTTCTTTCAGAAAGGGTGCTACAATAGACAGTTTCTTTCAGAAAGGGTGCTTCTATAGACCGTTTCTTTCAGAAAGAGTGCTTCTATAGACCGTTTCTTTCAGAAAGGGTGCTTCTATAGACCGTTTCCTTCAGAAAGGGTGCTTCTATAGACAGTTTCTTTCAGAAAGGGTGCTTCTATAGACCGTTTCTTTCAGAAAGGGTGCTTCTATAGACCGTTTCTTTCAGAAAGGGTGCTTTTATAGACCGTTTCTTTCAGAAAGGGTGCTTCTATAGACCGTTTCTTTCAGAAAGGGTGCTTCTATAGACCGTTTCCTTCAGAAAGGGTGCTTCTATAGACAGTCTCTTTCAGAAAGGGTGCTTCTATAGACCGTTTCTTTCAGAAAGGGTGCTTCTATAGACCGTTTCTTTCAGAAAGGGTGCTTCTATAGCCCCTTTCTTAAAGAAAGGGTGCTTCTCTAGACCCTTTCTTAAAGAGAGGGTGCTTCTCTAGATCCTTTCTTAAAGAAAGGGTGCTTCTCTAGACCCTTTCTTAAAGAAAGGGTGCTTCTCTAGACCCTTTCTTAAAGAAAGGGTGCTTCTCTAGACCCTTTCTTAAAGAAAGGGTGCTTCTCTAGACCCTTTTTAAAGAAAGGGTGCTTCTCTAGACCCTTTCTTAAAGACCGTTTCTTTCAGAAAGGGTGCTTTTATAGACCCTTTCTTAAAGAAAGGGTGCTTTTATAGACCCTTTCTAAAAGAAAGGGTGCTTTTATAGACCCTTTCTTAAAGACCGTTTCTTTCAGAAAGGGTGCTTTTATAGACCCTTTCTTAAAGAAAGGGTGCTTTTATAGACCCTTTCTAAAAGAAAGGGTGCTTTTATAGACCCTTTCTTAAAGAAAGGGTGCTTTTACAGACCGTTTCTTTCAGATAGGGTGCTTCTATAGACCCTTTCTAAAACAAAGGGTGCTTCTATAGACCCTTTATAAAAGACCCTATAGACCCTTTCTAAAAGAAGGGGTGTTTCTACAGACCCTTTCTAAAAGAAAGGGGGCTTTTATAGACCGTTTCTTTCAGAAAGGGTGCTTCTATAGACCGTTTCTTTCAGAAAGGTTGCTTCTATAGACCGTTTCTTTCAGAAGGGGTGCTGCTATAGATCATGTCTTTCAGAAAGGGTGCTTCTATAGACCGATTCTTTCAGAAATGATGCTTCTATAGACCGTTTCTTTCAGAAAGAGTGCTTCTATAGACCGTTTCTTTCAGAAAGGGTGCTTCCATAGACCGTTTCTTTCAGAAAGGGTGCTTCTATAGACCGTTTCTTTCACAAAGGGTGCTTCTATAGACCGTTTCTTTCAGAAGGGGTGCTTCTATAGACCGTTTCTTTCAGAAAGGGTGCTTCTATAGACCGTTTTTTTTTTCAGAAAGGGTGCTTCTATAGACCGTTTTTTTCAGAAAGGGTGCTTCTATAGACCGTTTCTTTCAGAAAGGGTGCTTCTATAGACCGTTTCTTTCACAAAGGGTGCTTCTATAGACCGTTTCTTTCAGAAGGGGTGCTTCTATAGACCGTTTCTTTCAGAAAGGGTGCTTCTATAGACCGTTTCTTTCAGAAAGGGTGCTTCTATAGACCGTTTCTTTCAGAAAGGGTGCTTCTATAGACCGTTTCTTTCAGAAAGGGTGCTTCTATAGACCGTTTCTTACAGAAAGGGTGCTTCTATAGACCGTTTCTTTCAGAAAGGGTGCTTCTATAGACCGTTTCTTGCAGAAAGGGTGCTTCTATAGACCGTTTCTTGCAGAAAGGGTGCTTCTATAGACCGTTTCTTGCAGAAAGGGTGCTTCTATAGACCCTTTATAAAAGACCCTACAGACCCTTTCTAAAAGAAGGGGTGTTTCTACAGACCCTTTCTAAAAGAAAGGGGGCTTTTATAGACCGTTTCTTTCAGAAAGGGTGCTTCTATAGACCGTTTCTTTCAGAAAGGTTGCTTCTATAGACCGTTTCTTTCAGAAGGGGTGCTGCTATAGATCATGTCTTTCAGAAAGGGTGCTTCTATAGACCGATTCTTTCAGAAATGATGCTTCTATAGACCGTTTCTTTCAGAAAGAGTGCTTCTATAGACCGTTTCTTTCAGAAAGGGTGCTTCCATAGACCGTTTCTTTCAGAAAGGGTGCTTCTATAGACCGTTTCTTTCAGAAAGGGTGCTTCTATAGACCGTTTCCTTCAGAAAGGGTGCTTCTATAGACAGTTTCTTTCAGAAAGGGTGCTTCTATAGACCGTTTCTTTCAGAAAGGGTGCTTCTATAGACCGTTTCTTTCAGAAAGGGTGCTTCTATAGCCCCTTTCTTAAAGAAAGGGTGCTTCTCTAGACCCTTTCTTAAAGAGAGGGTGCTTCTCTAGATCCTTTCTTAAAGAAAGGGTGCTTCTCTAGACCCTTTCTTAAAGAAAGGGTGCTTCTCTAGACCCTTTCTTAAAGAAAGGGTGCTTCTCTAGACCCTTTCTTAAAGAAAGGGTGCTTCTCTAGACCCTTTCTTAAAGAAAGGGTGCTTCTCTAGACCCTTTCTTAAAGAAAGGGTGCTTCTGTAGACCCTTTCTTAAAGACCGTTTCTTTCAGAAAGGGTGCTTTTATAGACCCTTTCTTAAAGAAAGGGTGCTTTTATAGACCCTTTCTAAAAGAAAGGGTGCTTTTATAGACCCTTTCTTAAAGAAAGGGTGCTTTTACAGACCGTTTCTTTCAGATAGGGTGCTTCTATAGACCCTTTCTAAAACAAAGGGTGCTTCTATAGACCCTTTATAAAAGACCCTACAGACCCTTTCTAAAACAAAGGGTGCTTCTATAGACCCTTTATAAAAGACCCTACAGACCCTTTCAAAAAGAAGGGGTGTTTCTACAGACCCTTTCTAAAAGAAAGGGGGCTTTTATAGACCGTTTCTTTCAGAAAGGGTGCTTCTATAGACCGTTTCTTTCAGAAAGGTTGCTTCTATAGACCGTTTCTTTCAGAAGGGGTGCTGCTATAGATCATGTCTTTCAGAAAGGGTGCTTCTATAGACCGATTCTTTCAGAAATGATGCTTCTATAGACCGTTTCTTTCAGAAAGAGTGCTTCTATAGACCGTTTCTTTCAGAAAGGGTGCTTCCATAGACCGTTTCTTTCAGAAAGGGTGCTTCTATAGACCGTTTCTTTCACAAAGGGTGCTTCTATAGACCGTTTCTTTCAGAAGGGGTGCTTCTATAGACCGTTTCTTTCAGAAAGGGTGCTTCTATAGACCGTTTTTTTTTTTTCAGAAAGGGTGCTTCTATAGACCGTTTTTTTTTTCAGAAAGGGTGCTTCTATAGACCGTTTTTTTCAGAAAGGGTGCTTCTATAGACCGTTTCTTTCAGAAAGGGTGCTTCTATAGACCGTTTCTTTCACAAAGGGTGCTTCTATAGACCGTTTCTTTCAGAAGGGGTGCTTCTATAGACCGTTTCTTTCAGAAAGGGTGCTTCTATAGACCGTTTCTTTCAGAAAGGGTGCTTCTATAGACCGTTTCTTTCAGAAAGGGTGCTTCTATAGACCGTTTCTTTCAGAAAGGGTGCTTCTATAGACCGTTTCTTACAGAAAGGGTGCTTCTATAGACCGTTTCTTTCAGAAAGGGTGCTTCTATAGACCGTTTCTTGCAGAAAGGGTGCTTCTATAGACCGTTTCTTGCAGAAAGGGTGCTTCTATAGACCGTTTCTTGCAGAAAGGGTGCTTCTATAGACCGTTTCTTGCAGAAAGGGTGCTTCTATAGACCGTTTCTTGCAGAAAGGGTGCTTCTATAGACCTTTTTCGGAAAGGGTGCTTTTATAGACCGTTTCTTTCGGAAAGGGTGCTTTTATAGACCGTTTCTTTCAGAAAGGGTGCTTCTATAGGCAGTTTCTTTCAGAAAAGATGCTTCTATAGACCGTTTCTTGCAGAAAGGGTGCTTCTATAGGCAGTTTCTTTCAGAAAAGATGCTTCTATAGGCAGTTTCTTTCAGAAAAGATGCTTCTATAGACCGTTTCTTGCAGAAAGGGTGCTTCTATAGACCGTGTCTTTCAGAAAGGGTGCTTCTATATACCCTTTCTGAACCAAAGGTACTTCTGTAGGCCTATTACTAAAGAAAGGGTGCTTCTGTAGACCCACTACTAAAGAAAGGGTGCTTCTGTAGACCCATTACTAAAGAAAGGGTGCTTCTGTAGACCCACTACTAAAGAAAGGGTGCTTCTGTAGACCCATTACTAAAGAAAGGGTGCTTCTGTAGACCTATTACTAAAGAAATTGTGCTTCTGTAGACTATTCTTGAAAGAAAAAGTGCTTCTGTAGACCATTTCTGAAACAAATGATACTTCTATAGACCCTTTGTGAAAGAAATGGTGCTTCTGTAAACCCATTCTGAAAAACGGGTCCTTCTGTTGACCCTTTCTAAAAGAAAGGGTGCTTCTGTAGACCCTTTCTGATAAATTTCTGAAATAAATTCTGCTTCTATAGACCTTTTCTGAAAGAAAGCATGCTTCTATAGTGTGTCTCTGGTGACAGCCTTCCAAGTGATACTTCCACCGATATTGAGTTGATTACCCTGATAAGACTACGTGGGTATTACCTATGCATTTGGTTTCCTTTAAAATTAGCCTACGAAGTTTAGCTACGTATTTATTTACTCCCTCTAACCACTCGCTACAGCAGATCCAAGATTCACGATATTCTTTCTGTATTTCGCTGTTGTACTAATTGAAAGTCAGCTTGTAGTTTTCGAAATCTGAGGACAACTTCGTTTTGGTGGCTACGTTGTATAAGCTTCGCTAATCTTCCTAAAATTTTTGACAACCAGACCGGCTGACATCTTCCGCCTGGGTGAGCAAGTAGGCGTCCTCAAAGCTATCCACAAGATCCTTTGTTATATTTTTCTGTGCTCTATCAACCTCGCTGGCTGTTGTAGGGTAATGATATCAGTTTGGAGCTTACTAATTCAGTGATTTTTTCCTGGCTGTTTTCCACGGATTTATATGTAAAGGTTCCTGAATGACGCCAGTAGAGACTTGGAAGAGTACCTTCTGGTGATCGGAAAAGCAGCACTCTTTTAATACCTTCCTGTTATGAGGCA
Source organism: Musca autumnalis (assembly GCF_047663935.1). Taxonomy (NCBI): domain Eukaryota; kingdom Metazoa; phylum Arthropoda; class Insecta; order Diptera; family Muscidae; genus Musca; species Musca autumnalis. Next base: position 199,870,704 of record NW_027411977.1, on the reverse strand, counting down.
TGTACTCCCCATTTCTCTAACGAGCCTTTCCACATCTTGGTCTGGTAGGTCAGTGCCTTCAAAGTGCAAATGAAGTTACATGCCAATTTTTCTTTAACAACATTTATAATCTTTCAAAACTACTGTCCCCTTAAACCATTTTGTTTGTGACAACACATAATGCCACATTGGCAACCAAATGTTACCCTTATGCGCTCTGCTTTAGAAAAGAACACCAACAGAAAAAAAAACATTTCTTTCCTAGAGTTTATAAATAACCCAAAACTGTAGCCGAGTATTCAACGACATTTTACTTTACGTATGTATAGATCCAATGTAACTAATACAACCACTATGACCATCCAGGCTTTTACTATACAACCAACCAACGAGGAACCATCACGCTTTACATGCACTTCATTTACTTTTAATCTCCACCATGTTCAACATTTTGTGTTTTTGCAATGTTTATGTGCGCTTTTAGTTGCCACCCAAGCATACAGCGATAGAAAGAGGCACGAACATTTGACAAAATTTATCACATAGGTTTTCTTGTTGGTGTCGGGTTTTTTTTTAAATCTTCATGTGTTTGTTTTGGTTTTGGTCGGCTAAGACAATAACACATTAAGATTAATACAAGAAAATCGAGATTAAAGTCAAAGTTGGGAAGGGCAGATTAAAGTGAAATATTTAAAATTTGTAGAAAATAATAAAAATTTAATGTTAAGTTTTAAATCTATTTATATTTTTAATTTACCTGATTACAATTAAAATTAAATAGTTCATGTGGCGAGCTACTTCTATCACCTGTTGTAGGCAGTGAGCTAACATGTGCCGAGCATGAAGTTCTTGGAAAGTACAACGAACGGTCAAATATCAGCATAGCCTTTACTTGAAGATCATTTTTAATATTATTTTTTTTTTAATTAATTGATCGTCGTATCAGTTCAGAAAAACCAGCGATTATTTCATAAATAAATAAAGACCTGGGGCTGGAATCTTGTTCTATGAAAATTTTAAATGAAAATTTTATAAAAAATTGTTTATATATAAAAAAATTATAAAGGAAAAATTTTTCATTTCAAATTTTCATAGAACAAGAATCCAGCCCCTGCAGTCTTATATGTTCCAACCGAAGACATGAACGGGTAAGGTTTATGGACGCGCAGCTAGCTAATAACCGCTTCACTCAGAGATATTTGATCCATTGGTTCCATCCTGGATAGGTTTTAAGATGATAAAAGGAAGAGTCTATGTTTATTGCTGATTAAAATTGAGGTTGAAGATAAAAAATATCCCAAATATTGCTTTGTTGTACTTTCGATGCTAAGATAGAAAGGGAGTAAGAAAGAATTAGAGTAGTTATGTGTTTTTGCCAAACAGTATTATTCTTTTGACCTAAATTGACCTAAAAGTCCCACCGTAATCTTCATCCCTTATCATACGTTTGGAGATCGACGTACTACAGGTTCCATTTCAGTAGCACATCGGTGGCCTAAAATCATTTGATATCTCTTCTGCACCTCTACATAATATAATGAGTCATTGTATCCTGTAGTTAGAGATCTGACGCTGCTATGACCCGTAATAAGTCCCACCGTAATTTTCATCCCTAACTTATCGAGTGAGAGAAGTAAAGTGATAATACGTTGGCGGATCACAGGCCACATTACTTTGAATACCTTACATAAGGTTCCATTAGAAATCTGCGATGCGACTTCTCAAGGTAAATCTCATAGAATTTGACGATCTAGTCGCACATACTCGTAGTTGGCTTAACAGATTCATCAATCAACTTAGAATTTCCCCGAGCTTGTTCATCTGCTTATTTGTTTCCTATTATATATTATTATATCCTGTTACACAGCAAGGTTAAACAAAGTTAGCATGCAGATCCTTTCTGTATTCCTGTGGGCCTTATGGCCAGCTTAACTATCGACATATGTTTATTGTCACTGGTGCTATAAGACAGGTTTAAAGACACCTAACCAACTCCGCCGCTTTCTTGATAGCATAAATTTCTTCTTGAAAGACGCTGCAGCTATCGTTAAGCTTTTATGGGTATTTGAATAATGAATTTTCGAATTAAATATGCTGAATCCGTCTGGAATTGTTGCCAGACCGAATATACCTTCAGCCCGAAATTCCATGCTTGGAATAATTACTGTGGGTGAGTAAACCTGTCGCCCGATTAATGCTGACTGTCAGTTATGTTCAAGACCCTACACTGACCACCCTGCGAATCTCGCCTTGAAACTGGATCAGAATATCCAGAAGTGAGGGGTGCTTTTGATTTCCCCTGTGAACAGAATTAAGGCATCCCCTTGCACAGTTGATAGGTTGGACATGTTTGCCACCAGACAAGACACCATAGGTTAAGATGGACAGAACAACATCCAGTGTATGACTTTTGGATTCAACTTTTGGCAATGGAGTTATTGCAGGATTAGAGTGCAACAAGACCATTCTTTGTCCGCTCCTGAACATTCCTTTTCCATGTCAGGCGATGGTTCGGGATTGTAGCGAGTTATTTAGATTCAAAAAGAAATTCTAGTGGAACTCCATTAAAAGCTGGTGACTGGAAATTGGTGAATTTGCACTTCCTGGTAAATTGTACGAGGTCCGTCTTTTGCGGTTTTACCCCAGACCATTGCCATGAACGCAGCCGGACAGCTGTACCAGAACATCTTGTGTAAGGTAAGACAAGGAGGAATTTCCTGTGCTGCTGCGAGCGTTATGGATGGATTCAAGTTTACATTAGACACCCAGTATTTCGAGAAAGGTCGCCGAAGTAAAGTTTGTATATTCCATATTCTCGGGCAAGGACCAATATGGATGCAATCGGGTTTTCACATTCACTGCCACCACACTCCAGCTTGAAATACAATAGATGTCTGATGGGACTATATCGCTGCATGATGCGTCAACACAGCCCCCAGTGAGTCGTCGCCGTCATAACAACCGCACTCGCAGCACATAACATCGGTCGTTGCGGTCCTGAAAATGCACCCTTTTTGCAATTTCATTGCAATGGATGAGTCGAAAGTATATCACGGCCGTTGTGATGTAGGAAACCAAGCTCAACAACAACTGCCATTTACAGCGTTGTGATGCTTACAACGTACTGTGGAAGGATCGTTCCCGGAAGAGGTCGTGTGGGACTAGGTTTTCTGTTGCACCAGTCTGTTCAATATAGACCCGCCTCATGTATACCGCACAATATATGGGCGCTGCGGTCAGATGTGGAACAGTCGATGTAGCTTTCCTAATCTATACATCGCGCCGTTAAGTAGCTGTACTCCCGTTATACGACTAACATTGGTTTCGGTTTTGGAAAATCATAACCGATTGGTCTTAGGGAACTTTTATGTTCATCATGAGTTGTGGCAGTCGGTAATAGGTAATAACCAGAAGGGTTTAGCGCTGGATGAGCAGTTTGATAGCTCCTCGTTTTGCATGGCCAATGAGAATGTCCTACCAGAATTAGTGCCGTAGTTCGCCAGACATATACATTGGGCCACCTGGTATGAAAAATGTTGACATCTGGCAACCATTTTGTCTTCATTAGCAGACCGCTCGACATTATCACCTCTAAACACCGTAGTTTCATAAATCCTGGGATAATTGGCCTAGTTTCAGAGCGTTCACCGCTTCTGTGAACCTACCCAATCCTACTGATTTTCCGGTAGCATAAGGGACATCATCACTGCTGCACTCGTTTGCTATATACCTGCTGGTCAAATACCCTAGTTTAGACCGCATTCGCCAGTATAGGCATAATTTTTCAGAATTGAATCGACTGGATGAGTCGTGAGTTGAGTATCTTACCAAATTTCTCAATTTCTCGCTTGGCACGCATACCGTGCCCGAACTTTGAAAATCGACAGGTACTCAAATTTGTCAGCGAAAACGAATCTTAAAGAATGATTTCTGTTTTGTTGCACGTAGCAATGAATCTGAAGGCTCTATTCCTCCCCACCGTCAGAAAGAGATGCTGATCATAAGCATTAATATCCCAATATTAATCGAAAACTCAACCAGAACAAGACATGCAATAGAACTCTGTTGGTGATAATGGACCTTCGATATTCTCAAACACCACGCGTTATTTGAGGACATCAAGCAGACTACCCTTCCGCTAATTTTGAAACGTTGAGTAATCAATTATATGTGTAGACGCAATTCGCACGTGGAAATCAGGAAAAATAAGTCAAAGGCGCATAAAGTGAAACAGGGACTTACCTGTGACGTATGCGGATTATTATATGACATTGGCTTAAGGTACCTTCTCCAATGTTATTGTTGAAAGGATTTCACAGTTTCCGCACGAAACCACTTCTAAATTTACAGTCACTCTGTTCACCATCTGGACTACGGAACGTAACACAGAGTTGAATACCCTAGTCGATGGTAACAGAAATCCGACCACTAACTACCCCAAGATTCTTGGGGCCACCTACAGCTATCTACGAAAAGCCGCGATGTAGAAAGAAGGTCCTCAAGTCCCTATCAGACCACCGCACACTGGTCAAAATCATTGATCTATCGCTGCGAAAGTCAAAAAATCTATGTATAAAATTGCGAAATGTTTTCCATTGTATCGATTGTAGATAATCTGCTGACTGAAATTTTGTTTTTACTTTATTGTTGTTGTAAATATTCTCTCAGCTATTCTCTAATCAATGAATGAAACATAGCTGCATCAGATCTTCAAAAAATTGTTCCAAAATATCTAACACCATATTTGTTTAATTCTTAAATAATTTCTTAACAAAACTAAATAAAGTTAATTTTTAATGTATAGGCGAGAGGTTAATTTTAATTAAAAAATTGTTTGGGTTATAGTTATATAGCAATAATTTTTAATTTTTTATTTTAATCGCGTCTGTAGTGTCCAGTTCAAAATTTTGCTGCAACTAGCCGCACCTCTTGCTGATAAATGCATAGAAAATATAGGTTAAATCCTCAAAAATACAAAAAATCGGGCGGTACAGTTAATCAAAACCGTATATCAAAACGATTTTTGGTGGAGAAGATGCATACCGATGAGAATCTCCAATGTCAAACTTCTGCTTATTTGGTCTGAAAATGTATAAAAAAATTCTTAAAATACCCAATGTTCGGTATTTTAAGGATTTATATGGAGGCAATACGTTATATGGAGGCACTACCAAAACGTAGACCAATGTTTACAATTTTTGGTGGAGAATCTTTGCGACTACTGGGAACCCCAAATATCAAATTACATATAATTTGGTCGGAAAATGTAGCTTAAATACACCAAAATACTCAAACCCGAGAGGCGCCTACCCCAAATGTAGAACTATATCAACAAATTTTGGTGGAAAAATTTAGTGATCACTAGGAACATTAAGTACCAAATTACAACTAATTTTTAAGGAAAATGTGGCTTAAATTCTCAAAAAAGAAAAAATCGGAAAGTACCGTTATATGGGTGCTATACCAACATATTAGCAGATTTTGTTCATAATTAGTCCGTTATTATCCAAGGACCCAGACTGAGTTTGTGCAAAATTTCAGAAACATATCTCCATTCGTTTGTAAGTTATTAATTTCGCGTCGCTAGATCAGTGATTTCGACCACTGTGCGCCGCCCTAAGAAGTTCAACGGGTACGGTAACATATTGTCCAACGTTATAAGAGGGAATCAACACTACCCCTAAGTAACCTGGCACACCAAACAGTTTTCAATAACATTCGCACAGATGCAGTAATAAAAGCCATAAACAACTATCATGTGAATGCAGTCCTCGGAGTGCACAATTTCATCCATAGCACCGGAGTACTTTTGGATCTACTAGGTGTGGGATAGAGCGGCCGTCTAAATTCCTATAGGGCAAGGATTGTTTACACCGTTCCAGCCCCATCCTCGCAGCATGAGGTATATGCCCGCATGACACACTGCAATTGTTCTACACCCCTGCCAAACCTACTCAATTTACTCCAGTGTATTTGTGGCTGTAAGGCAGAACCAGATTAGGCAAAGAAACAGACACACAGACATATCATATGCTGATACAACAACAAGAACTATTGAGCACGATAACTTATATTGAGTACCCGATTCCAATCAACAACGCAAGTCGAGCTATTAATGCACTGAAATTTTTTTTGCTGTCTTATACCAATAAGGCTGATATTTAATTGAAATTTCTGTCTACTTTTTGGTCCTCCTACAAAATTTACTGTTCGAAATCACGATTTCTTCCCAAACCTTTGCCTATTAAAAATGCATTAAACAATTCATTAACAACTTTGCAATGAAAAAAAAAACAAAATATTTTAATTAAATGATTATAATTATTATTACAGCTAACCTTTGTAATTCGCATTATACTCCACGTCCTTGTTGAGACAGTGGCAACGACGGCGGCACTTGTAGCTACCCTTTGATATATTTATTAATAAATATTTGTGAATGTGAAGAGAAAAGGGTAACAAAAAAATAAATATATTGACAATATCAATGATAACATCATCATTAAACGTTCATTCGCAAATTATTTATTCATTAAACCACAATCATAATTGGTAAATATTGTCAATTGCAATCAGCAATGATGCCGAAAGGGAGAGAGTGGTAGAAGGACAAGAGTTCAAGAGAATGAATTAACGACTGTTGTTGCTGCTGCTGCTTCTGATGATGCCGCCGTTGATGATGAGATGATGTTGATATTGATGATGGTGTCATTATTGATGAGCTGAGGAGTAAAAATTGCGTTTAAATATTGTCACATTAATTGTCAACAGAAAAGAGGAAGCAAAAGGAAAAATCATTAACAGCAACAATAATTTAAACTCGCTGACAGGACACCATCATTGTTATTATCGCCCGCCATTATCATCCACATCAGTTGCAGCAGCAGGACAATTAAAAACAAATGCTTCTTCCCGTAGTACGTTGCTTGTGTTATGTTTCTCGAACAAATAACAATTATCGTGCCACTTTGCTCTGGCACAAGTAATACGTATTCGGGTGATGACAACTAAAGCTTTGAGTTTGAGTTTATTGATTTTCGATTGCCATTGGCAACTTTTAAGGTGAAAACAATTTAAACATCCAGTGTAGTTTGTAATAGTCGTTAAGTGAGTACACTATGTGAGATTAAAGTTAAAAAATCAACAATCAAACAGATTAAGAAGTAACAAATAACAAGGACCTATGTGAAAGCGTACAGCCGTTCCGACAATTCTCTGTCGGTATATTTTATACCCACCTAAAAACCTATGTCATTAACTGCTCACATTTTGCCTATGATATGACAATGGATAGGAACAAATATCACCGCCCATATTTATGTAGCGCCAACATGTGCCAAGTAGACAATAATAATACCGTTTTCAATAAATATTTGTTTGATATCAAACCATTAATTTAAAAAGGACTCAGCAGCATATCAATAATTATCAATTAATATGAATGAATTGTTTGTGTTTTCTTTGTTGTAATTATTAATGAAATACACCCAAACCTTTTTGATTACTACGAAGTTAAGAAAAAATTGTTTCAGGGAAGTAGTATACAATAAAATGAAAAACAACTGTCTAAAATTTGCGGAATGTCCGGCAGTACATCTGGAATGCAAGATACATTTTTGATACATTCGTTATACAGAAACTGAAACCGAATGGAAAATTTGGTCAAGACTTTCGAAACTTTATTTTAAATCGACGGGGCACTATACCATAACGCGGGCCTATATTTACAAATGTTGGCAAAAATGCATTTTAACCTCTGGAAACACAAAATCTTAAGTTACAATCGATTCGATAACCGAATTTTACTACCAAAAGTTCTACGGACCTTCAATAAATTTTCCCAAAATTTGCTCCATCTACTTAAATCCTTTCGGACGCTAGAGCGATTTCCGCAGACGGACATGGTTATCTCGATGTAGAATTTTTTCGCAGTTCAAGAATAGGGCAAACTAAACTAAAAGCAAGTAAAAAAGTATCAGTCGACATTGCCGACAGCGATATACCCTCAGCCTGTGTGGATTGAAATACCTTTTTTCAAAAAAACTTACGTATTTATGGGGGTTTTCAAAACAATATTTATAGGATTAAAGCGCAAAATTTGCGGGGATATCGATAGATAGGGTTTCTTTAAACTGAGTTTCGACAATATTTAGAGTACCATTTTAGCGATTATTTTCGAACTTTTGTGGGGGAGGTATCGGAAGGTCCACTCCTTCCACCTTCGAATTTTATCTAGTATTCGAAGAAATATTACAATATCCAAAGTGTGGACGAGCGTATTCGAGTATTCGGTTCGAGCTCTCCAGTCACTACATATGGTGCCATAGTGGGTTTTTATCTCAAGAAATATGGATTGTCCTTGAAAAAAAACTTTTACTGTCGTAATTGTGGCAGCGAATGCAAGTTGCTTCAACAAAAATCAACGTGATCTCTAGCGGGTCTTAAAGTGAATTTATCCAAAAATGTGTGTGGGAGGTACCCGACGGAGTGGACAAATATAGTCCATATTCGATGCTGACCTATACCTGGTAGATATATTAGGATGTGTAAAGTATGGACCAAATCGGTCACTCCCTTCAAGAGTTATCGTGCGCACAGTTTTTCGGAACATTTTTGAACTTTTGTGGGATAGGTACCTGAAGGAGTGCACCGACATGGCTTATCTTCGAACTTAAACTAAGTATGGGCAAAATATTACGAAGACCAAATTTTGGACCGAATCGGCAGATCCGTTCGAGAGTTATCTTGAGCTCCAACCACTACACACGGTGTCATAGGGGTTTTTTCACCTTTCAGGCTATTTTCTCAGGAAGTATGGACTTGCCCCAGATGAAACTTATACCGTCGTATGAAGGCAGTGAATACAAGTTGTTACAAATAAAATCAAAGCGATTGGAGAACAGCTCCTAAACCGAACTTTTCCAAAATTTTATGTGGGAGGTACCCGTAGCAGTGGACCGATTGAGTCCATATTAGAACCTTATCTAGGTCTGGTAGAAAGTTCACGATAAGCAAAGTGTCGACCACCTCGGTTACTCCCTTCAAGAGTTATCGTGTGTACAAATTTTCCGAACATTTTAGAACTTCTGTGGGGGAAGGAAGGAGTGGAACGATATATCCATATTCATATTCCAACCTGATACATGACTGGATGAAATAATCCGATGTGCAAAGTCTGCGCCAATCAGAAACTCTCTGCAGGAATTATCTTGCGGATTTCCCATTTCCCGAAGGAGTGGACCGATATAGTCCATATTCGAACCACATCTATATTTGGAAGGAATAATACGATGTGCAAAGTTTGGACCAAATCGATTACTCCCTTCGAGAGTTATCGTTTACACCATTTTACATGAAAAATTTTGAACTTTTAGGGGGAAGTACCCGAAGGTGTGGATCTATATGGCCCATCTTCGAACTTAAACTAAGTTTGGACAAAATATTACGATACGATTCGAGACATAGATCAGGTTCGACTATAAGATAATTTTTTACAATAGTGAAGTTTAAGACCGGCTCACACTGGTCGAAATCACTGATCTAGCGGCGCGAAAGTCAAAAAATCAAACTATAAAATTGCGAAATGTTTTCCGTTATATCGATTACAAACAATTTGCTGACTTAAATTTTATTTTTACTTTTTTGTTGTTGTAAATATTCTCTCAGCTATTCACTATCCAATGCAAGACAATTTGCTGCAACAGATTATAAGAAAATTCATATTTATTTAATTGAATAAATTCGTAATAAAACTAAACAAAGTTTATTTGTAATTAATAGGGGAGGGTGTAAATTTATTGAAAACATTTTTTGGGGCTTGGAGGTATATAGCTATATAGCAATACATTTTCAAAAATTATTATTTTTCATGTGTTTTTTAGTGTAATATACTCTTGTTAAATGGAGCGTAACTACAAAAGTTCTCTAAAGTCAAGTCCAATTCTTTTTCGACAAATTAAATTGGACTCCCTAGTTTCCAAATAATCAACTTTTGGCTGCAACTAGCCGAAAATCTTGCTAATAACTGCATGCAAAATGTAGCTTAAATCCTCAAAATACCAAAATTCAGCGTTTTTGCTCTGAAAATGTGGGCAAAATGCTCCAAATACCAAACATTGGGAGGTATCGTTATATGGAGGCAATATCAAAACGTAGACCTATGTCCACAACTTTTGGTGGAGAATGTTTGGATCCGCTGGGAACTCCAAATACCAAATTACAGCTAATATGGGCGGAAAATGTTACTTAAACCCCGCAAAATACTGAAAATCTGGAGGTACCTAAAAAGAGACCTATACACAAACGTGGACGTATGTTTTTTTTTTTTTTGGTGGAAATGTTTAGTGACAACTAGAAATACTAGGTATCAAATTGCAACTAGTTTGGAAGGAAAGCAGGTACCATTGTATGAGGGCTATACCAAAATTTTAGGCCATGTTGTTCATATTTAGTCCACTATTACCCACGGACACATACTAAATTTGTGCAAAATTTCAGAAACATATCTCTATTCGTTTGCAAGTTATTAATTTCGCTCCGCTAGATCAATGATTTCGACCACTGTGGTGCTGTCGGATATTTTATATTTTTTACTGCTGGCTCTATTATGACGGTATATATTTGTTGGGGCAAATCCGTACTAATTAATGTAAACCTTCAAAAAACTACGGCCACCAACCAACTAAACGAAACTCTTGGGTTAGTTTTAGTGAGCCGAAGAGACTAGATGCTAACATACAACCTATAAACAATAGAGCAATTGGATAAACTCTCAGCATTTATGCTAACGAGGGTATATAAAATACGGATACGGACAAAATGTGCTCATCGAAATAAGGGTTTTATACCCCAAGTATGTTTGGACGAAATCCGTTTCCGAGAATTTGGAGTCGATTTAGCAATGTCCGTCTGTCTGTCTGGATAGCTGGAGAGCACGAAAATTCTCGAATAGATGAACTTTGGCTTTCGTAATATTTTGACCAAACTTAATATAGGTCTGAAGATGAGCCATATCGGTCCACTCTTTAATGTACCTCCCCCACATAAGTTCAAGATTTAATTTTACGTACAGTTTACGGTCTGTTCGAATATATGTTGGTAATTTTTTCCGATGCTACTCCTTGTAGTTCTGTTTAAAGCGATATTATGTTTTTTCATGGGGAAATCTATGTTTCCTGGCGTAGTGGTCCCAAATCTCTAACTAGCTGAAATGACTGGATTGCGCGCTATCTATCGAAAAGAAGTGACTCACAAACTAATATCCACATCCAAAATGGACCATTCCGATGCATACCGTTAGGTACCTCTTCCTCAATACTTTTGAGCTTTGATCCAAATAAATACTTTTGTCGGCAAGGTCGTACGTCCAAAATGGGTCACAAAATCTGAAAACCTCTTAATGCATATTTATTGGTGAAAGTGATTTTGATTGTGCAACCGTTAGTTGATCTGCTTATAGATGGATGTTTCAATTCGCGCAGGCTGTGGGTAAGATAACTTCCTGGCCTAACAATGAAGACCCGAATATTTACCATCAACAATAATTTTATTATTTCCAGCATGATGTATACATTTTTCATGTGCTCAAACCAATTGTTGAAGCACTTTTTCCACTCCGATTGAGACACCTCCAAAACATGGTTTTTGAACGTTTCAACTGCATCTTCTGGCGACGAAAATCGTTTTCCACGCCTTTTTCCTTGATGTACGAGATTCAAATGAAGTCATTGTGTGTAAAGCCAGGGCTGTACGGTGGATGACCCATCCATACCGCGTTATGTCAGGTCAAGAAGGCGCTGGTTTTGAGAACTCGCATTGTCATGGTGCACAATGATTCATCTTCTCTTGTTTGTTTTTCGAATTTCTCAGGAGACTTCAGACAAACAAATTGCTTCGAATTGTTACTTCCATGAACAATTTTCATTGGATTTAGCTCGCCTTGGAAGACCCACACGGTCGATTGCTGTTTTGTTTCGGGCTCATAAGCATATATGTAAGATTCGTCTCTGACGATATTATAAACGCTTTTTGAAGCACTGTGATCATATTTATTCACAATTTTTTGCACAAATCGACAAGAGCCTTTTTTGAGCTTGACAATCGCTCAAATTTTTGAACTTCTAAAAGTGGAGTAGAGCAATCAAACCCAACCTCGAAATTAATCTTTTTTGAAGCATATATAAGGATGTGCCAATTTTAAACCAAATCGGTTACCCTCTCAGTATTTATGGTAATCACAAGTCATACCAGTTTGTGGTCATAGGTTTTTGAGCGAAAAACGGATGGAGTATCCATTATCAAACTTCATCTATATTTTTGGAACAAATACTACGAGGTAAAACTATTTTCAAGAGTTTTCTAATAATTTATACTCCAAAAATATCGAAAACCAATATAAACAAACAAACTAACGATCTCTCCAACGACACAAAAGAGTTCCTATACAACAATGCCCTATATCAAGAGTCTTAAGCGATATCGGATAGTGCTAGGCTGGTTCTAAAGCAAACATGATGACAAGGTCCATATTCTTCTTCCAACTTAACAGATCTTCCTAAAGGACAATTGCTGACTGTAATGCAATCAAATGGCTGGAGGTTTTCACAAAATAGCACCCCACTTTCCAAGTTTTGTTAAAATTATATTCAGTCACAAAAACCCCCTTTTCTAAAAAATTTCCATTTATTTATATTATTAAGCCATTATTTGCATGTTGAATTATCGTTAATTTCAAAGACCAGTATTTCCGACGCCACTATCAACTATAAGTAACATTTTAACAGCAATTTTTCGCTCTAAACAGCACCAACAACAACGACAACAACTGTAAAAAAGAACTTGTTAAACTCACTATTAACACCCGCTTGTTTTACTAGCTGAGTTATAATCGATTTAGATTTGCCACGCTTCATTCCATGCATACTAAGCGTTGAACAACGAATAGTTGTTGTTGGTGGGTTAGTTAACTGCACCATGAACAGCGATGTCTTTTTAATACAGATTAACACGCACTTTTCCAACAGTAACAAACAACATGCTGGTTGGGGGGTTAACGGCAAGTTTAACACTACTAATGCCACATGGAATTTCCTTCATCCTTTTATCCTGACAAGCAATCGCAAGCAAACTTTAACTGTAACTTTAACCAACCACAATGGCTATGGCGATGATGATGACGACGACAACGACGATGATATAACACCGCCATGGTAGCGGACAATTTATTTACTGAACTTAAACAGGTCTATGCGGTGCAGGAAATCTGAAATCTGATGGTTGGTGGTGGTGGTGGAGTGTAGAAACTACGTTACTGGACAATGTGTGAAAACTTTTTCTCGGGGGTAAGTTTATTGACCTTAAATGTTATAGGTCGATTACCTTAAATAGATATTGTGTGCGATTGAGTGGGTGTGGTAGTCTTACAGCAGTAACCTGCTGTCAATCATTTCAGTATTACTCACAACAATGATGACCCCCAAGGAGATTCATTGCTAAGTTATGCCTTGTCGATGCAGGTGTCAAACTGATTGCTTGTAGACAATGGAATTACAGTAGGATGTTGTGGATTGTCATTAATGTCTTTTATCTTCATTTCTGTCTCGGGATATGTGAAGCTAAGAACTCAGCATGAAGAAAGGATTAAGTCGATAGTTAAGTAACCATAGCTAAGTTATCCAAGTAATGAGTACAATATAAAAAAGAGTCCTCAAGGCCTAAATAAAATTTCTTATCCTTTAATTATTACACGAAAACCACTTGGGCGTGGTTCTTGAAAATCTCAGGTTATTATCGAGGGAAATAAGGAAAATAAATGTATATACCACAGAAGCTCTCTGCAAAAAAATTCTATCTTTATAGGCATTTTTGTGCGGGAGGTGTATGAAGCGGTGACTCATCCTTTGGTGGACTTAATATTAACCGGCTTTTGGAATGTCAAAACCGACTAGTCATCCTGAGTTTTGGCATTTGGTCTAAAGAAGTGACCGGAGGGGTATAGCGCTGAATGAGTAGATTGACGACTCTACATCTTGCAATTTAAATGAGGACTCCCATACGAGAATTATTAGTAGTTCGCCAGTTCGTGTCATCTTTTCTGACATCACCTGGTAACATGTCGTTTCTCTTGATTCATACATATATTTGTCTCCATCAACAAACCGCTCAACTTCATTACCTCTGAATCAGAGTGTTCAAAGAAACGCCGAGAGAACTACGGGGCTTTAAAATGAGGTTGATGAGCTTCGTCGCCAACCACTGGGATGTAACGTGGTTTTGTCGTAGGCTGGGGTAGACTTAGTCGTGTCCAGGGTCGCCATAAGCACCCACTAAACCTTAAGGAATAATAAGAAGAGTAATATCCCTCTCCTGGGGGTTAAATCGGATATTTATTGATGTAAAACTAATTTATAATCTACTGATGTTTAAATACGATAAGAAAGATGATTGGCTGGGGGATCGGCAAATTGGATTCACTGGGTGATTTGATGATGATAGGGAACTCGGTGATTTGCCGTTCGGTAGTAGGCGATCTGCAGATAATCGGGAACTCGGTGATTCGCTGTTCGGTTATAGACGATTTGAAGATAATCGGGAACTCGATGATTCTTTGTTCTGTAGTAGGTGATTTGAAGATAAACGGGAACTCGATGATTTGATCTTCGGTAGTAGGCAGTTTGAAGATAATCGGGAACTCTTTTTTTCGTGTTGTAGATGTTCGGCCACTCAATGTTCGTATATGGTCGCCCACTGATTTGGTGTTCGGTGTTCGGTGTTCGGTCACTCGTTGATTCATGTTGTAGAGGTTCGGCCACTCGGTGATTCGGTGTTCAGGGTTCGGCTACTCGGTGATTCGTGTTGTAGATGTTCGGGCACTCGGAGTTCGTATGTGTTCGGCCACTCAATGATTCGGTGATTCGTGTAGTAGATGCGCGGTCACTCGGAGTTCGTATGTGTTCGGCCACTCGGTGATTCGGTATTAGGAGTTCGTATGTGTTCGGACACTCGGGGATTCCGTGTTCGGGGTTCGGCTACTCGGTGATTCGTGTTGTAGCTGTTCGGCCAATCGGTGTTCGTATGGTTGCTCGGGACCTCGACTCTCGTGTTGTAGGGGTTCGGCCACTCGGTGATTCAGCACTCGGTTCGGATGTTCGGGTCGCGGTTAGTTAGTGTTAGTTCTAAATTAATCCCTACAGTATACTACGAGTACTGGCTAGTGGAACAACATCCGAAGGTGGAGTGGAACAACACCCGAAGGTGGAGTGGAACAACACCCGGATGTGGAGTGGAACAACACCCGAAGATGGAGTGGAACAACACCCGAAGGTGGAGTGGAACACCACCCGGTGGTGGAGTGGAACAACACCCGAAGGTGGAGTGGAACAACACCCGAAGGTGGAGTGGAACAACACCCGGAGTTGGAGTGAATGTATTAGCCACCGCGCAAAGGGGTAGCTCTCAAAAATACTTCCCAACCTCTCTACACTCCCGTGTCGGTTGGCGGACCACGAACACACAACTGTACTCAATCCCGTATGGCTGGTTCCCTGCAGTAGCAAGCCTCCCAGTCCCTTCACAAACTGATATACCTAAGTGAGCGGTTGCACAAAGCGATTGAGAAATATTCCGTTGTTGTCATGCTGGTGATTTATTACACTGCATTATAACGCATCGTTTCCATAATAGCGTTAGGGGTTTTATCAATGTGGATGGCATTGAGTTGTTTTTTAGTGGGAACGTAATGTTGTTGGTATTATGTTCGTGATCATTTTGTCACGCTACAGTGATCGGCTGCCTATCACAGTGGTTAGCGACAAAGCTCATCAATCTCATTTTAAAGTCCCTGTTAACAGTTTTGTCGGGAACACAAGTAGAACAAGTGCTGTGATTATCAAATGAGTGGCAACATTGGAGCCTAGGAAGAAGAAAGACGGGACCTCAGCCACATTTGTCAATGCAAAGAAGTGTGCAGCATATTTTAATCGATTATATAGCACCCCGGGAGAGACATGGCAAAGGGAAGAGTACTCGTACGACAATTTAAAATGGATGGCATTGTCATTAGAAGGACTTAATCGTCATTAGTGTTGGGCGCTGACGGTAATTCTAAAAAACAGCTTAAAAAACCGGGATTTGAGTACATCAGCAAAGTTCTCTATTTGTGTATGGAACCATTTAAACTCTACCTTTCCTGTATTCCACGTCCTCCAAATGGAATTGCAATCGTTTGGCAAGTGGTTGAATGTACGATCGAATACCTCCTCCTGTACTGCTGAGATGATACAGAACTGATTGTCCTGATCAATGGTAATAGAATTCCGAACACAAACTTCTGCATGATTATACCGGTCACATTCACAGCCATCTGGACATGCTGGGATGTACGAAGACGGTCCTCAAGCCCCTAGCTAGCAGCACTTGGGATACAGATACAGAAGTTTTTTACCCCATATAATGCAATAGGTCTGTCCGTGGTAGGCTATGCGGCACCATTGTGGTCCGAGAATATAAGAGCAACGCGATGGAATACCATTCAAGCCTGCCAGGAAGCTGCCATGAGAGCTGCAACAGGATGTTTCCCATGTCATCAGTGGACTATCTGCATGAGGATACGAATATTCTTCCAGTACGACAAACCAAAGACGTACTCTCGTTGCAGTACTTGTTCGGCTATTGGCGTGAAAGCCATCTTGATTTACTACTCTTCCCTAGATTGTATTGACAACCCTATAACAAAAACCCCTAATTCTTCGGGCTGTGGCTGAACATTTTCCATATGCTTATCTGAAGGTTGCGGTTCTACCAACAGTGTGTTGTCCTTATAGTGTGGCACTCATGCTGACGATACCCTTCAACATGGGATCTTCTTCATACTAAGAGTCGCTAGTTAGTACCATTCCCAGAGTTCTCGGACTGGGTCATCTACTGGAAAAAGAAAATGTAAGGTTTCCTTGCCCTCGCAGCAGATAACTTTGACTCCTGTATATCCGGCAGTGCAACAGAACTACGTAAATTTGGAATGATTTCCCCTGATTTTTCTATTAGGGTCAGTTCTATCCGTAACCCCACTCGAAGTTCGTCTGGAACTATTGAAGACCCGAAACATAACTTTGGCTTTGTTTAGATTATGAGGTTCCCTTAACAGTGCTATCTTTCTGGCTCTCAGTCATTTGATATCATGTAGAGGGTGTACCGACGCGGGTTGGATGTATTGGCCTTTTAATGTGGTTTCTCCGTTAACCTTAATATCTTCACTTGTTCTCTGATGGAGAATATTTAGTTTTGTTTGAAACCACAAGCTCAGGCGTTGAGGCCGATGCAGACTACGTCTTCAAACCTCTGTGCATCCTTGGTTAATTTCAACATAAAGGTTGTCCTGTCGGTGTGATGGCAGATCCTCCCTTCAAAGAAGGTGTTGACATCAAAAGGTATGAGTCACTCATTAGAAATAAAACCATCGCTCCCAATATGGCCTTAGGGGCTATTGGGGGTAATCTTGAACTCAAATTTACATCTAGGATTAGCATGGGAAAGGGTCTTGGCGGCTTCTTAAGACCCTTCGTGATGTAAAGTGGTTGCTGCCTACGATATTCCAGTATCTTAGTGCGAAGCGGAATATTATCCAACTCAGGCCGAAATGCTTTTTGCCCTCACGCGTCCTTACACATTCCTGCTCCCGAGTGGCTAATGACATTTTTATGACAGAACCCTAATTCTCCGGACTGGCTTTCGTAATATTCAAAATTTTTCACAAAAATTGTGAGCACGATAACTTTCGAAGGGACTAACCGATTTCGTCCATATTTTGCACATCGTAATACTTTTACCAAACATAGATCACGTTCGAATATGAACTATATCGGTCTACTCCTTCCGGGCAAGTCCATACTTTCTGAGAAAAACGCAAGTTCTAAGATTGGCCCTATCGGTCCACTCCCTCGGGTACCTCTCTTACAAAAGTTCAAATTTGTTCGCAAAAATTATGCGCACGATAACTCTCGAAAGGACTTATCGATTTGGTCCATATTTCGCACATCGTAATTGGATTTGGAAACATTTAGTCCAAACTGAGTTTATGTTCAAAAGTGGGCCCTATCTATGGGCCCACTCCTGGGGGTACCGCCACACAAATGCCCAACACTTTTAATTAAGGGCAGTTAACTGTCTGTTCGGGAATCCTTTGGACATTTTTACCGAAAGTACTTCTTGTGCCCCTCTTTACAGCGATATTATGATTTTCGTGGGCAAGTCCATGTTTCCTTATAAAAGCTCTTAATTATATGGTGACCAACTGAAATGACTGGTGGGCACGATATCTATAGAGAGTTATGACTGAAAAACTTCTAAAATGGACTATGCCGGTCCATTCTTTAAGGTACCTCCTCCCCAAAACTGTTGATCCTTAATTTAAATCCATATTTTTTAGTCCGCAAGTTCATACCCGCAAAATTCTGAAAACCCCTAAATACATGAAAAAGTGTTTCAATTCACACAGGCTGAGGGTAGGTATATCACTGTCGTAAAGGACGACTGACACTTTTGTTTCATTTCCATGGGAACGAAGTTCCGTTTTAATGGTACCTTAACTGCCAACCTTGGAACACCGATAGGCACTCGTTCGCCTAGCACCCTAGAATCAGGGGATCTTGGATTGAAATTTCAAATACAACATATATAACACGTGAAATACGTTGACATTCACTTCACACTCGACTTAAAACTATAAAAGCTTGCCATACAAAGCAACAGTAATACCAATTGGGTCCTATGTGACCCAACTCTGGCGGGCAGCAAGTGCCTCAAATGAAGGTAGACACCAAAGAGGACTATAGAATGTTTTTCGTACAATTTCAGGTGCTCCATGATGTGCTCACTCAGCGTATGAACGGTTGTAAAAGAAATCAAGAAGTACTGTCAGACCAGCGAAGCCAAATAATGTGGCTAGCCAATTGTTATCATTCAAAGACCATACCCACCTTAAATAAGGGAATGCTCTCAACATAATTTAAAATCAAAGTTCCAATTTAATTTGTTTTTAAAATTTAATTTGATATCACTAGCATTTGTAAAAAATATATATAGATTCAAACTTGGATAAAGGCAACAAATTTAGCACGATGTTCTTTTGTACTCCGTTGGGCACACGTAACCCTTCTTTTTAGCCTCTAGGAGGCATACATATACCATACGTCCCTTATAACCACATTTGTATCTCATATATATTATTTCTTATTCTTAGCTCGTTCGGCAACAATAAGTATCATTTTGATATACCACATGACAACAGAAACCAAACAAACATTATCACTTGGACAAAGTTTTCCCCCCAAAAAAGGAAAAAAAGAAAACCCGACTACTGTTGATTGTTGAAAGGATGTCCACAAAGAAAACGGAGGAGTATTTAATACCCCTCCACTTAACGAAAGAAACTTTATTGCAAGGACAAGACGAAAAATATATAGCAAGGACAAGCATTTGGGAACAGATATGAGAAAGTTCAGAAGATATTGTTAACGACACCACAAAAAAAAAAAAAAAAAAAAACAACAACAGAAAAATATGAAAAAACTGGACACATAACTAGTAGCGTATCGAAGTACATTTTTCCCATGGACGCCTGAACGAAAAAGGACAATGAAGCAAAAGTGTATGAAATAAACATTGTTATGCATTCGTTATGCTTCGGTGCCTATAAACAATTGGAACAACAACGGGCAAAAAGAAGTATAACAACACACACACACACATTTAGATGAGAATACTTAGCAACTGTCTGATTTTCAATAAAATTCCTTGAAACTACTTGCACATGAATTCAATAGTTTTTTGTAATTGGAATTTCATAAGTTAGGTTGAGTTGCTATGGTTGGTCATTTGGTTTGTTACAAATTCGAAAAAAAAGTTATGGGCATTGTAACTATTTTTATGATACTTATAAAATAATAATGAATCTTTTTTTTTTCGATTGTTTGAGTGGAGTATTCCCCCATTGGCTCAACTTCATTTATTACCCTCTATTACAGAGAGTAATGTTTTTCAAAACGAACTGACAGTGTTGCAAAATTTTACTGATCGCTACCAATATCATGATTTCATCCCGGCGAAGGGAATTATCAATTGGCTTCTCAGTTTTTGAAATGATGCCTTTTTAGCGAAAAACCGAACTCTTTAAGTGTCTAGTATTCTCATATGAATGAGAATCACACTCACTTTTCGGCTTTTCCAAAGAAACACCAAAATCAAAATATTTTGCAACATGTCAGCACGTATCAACTAAGAATTCTTCGAATTCTGTGAGTTGAAAAGAACACCAACACAGTTGCCTGTGAGGTTGTTATTGGAATTTTGTTTTTTTGTTTTTTAACAAAGCTCCATTCATTCGCCCGTGCCTCGGCTGTTTTTTGTTTGTTTTGTTTATTGTTGAAGTTCAATCTCATTTTCGATTGTTTGAGTGGAGTATTCCCCCATTGGCTCAACTTCATTTATTACCCTCTATTACAGAGAGTAATGTTTTTCAAAACGAACTGACAGTGTTGCAAAATTTTACTGATCGCTACCAATATCATGATTTCATCCCGGCGAAGGGAATTATCAATTGGCTTCTCAGTTTTTGAAATGATGCCTTTTTAGCGAAAAACCGAACTCTTTAAGTGTCTAGTATTCTCATATGAATGAGAATCACACTCACTTTTCGGCTTTTCCAAAGAAACACCAAAATCAAAATATTTTGCAACATGTCAGCACGTATCAACTAAGAATTCTTCGAATTCTGTGAGTTGAAAAGAACACCAACACAGTTGCCTGTGAGGTTGTTATTGGAATTTTGTTTTTTTGTTTTTTAACAAAGCTCCATTCATTCGCCCGTGCCTCGGCTGTTTTTTGTTTGTTTTGTTTATTGTTGAAGTTCAATCTCATTTTCGATTGTTTGAGTGGAGTATTCCCCCATTGGCTCAACTTCATTTATTACCCTCTATTACAGAGAGTAATGTTTTTCAAAACGAACTGACAGTGTTGCAAAATTTTACTGATCGCTACCAATATCATGATTTCATCCCGGCGAAGGGAATTATCAATTGGCTTCTCAGTTTTTGAAATGATGCCTTTTTAGCGAAAAACCGAACTCTTTAAGTGTCTAGTATTCTCATATGAATGAGAATCACACTCACTTTTCGGCTTTTCCAAAGAAACACCAAAATCAAAATATTTTGCAACATGTCAGCACGTATCAACTAAGAATTCTTCGAATTCTGTGAGTTGAAAAGAACACCAACACAGTTGCCTGTGAGGTTGTTATTGGAATTTTGTTTTTTTGTTTTTTAACAAAGCTCCATTCATTCGCCCGTGCCTCGGCTGTTTTTTGTTTGTTTTGTTTATTGTTGAAGTTCAATCTCATTTTCGATTGTTTGAGTGGAGTATTCCCCCATTGGCTCAACTTCATTTATTACCCTCTATTACAGAGAGTAATGTTTTTCAAAACGAACTGACAGTGTTGCAAAATTTTACTGATCGCTACCAATATCATGATTTCATCCCGGCGAAGGGAATTATCAATTGGCTTCTCAGTTTTTGAAATGATGCCTTTTTAGCGAAAAACCGAACTCTTTAAGTGTCTAGTATTCTCATATGAATGAGAATCACACTCACTTTTCGGCTTTTCCAAAGAAACACCAAAATCAAAATATTTTGCAACATGTCAGCACGTATCAACTAAGAATTCTTCGAATTCTGTGAGTTGAAAAGAACACCAACACAGTTGCCTGTGAGGTTGTTATTGGAATTTTGTTTTTTTGTTTTTTAACAAAGCTCCATTCATTCGCCCGTGCCTCGGCTGTTTTTTGTTTGTTTTGTTTATTGTTGAAGTTCAATCTCATTTTCGATTGTTTGAGTGGAGTATTCCCCCATTGGCTCAACTTCATTTATTACCCTCTATTACAGAGAGTAATGTTTTTCAAAACGAACTGACAGTGTTGCAAAATTTTACTGATCGCTACCAATATCATGATTTCATCCCGGCGAAGGGAATTATCAATTGGCTTCTCAGTTTTTGAAATGATGCCTTTTTAGCGAAAAACCGAACTCTTTAAGTGTCTAGTATTCTCATATGAATGAGAATCACACTCACTTTTCGGCTTTTCCAAAGAAACACCAAAATCAAAATATTTTGCAACATGTCAGCACGTATCAACTAAGAATTCTTCGAATTCTGTGAGTTGAAAAGAACACCAACACAGTTGCCTGTGAGGTTGTTATTGGAATTTTGTTTTTTTGTTTTTTAACAAAGCTCCATTCATTCGCCCGTGCCTCGGCTGTTTTTTGTTTGTTTTGTTTATTGTTGAAGTTCAATCTCATTTTCGATTGTTTGAGTGGAGTATTCCCCCATTGGCTCAACTTCATTTATTACCCTCTATTACAGAGAGTAATGTTTTTCAAAACGAACTGACAGTGTTGCAAAATTTTACTGATCGCTACCAATATCATGATTTCATCCCGGCGAAGGGAATTATCAATTGGCTTCTCAGTTTTTGAAATGATGCCTTTTTAGCGAAAAACCGAACTCTTTAAGTGTCTAGTATTCTCATATGAATGAGAATCACACTCACTTTTCGGCTTTTCCAAAGAAACACCAAAATCAAAATATTTTGCAACATGTCAGCACGTATCAACTAAGAATTCTTCGAATTCTGTGAGTTGAAAAGAACACCAACACAGTTGCCTGTGAGGTTGTTATTGGAATTTTGTTTTTTTGTTTTTTAACAAAGCTCCATTCATTCGCCCGTGCCTCGGCTGTTTTTTGTTTGTTTTGTTGCAAAATATTTTGATTTTGGTGTTTCTTTGGAAAAGCCGAAAAGTGAGTGTGATTCTCATTCATATGAGAATACTAGACACTTAAAGAGTTCGGTTTTTCGCTAAAAAGGCATCATTTCAAAAACTGAGAAGCCAATTGATAATTCCCTTCGCCGGGATGAAATCATGATATTGGTAGCGATCAGTAAAATTTTGCAACACTGTCAGTTCGTTTTGAAAAACATTACTCTCTGTAATAGAGGGTAATAAATGAAGTTGAGCCAATGGGGGAATACTCCACTCAAACAATCGAAAATGAGATTGAACTTCAACAATAAACAAAACAAACAAAAAACAGCCGAGGCACGGGCGAATGAATGGAGCTTTGTTAAAAAACAAAAAAACAAAATTCCAATAACAACCTCACAGGCAACTGTGTTGGTGTTCTTTTCAACTCACAGAATTCGAAGAATTCTTAGTTGATACGTGCTGACATGTTGCAAAATATTTTGATTTTGGTGTTTCTTTGGAAAAGCCGAAAAGTGAGTGTGATTCTCATTCATATGAGAATACTAGACACTTAAAGAGTTCGGTTTTTCGCTAAAAAGGCATCATTTCAAAAACTGAGAAGCCAATTGATAATTCCCTTCGCCGGGATGAAATCATGATATTGGTAGCGATCAGTAAAATTTTGCAACACTGTCAGTTCGTTTTGAAAAACATTACTCTCTGTAATAGAGGGTAATAAATGAAGTTGAGCCAATGGGGGAATACTCCACTCAAACAATCGAAAATGAGATTGAACTTCAACAATAAACAAAACAAACAAAAAACAGCCGAGGCACGGGCGAATGAATGGAGCTTTGTTAAAAAACAAAAAAACAAAATTCCAATAACAACCTCACAGGCAACTGTGTTGGTGTTCTTTTCAACTCACAGAATTCGAAGAATTCTTAGTTGATACGTGCTGACATGTTGCAAAATATTTTGATTTTGGTGTTTCTTTGGAAAAGCCGAAAAGTGAGTGTGATTCTCATTCATATGAGAATACTAGACACTTAAAGAGTTCGGTTTTTCGCTAAAAAGGCATCATTTCAAAAACTGAGAAGCCAATTGATAATTCCCTTCGCCGGGATGAAATCATGATATTGGTAGCGATCAGTAAAATTTTGCAACACTGTCAGTTCGTTTTGAAAAACATTACTCTCTGTAATAGAGGGTAATAAATGAAGTTGAGCCAATGGGGGAATACTCCACTCAAACAATCGAAAATGAGATTGAACTTCAACAATAAACAAAACAAACATAATAATGAATCTTCAAATTGGGTAATATACATATAAGATATTACCACCAGGATATCACCTCATATGTATTAACAGTACAAATCGCTCAAGTTACATAAACCGAGAGCCATTTTAGGATCTAAATCAATTACTCTGAAGTAGTAGTTATTGTAGCGGTAACATCATATCCCAGCAAAATGTTCGATGCCAAAGATGCTATTCAAGAATGGGTGCAAGTGAAATGGAATGTCATTTTTTCAGCATCTTCACTCATTCTTTTTACAAGAGCGTGACCCCCAAAAGATGCAATTCATTTTCAGATCCTAAGCATGTCATCTTTACTAACTCGATGGAATGGCATCTTCAACAATTCTTTGGAATGGCATCTATACCAATCCTTTGGCATGCCATCTTAACCAATTCCCAAGAATAACATTTTCACTAATCTTTGGCATGTCATTTTCACCAACCCTTTGGCATGTAATTTTCACGTCTTGTTCGGAAAATGGAAAATGCTGTATTGAAAAATTTTATTTTTATTTTATTTTATTTTTTTATTTTATTAATTCAAAGGAGTTAATGAAATAACTATAATTTATTTATCATCATAAAGTTTACATCTATATTTGCAGTTTGTTCTCGTTGTTGTAACAGTAGTTAATATGTTTGTATTCTCATTTTTCTGCTTCATCTGACTCTGGGTCTATCAGTCGTAAGAATGTGGCTATTTCGCTATTTATATGGTTTGTAACCACAAAGCAGAAAACTTAAGTCTCTTAGCAGGATTGGTAGGGCAATTGAAAAGGAGCAGTGTGTCGTGGGGGCCTGTGCTGTATGCTGGGCAGATGTTTTCCACGGTGTCATCAGTACTTGCCCTATAGGAATTTTGACGGCTGCACCATCCCGAGCGTATTGACCCAAAACTACTCTGGTTTGTCTGACAGCTGGCGCTTCTCAGCTGCGATAGATGGTGGATGTTCTCCAAGGACCGCATTCACACGATAACTGTTTACTGCATCTGCGACTGCATTCGTGTGAATGCTACTTAAACCTGGTTGAAAGGCTTGTTGATCGAGGTTCTCTCTTGTAACGTTAGACTTCTCTTTCTAGATTATAAGCACGGCTTGCTCTGAGTGAGTCTTCGGCTAATATGGAGATGGCCTTCAGCGTAGTTGTTGTGCTGCTTATGGATATCCTATGCTATTGATCGGCAACTCGAAAGTTATTTCTGATGGTGGAAGAACTAAAGTCACAAGGGTCCTTGCTACGGGCGACAAAATCGGCCTGTAAAATAATTCAACTTTGCTGGCATCCTTTTCGGGCTTCAGTAGCTGGCCTATTTTCCAGACTTCGGGAACGATGTGTTTGGCAAGCGACAGGTTGTAAATTTAAGTGAGAAACTTGACTTCCGGCTGTCCCAGCTGTGGCAGTCTAAACACCGCCGCTGCACCGCAACAGAGTTTACTTCGTCCACTCTCAGCCACTCTAGTTCGTGAACTACATTTAACTTGTAATTTTGTAACAAAATTTTTGGAAATGTATACTCTTTTGTTTTGATGTCGCTACATGTAGGGATGTACAAATCGACTTGTTTTTTTTTTTTTGTAGTGATCTGTAAAAATGATTCAAATGCTGATGAAAAGATCGGATCTTTCACGACTTCCTTTGCATGGGTTAAATGCTAATGAAAATATCGGATCTTTCACGACTTCATTTGAACCAATGCAAAAGATCCAGTGAAATCATGGCATCTCATGGAACCACTTCCATAAAATTTTGCTGGGATGATATCATATGATATTAATTTTTCTGCTTAATCCTTATTTCCATTGGTTGTAGCCACAAAGCTACTGGAGTTAGTTAAACAAGCTTGGCAAGGTAGTTGAAAAACTGCAGTGGGTCGTGTGGGTCTGTACCGCATGCAGGGAAGACGTTTCGCAAGGCGTCATCAGTCCATGCCCACTAGAAACTTTGATAGCTGGTTTGTCATGGTGGCTGACGATATTCAACTGCGGAAATGTGGGTGTACCCCGAGGACCGCATTCACACGATAGTTGTCTATGGAATCTGCGATTGCAACTGTCTAAAAGCTATCCAAACTTTCTTGGTTGCTGATCTAAAGGTTCTCTCTTATATTGTTGGATCTGTCTCTCTAGATCATGAATAACTCGACAACCTTGGCTTGGGACTTTAGGACCTTACTTCGAAATCTCAGCTTTTCTCAGATAACTATTTAATTCACTACGCAGTTCCAATAGTCCACATTATTTGTATGAACAAACTGCGTATACGTAATATCACACTTTAGTTTATATTATGTTACTCATACGTTTTGGAACTAGGCATGTGCGAATGACGTGAACATGCTGTCGAATATTGTATTTGGGTAGTTAGACGGAGTTTTTCTACTATCGACTAGGACATTCAACTCTTCTAATCTAATCTTCGCTGTCCATGTGGTGAACAGAGAGGTCATACACTATAAGTGGCATACATTATTTGTACGAGTACATTCCTCGTGTGACAAATCTGGTAAAATGGAGAAAATTGGAGATCAGCTCTTAAGATCGTACAACCATCGCCATGGGGATATCACCCCAACATGGCTTTTTCCCAGTTTCACTCTACTTGTCTTCTACTTCATGTTCCCAAATTCCACGTACCACCGTCGTCTACATATAATTACACATGTAATTACATACATATAATTGATTATTGATTCAAACTTGGCGGAGGGTAGTATGCTCGATTTCCTCAAACTGCGTTGCTCTCACGGTAGCACCCGAGCAATTACTGCAACGAAAGCATGCCATTGTGTTTCTGTACTGGCCAACTCAAGACATGTGGAGGCACCCTGTTGCGGCATTCTGACATGTTTGAATATTTTTCCATCGCGTTGCACTTTTATTTGCGGAAGACACCGGCGCCGCATAGCTTACCACATACCGACATATCGCGTTTAATGTGATCAACAACGTTTCTTTATCTGCACCCCAAGTCCTGCCGGCTAGGCACATGAGAACCTTGCTCCTACATCTCAGATTGGCTGTGGCATGCGCATACGACGTGAATATGCTTTTAAATGCTACCCCTAGGTACTTGGGGTAGTCAGTGGTCGGAATTCTGCTACCATCGACCATGATATTCAACTCAGTGCTCCTCTCTGCAGTCCATGTTTTGAATGGTGTGGCCGTAGATTTAGTGGCTGATATTTGCATAATCCTCCATAATGTAGTAAGATCGATCAAATAGGTGTTCAGCCTTTTACAAATGACATCAGTGAAGGTACCTGACGTCATGATAGTACAATCATCCACATACGTTACGATCTCAATGGCGTCTGAAGGGGGTGTAATACATGAGAGATAGAGGCTTAACAATTCTGGAGATATCACTCCGCTCTGGATAACCCTATGTTTCACACTACGGGGCTTGGACTTTTTGTTCATGACTTCCATAAACGACTGGCGTCTACACATATAATTGATTATCCAATGTTTCAAACTTGGCCGGAGGGTAGTCTGGAGGATGTCCTTAAACAGCGTGTTATGCTTGACAGTATCAAGTCGAGCGCCACCAATACTGTCCTATCGTATGACTTGTTCGAGTTGGGTCCTATCGTAGAGTTTTGCTGCTTACCCCAATACAGATGATCGGCAACTGGATAGCTATTTCTGATGCTGGGATGAGTAAAACCTAAAGAGTCTTTGCTAGGGGCGACAAAAGCGAAACCGACTTGTTCGATTCACCTTTGCTGCCTTCGCTTTATCAGATTTCGGGCACAATGTGAATCGAGACAGGTTGAGATACTCAACTGGCGGCTCCATCTAACTGCTCAGAACTACCATGGCTCCTTATGGCATTCGCAACATCATCCATTTTAAATATTGGTGGTTCCTTCTCGGCAGGAAGAGATCAAATGCAACGCATTACTCTTCTCTTTGCATGTGACGTAATTTGTCAGACCAGGTGCAAAATTGTTATGTCTGTTGGAGGTTTCTAATTCTGTTGGAGGTTTGCTCATTGACCATGCAAGGGGTGAAGCTATCAATGTGTTCCGCCAGTTCTAGCCCTGCCCGTATTCTGTCTGGCTGACTGGTGCACACTATGACTCTTTAACAGAACACCTGATATGGTCTAAACGTTGGATCTAGTTTAAAATAGGGCACATCGGTCGAATCATGCGGATACCTCTCTCACAAAAGTTAAACTTTTTTCGGTAAAATGGATCGCAAAATAAGTCCAATTCTCAGGCAGCGGGAAATGGAAATATTTTACCCAGCGGCTGTCAATGCAACACATACTCGTATGCACCTGTTTTCATTTGTTTTTCGTTTTGGGAACAACACATTCCACATTCCTCCGAATTTTATTGTCATCAAGTCAGAGCTGAACATGTGTTTTCGCAGCAACTTACACCGCACATTGCGCCATCAACACTTGGTAAGGAATCGTTTTTGAAAATGAATTACTATGACCTTCGTGGCAAGGCATGTGAGATTGTTCATTTCATGAGTCGAACCAACATCCTGGCCGGTACGAGACTGAACTAACCAACACCTGCTGCTTGTACAGTTGTGATGGATTCAACGGGGTTCGCAAAGATCGCACAAAAAATTGAGATGGTAGGCTGGGTTACCAGCTTGAGTTTGACATGAAATGTATGGAGATATCAGTCAAGTGTGGTTCTGCCAAGGTAAATATATGTAGGTGTTAAATGTGTACAAACCTCCATTTTGAAAGGCAATAACATTCTGGTACTAGGGGATTTCAATGCTCATCACGAGCTTTGGCACTCCTTCTTAGGTAATGACTAGAGTGGCATGGTGTTGGCTGACAGATAAATGACTCCACATATAGACAATGAATGAGAATGGGAGCGTCTCAGAATTTTTGGTAACTGTTTTATCTCGCCGAACATCAGCATTGCGTGGAACTAACGAGGTATGGGTGTTGTATAGATGTGTACCTCTTTATCTGTCCAACAGTAGCTTTCTTTTGGAAGACCCCGTGTAGTACTAAGGGATTTCCGTGCTCATCACGAGCTTTGGAGACCCACACATGGAATGTAATATGGGGATATCAGTCAAGTGTGGTATTGCCAAGGTATAGGTGCCAAATGTGTGCAAACCTCCATTTAATAGCTGTGCTTTGCATAATTCGCCAAACATTATTCTTCTTTCAAAGGCAATAACCTTCTGGTACAATGGGATTTTAATACGTATCACTAGCTTTGGCACTCCGCCCTAGGTAATGATTCGAGTTGCATGGCGCTGACTGAGCACGGTGAACCAGAATGGGTGCGTCCTAGGATTTTGGGTGACAGTTTTAGCTCGCCAGACATCACTATCGCGGCGCCAGTCGATGCTATACTACCTTGGTACTGCCGAGGTATGGGTGTTGAAAAGGCGTGGAAAACACCGTCTATTACTAGGCGATTTCAATGCTCATCACGAGCTTTGGAACTCCGTCCTTGTTAATGACCACAGGGACTGGCTGAGCAGAGTTATGAATTCATATATAGGACGGTGAAAGAAGATATCCGCACAAGGACTATAGGTGACTACCCGTCACCATCGCTTTCTCTGGTTGGGAAAGGAACTCTCCTGGCAGTGCGTCATGTCACTTGGATCTGACCACCTCTCCATAATCATTTCCCTTGATAAAACAGGCGACTTTATAGCCTCTGGCCACCGCATTGTCATAAGCTGCTTATTACCTCAAATGTTCGGGTCGCTGAGGAAGGTTTCGGAGAAATTATCAACTCTACGGGTGCCATGTCTACTTAAGCTGGTAGAAAATCAGTGATAAGACCTAACTTTCCGGGGGTTGTAGATATCGCCGCGGAACGAGGTAATCTCAGGCGTACAAATCCAGGTAATCCAAAAGTCAGAAAATGGAAGTTCAATGTCAATAGGTTAGTAGACGAGCAAAAAAAACACAAATGTCTAAGACACCTAAAGAGCTGCAACTTAAGCACGGTTATAGAGAAACTATTGTCATCGGTTAAATGGCTTCCCAACTCTGGCAGGAGGAACAACTGGACATCTATCACATGTGGCGACGATGTTTTAACATAAACTTGAAGGCATGCATATCAATTCAACGGGCAGTTTGGGAAGCAACCGGAATGTGAAGGGCAGAGAGAAGAGTTTGGCATCGCATTAGAACTCTTCCAGTCGAAACGTTAGAACTTAGTTCACCAGTTTTGAAGTGGCAGTAGTCATTTGGGAAGCAAAATCATCCAAAACAATTGGCACAGACCTGTTAAATAAGTGAATTTAGGGTTGAGTATTTAACCAAGGTGCACAATTTGTCGTTTGCAACCGCCATAGTTCCCGAAGCCTGGCAAATTGGCCGCTATTGAAACCAGGGAAAGATGCGAATAAAAAAGAATCCTACAAGCCCATCGCTAGTAGCAAAGACAATCGAATCTTTTTTTTCTCCCGAGCCTTAAAGGACGTTATTCTGCTTGAGGACGTTATTGTCACCATCCTCCAGGCGAGTTCGAAACGTTGGACCCTAAATTACGTGTACGGATGCCAGTCATATGTGAAGATCAGGAACGCGAATTATGCGGATGATTGCACGATAATGGTGTGTGGTCCAATTGCTGATGATACAAATCTACAGGTACATGGACAGCGAAGATGTTCTTTGACAAATAATCCCAAGATTTTAGGGTGCACATGTGACAAACATTTGAATCTGATATAAGGTAAGGAGCAAAAACAAAGTTCTCAACTCGCTAGCCAGCAGCACTTGGGGTGCAGATACAGAAACATGATAGGGCGGTTGGTGGTTAACCACGCTGCACTATTATGGTACGCTAACGCTACAGATATTCAGTGAAATAAACTCCTAAACTGTCAAAATGCTACCCTGAGAACTGAAACAGGATGCCTCCTCAAGCTTGGGTATTATCGACCTAGTCACCAACTCATCTGGCCGCCGGGTCTTTTTGGACGCACCCAGTTGAGGTTGCATCCTTCCTGAACCAGAAAACCAACCCGACTGTAGCCGCTCCTACAACAGAAAAAAAGGGAGTAACCGATGTGGTCAAAACTTTGCACATGGTTTTAAAGACAGTGGTCAGGTTTTAATATGGGCTGTATCCATCCACACAATCGGGTACCTTCCATACACAACTAAGACATGTTTTGCGAAAAATTTTGTGTCATTTTGAAAAATTTTGCAGCTGGTCATATTCGCGACTCCTATTACGAAGGTACAATTTCTTAGTGGGCAAGACAATACCTCCTGAGATAGTGATGAACACGATAACTCATGAATTGAGTATCCCCTTTGGCCGAAATTTAGCGCAACGTAAACATTCTTCCAAACGTACCTCAAGCTACAAAAATGTCTATATCGAACAACACCCTTAGGTACCTCCCGGTGTTGGTAGCAGCTCATCAGACATAACGTTATCACGGCGTGTTAGCATCCAGAGCCAAATTCATAACTTCCGAAGGCTGCGCTAAAAGCACTTGTCGTGGAAGCCATACAGGCTGAAAGAGAAAAAAGCTCATCACTGTAAAAAAAAACAGACAGAGACGCCACTCCACAGTCGGCTTTACTTTTTCCCTTGCAAAAATTCTTCGATCATTAAGCTTGACTCCAACGAGAAATTATTAAAAAAAGATAAAAAAAATTTTCTTAAGTGCGTTTTGAGTGCTTCTCGCGAGTTGTATTGAAATTTTCAACGGATGTAGTTACTGTGATTGTGATTACAACTATACATTTTTTTTGTGGGCAAGCCCAAAATTCCTGAAAGCTCTAAACTATCTCACAACACCAACTGGCAACAAGACTCAACATGTTTCCATTTTTTAAAGCGCCAGCCGTGGTACTTTAGAAAAATTCACAACCTTGGAGCCAACAAAGATGAACCGTAACAAATCATCAAAACGGAGATGTCAGCAATGTCAATGTTTAGTGTTTTAATTTCTTTAATTTTATCAGCATTTCCTGACTTAATAGCTAAGATTTAATTCGTTTAAGCCTTAAAAACATTTCTTCATACTCATCCACCTTCTCTTTTATTTCCGGCTATTATTTGTTAAGAATTTTTGTTGGTTTTTTCGAATTATTTGGGCCGTAATGTTTTTTCCTCTCATGATAACAACATTGTTGCAAGTGTCTCTATATACAGGCTGGCTTCATTGTTTCCGTACAAAAAAGGAACGTATATTTGATGCCACTTGCTTCAGTGTAAAGTATTTTACTGTCTCTTTGGTTTCAGTGTTGGATGGATGGATGGAAGAACAGACGGACGGGTAGGAATGGGTTTTAACTTCTGTTTGGTTTTTTGGTATTCTCTACTATACACTTAAGCCTTGATTCAGAAACTGGTTTTGTTGTATGTTTGTCTTTCTATCTTTTGATTTGGATAGTTGATGTTTTCAGATTCCCTTTGGCCTACAGCCAATTCTATTATAAAAGATGCGATACAATTTTTGTATACACTGTGTCTGTCTGTCTGTCGTCTAAAGGGAACATATAAAATGGCACAGGACGACTTTTGTATAATTCTGAGATTTTTTTCGCTGGTCCTTGTTGCATTTATTCTCGTTGTTTCTGTTGTTGTGTTTGTTTGTTGTCTATTTTCTTTCACATCTTTTCACTTTTGGAGTGACTCTACATTTGATTGTCTCTATTGTTTGGCTCGACAATATGAAATTGCTGTTGTCAATTGTTGTTAATAAAAATAAAATTTATAAACTGTGTTCGCCTGTATGTTTGTACAAGCGACATTGTGCGACATGTGTGAGTGTTGGAGTTTGAAAATTGCCTGGGTATTTTTTTATTAAAGCTTAAAATTACTTTTGGTTTCGTTTGGCACTCGTACTGCTGCTTTTTTGATATTATTACCTTAATAATTGAAATAATTGGTTAATATTTTATGCTATTTATTAATTAACACATTCCATATTATCATATTCACTTTTTTATCACACAAATGTGTACATATTTTTGTTATTATTGCCTTATGAAAATAATAATTTTAATTCCATTGCATCTCTTTCATTGCAGGTGAGTTTTTGTTTGGTTTTAATTGCATTACTGGCTAATTACATTGAATATTTTATGGTAATTACTTTGGTGTGAAAAAAACGAGACATATAGAGTGAGTATTGTGTTATTGCAATTGTATTTTATTAAAATGAAAATATTTATATAAACGAAATTAATGTTATTGTAATTATTGGCAATATAATATTACCCTTGTGGTAACATTGTCTTAACAAACATGTGATATATGTATATACGTTGTCCTATTTTTGGATGGTATTTCTCTTGAAAGTTTTTTTTAATAAAACTAGTAATGGCCCAAAGTCCGGAAGGAAGAACAAAAATCCTTAATTTTCTTTTAAATTACATAAAACATGGAAACAAAAAAGCATTCGATACAAAATCCGATAAGTCATTCTCCGATCATAATGGTTTTCGCAATCCTAAAATTGCGAACTGGGAAAAGTGCTGCAGTGTTTTAAAGGGTAAACATACCAATATTCCCCAAAGAGACGACACTACAGTAGATGTAGAATAAGCTTTACCCATTCTGTAGATGAAAACTATGAAAAAAACAAAGAAAAAGAAGAAAAACAAACCCCTCTAAAGTTGACGAACCCCGCAAACGTTTTAAGGACCATGATCGGCGAATCTGCACCTGGAATGTCAGGACTCTCTACAGAGCAGGTGCAATTTGCGCACTGGCGGATGTACTTGACAAGTACAATGCTGATATTATCGCCTTACAGGAAGTGCGATGGAACCGGGCAGAAGTAAAAATAACAAACGATTACGCACTGTATTATAGCTGCCATGAAACGAATCATGAGCTAGGTCTTGGATTTATGGTAAATAGGAGGCTTAAAAATCTCGTCTCCAGCTTCACTCCTGTTGATGAGAGAATTGCCACAATCCGAATAAAAGCAAAGTTTTTTAACATCAGTCTCATCTGCGCCCATGCCCCGACCGAAGAGAAAGATGAACAGACCAAGGATATATTCTACGAGCGCCTAGAGCAGCGTCAGGCACCATACTTTTCTATCGCATACTTTACGGGGCGTCATTGTGTGAGTGCATGCTTTTTCAATGGGTTGAATTGTGTGTGTGGAGAGAGCAACGTTAAATGAGCGCACACGGGCGCCTAATTGCCTGATCTGGGCCTAGAGAGAGCATATGACCGGAGAGATTTTAATGCTAAAATTGGGAGAGAAAATATCTTTGATCCCACGATCGGAAATTTCAGCCTCCATGAGGTAACATCCGACAACGGAATGAGGCTGATCGATTTTGCAGCGGCAAAAAACATGGTAGTGAGAAGTACCAGATTCCAACACCTCGACATACACAAGGCCACGTGGATATCCCCAGATGGGGAAACAAGAAACCAGATTGATCATGTTGTGATAGAGGGAAGACACTCGTCCAGTGTGTTAGATGTCCGATCAATTCGAGGAGGGAACATCGATTCGGACCATTTCCTTGTAGCAGCAAAGGTACGCACTCGCCTTAATGTTGCGGCAAAAGTGCGATCTAACACAGGACGCAAGCTGGATATCGAGAAGCTGCAAACACAACAGATAGGACAAGCCTATTCCGCTCAACTGACTCACATGCTGGAAGACGGAACTGCTTGTCCCGATAATGTGGAAGCGCGGTGGCAAAGAATAACCCACTCACTTCAAACTGCCGCAAAATCTGTGCTTGGGTACCAAAAACTATCACCTAAAAATCTATAGTACGATCAGGAGTGCCATAAGGCTACTGAAGAAAAGAACGCGGCATACAGAGCAACTCTGCATTCAGTAGCAACACGAAGCGCAAAAGAAAAATATCAGGAGAAGCGTATTTTCAGAAGAAAAAAGAAACAGCAAGAAAAACGTGAGAAACTCGAGATGTTCAGGAGTCAGAATGAAGTCCGCAAATTTTACGAGAGTGTAAAACACCATACTGAAGGATATGGTGCAGGCACATTCTCCTGCAAAGATCATGAAGGGAATCTGGTAACTGATACAGATAGCGTACTGAGGATCTGGTAGGAGCATTTCAAGAAGCTCTTAGTATCGAATATGGGCGGCGATGAAGATATACCAGAACCAATCGCAAACGACGACGTTGAATGTCTTCCACCTAGCCAAAGCGACGTCAAGACCGGTGGCGAAATGTTGATAAGGAGTATGCATCACTTAATTACCGAAATTTGGCAAGAAGAGAGCATACCCAACGATTGGAACCTCAGCCTCCTATGTCCCGTACACAAGAAAGGAGACAAGACGGTGTGAACAAACTACAGAGGCATAAGTCTGCTCCCAATCACATACAAAGTGCTGTCGAGTGTGCTGTGTGAACGTTTAAAACCCATGGTCAATAACATAATCGGGTCATACCAATGCGGTTTTAGACCTGGTAAATCGACAATTGACCAAACCTTCACACTGCGCCAAATACTGGAGAAGACCCACGAAAGACAGATCGACACATACCACCTTTTCGTCGACTATAAGGTCGCCTTCGATAGCCCAATTAGATCAAATGTGTTTCAAGCCATGTCTGAGTTTGGTATCCCTGCAAAACTTATACGATTATGCAGGATGACATTGGCTAATACAAGATCAGCTGCTAAAGTAGTAAAGAACCTCTCGGAACCTTTTGAAACGAAACAAGGTTTCAGGCAAGGTGACAGCCTATCGTGTGACCTATTTAACATTCTATTGGAAAAGTTCATACGAGAATCGAATGTATATACCGATAGAGATAAAAATAGCACTATATACAATAAGGATATAATGTTACTGGCCTACGCAGACGATATTGATATAATAGGTCGATCAACTCGATCCGTAACAGCCACCTTTGCGAAATGTGTATTTGTTCTTAAATTGCTTACTTAAGCCAAAGTAGCATCTATTGGCCAATACAGTTCTTTTTATTTCACAACCGATGTTGTTTGTTGTGTTTACGGTGGTGTCTAGGTAGACGAAATCTTTTATTACCTCAAAATTATAGAAGCCAACTTCCACAGTTTTTCCGAGTTCAATGGACGCATTGCGCGTCGACACCATCAACTTGGTCTTCTCGCCGTTTACTGCCAGACCCATTTTAGCAGATTCTCCTTCGACATTCACAAAGGTATCGGTTACTTCTTTTACTGATCGTCCCATGATGTCTATATCATCAGCATAAGCAAATAACATGTGGCTATTGGTGTAGATTGTGCCACTTCTTTTGTCGTTTGCCTCCCGTATAACCTTTTCTAGCAGGATGTTGAAAAGATCACACGAAAGGCTGTCTCCTTGCCGGAAACCTCTTTTGGTACAAAACTCTTCTGAGAGGTTCTTTCCTACGAGTATTTTAACTGAAGATTTTGTGTCAGTTAGAGTCATTTTACAAAGCCGAATGAGCTTTGCGGGGATACCAAATTCAGACATGGCTTGGAATACCTTTGATCGTAGCGGGCTGTCGAAGGCTGCTTTATAATCGACAAAAAGTTGGTATGTGTCGATCAGCATCTCTTGGGTCTTCTCCAGGATTTGCCCAAAATATTTCATGAGTCAATCAAAGGAGAACGAATTGGAATAAGAGTTCAGGGTAAAATTATAAATAACAAACGGTACGCTGATGATACCACAATTATTGCAGGCAGTATATTTGGGCTACAACAACTTCTAGGCAAGCTTACGTACGTAAGTGAAACATATGACCTCAAAATAAATATAAAAACGACAAAATACATGATTGTTAGTCGGAAAGATGCAACTTATGAAACGTCACTAAGTATTAAAGATGAACTTGTCGAACGTGTAAAAACGTTTAAATACCTTGGCGTTTCAATTAACGACCAATGGAATATTTCAAACGAAATAAAACGCCGAGTGGAGATGACCAGAAACGCCTTTTTACATACAAAAAAAAAACACTTACAAATCACGAATTAAGTCCCGCAACTAAGATAATATTCGTCAAACGTTATATTTGGTCTATACTATTATATGCCGTAGAAACTTGGACCATCAAAAGTGCAGATCAAAAAAGAATTGAAGCATTTAAATGTGGGTCTTTAGAAGAATACTTAATATACCCTATACATCGCACATTTCAAACCAAGAAGTTCTCAGACGAATGCATGTCGACAGACAACTCTTACACACGGTCAAATCGAGAAAAATCGCATACCTTAGGCACCTGATGAGAAATGACAAATACAGATTTATACAATGCATTATTAAATGCAACATAGAAGGACAACGACCAAGACGCAGAGGAGAGATATACTGGCTAAGTAACATCCAAGAGTGGACAGGATACAGAGATGAAACAAATCTGATACATGCTGCTAAAAATCTAGAGCTGTCTATAATTTCATAAAATAAAATAACGGAACATGTACAGATGATATATATAAATGTAATGTATACTATTGTATGATCTCTTTATATCCGAATAACGGATCCGCAAATAAAAAAGAAGAAGAAATATCTAGTCAATGGTGGACTTGCCAGGTCTAAAGCCACATTGGTATGGTCCAATTATTTCGTTGACCATAGGGAGAAGACTTATGCCCCTTTAGTTGGAGCATAGAGTCTTATCTCCTTTCTTATGGACGGGACACAGGATGCTCGGGTTCCAATCGTCGGGTATGCGTTCTTCCTGCCAGATGGAGTTAACTAGCTGATGTATACACCTTATCAGCGTGTCGCCTCCGGTTTTAAACAGCTCGGCTGGTAGACCATTAACTCCTGCTGCCTTATTATTCTTCAGCCAGTTTATTGCTGTCTTTCCCTCATCTTGGCCGGGCGGTATACATTCAATACCATCTTCTGGGATTGGATCTGTAGTATATTGGTCGACTTTGCTACTATTGGATACCAATAGCTTGGAAAAAATTATCTTTTCATATCCTTAGCAATCAATCTGTATCAATTACCAGATTACCTTGCGGGATGTGCCAGTTCCAAAACCATCAGTTTGATGTTTCACTCTTTGGTAGAATTTTCGGACTTCATTCTGTCTCCTGTACATCTCGATTTGTTCACACTCCCGCTTTTCAATCTCTCTCTTTTTCCTGCGGAACAGACGTTTCTCCTCTCTCCTTTTCTCCCGATACCTCTCTCGTGCGCTACGCGTTGCTACTGATTGTAAAGTGGCCCTATATGCCGCATTTTTCTCTTCGGTAGCAGCACGACACTCCTGGTCATACCATGAATACCTTTGTGGAGGTCTCTGGTATCCAAGTATGGCTTTTGCGGCTGTTTGCATGGAGTGGGCAATATTTTGCCATTGTGCTGTTATGTTATCGGGGCAAGGAGTGCTCTCATTAAGCAATTGGGCTAGTTGAGTGGAATATGCTGTGGCTATCTGTTGTGTTTGCAGCCTATCGATGTCCAGCTTCCGCGTTGTGTCTGTTCATCCTTTATTTGCAACGTTTAGATAGGTACGTACCTTTGCTGCAACAAGGTAGTGGTCCGAATCAATGTTTGCGCCTCGAAACTATCGTACATCAAACACGCTCGACGAATGTCTTCCATCTATCACAACATGATCAATTTGATTACTTGTTCTTTGATCTGGAGACAACCAGGTGCCCTTATGAATATCGAGATGATTAAATCTGGTACTGCTAACTACCATGTTTTTGCAGCTGCAAAGTCTATCAGCATCATACCATTGTCAGATGTTTCACTGTGGAGACTGAAATTCCCGACTGTTGGGCCACAGATATTCTCCTTTCCAATTTTGGCATTAAAATCGCCTAGAATAATTTTAATGTCATGGGCAGGACAACGGTCATATGTTTCTTCTAAGCGCTCATAAAATATATCTTTGGTCAGTTCGTCCTTGTCTTCAGTGGGAGCATGAGCGCAAATAAAGCTGATGTTGAAGAATTTAGCTTTTAATCGAATTGCAGCAAGTCTTTCATTTACTGGTGTTAAGCTGGATACCAGATGTTTTAGCCTCCGACTAACTACGAATCCGCAACCAAACTCATGCTTTACGTCATGGCAGCTATAATACAGTGCGTCACCTTTAGGTGTTGTAGTGACGCCTTTCCCAATCCATCGTATTTCCTGTATGGCAGTAATATCGGCCTTGTACTTTTCAAGTGCGTCTGCCAATGCGAAGACTGCACCTTCTCTATAAAGAGTTCGAACATTCCAGGCGCAGATTCGCAGAACAGATTTTTGTCGATAACTCAAAAATGTGTTAGAGAATCACACAACAGTGGTAATCTCGTTCATTTAAATTTAGTTCAGGCGCACCTTGAAAATGTATCTAACAAAAATTATAATGATAGGTTCGTGTTTTGGTATAGCCCCTATATAACGATACCGCCCGATTTGAGGTATTTTTAAGTTTATGGTCGCATTTTTAGACCAAATTGCCTATAATTTGGGATTTAATGTTCCTAGAGATTATTTACCAAAAATTGTGCAGATAGGTCCGTGTTTTGTTATGGCCCCCATGTAACTTTAATGACAATTAGCTATAA
This sequence comes from Musca autumnalis, assembly GCF_047663935.1. Taxonomy (NCBI): domain Eukaryota; kingdom Metazoa; phylum Arthropoda; class Insecta; order Diptera; family Muscidae; genus Musca; species Musca autumnalis. The sequence goes on along the minus strand of NW_027411977.1, from coordinate 199,831,161 downwards.
TTTGGCATTACCTGAAGGCGTGGTTTGGTCCAACTCTGTTGATACGTTCAAGACTTAACGGGCTGGTGCAGCCCGGCAGACAGAGGGGCAGACAGGGCTAAATCGTCTTCAAATTTTCTGAAGCGGATTTTGTACAAACATGCTACTATGGCGTTTCTTTTGAGAACTTTCAAAGCATTTATGATATGAGATTCCGGGACAGAAAAATCGCATTGTTGTAATCAGGACCTGGAATTTGAAACTTATTTGTTCCTAACATATACACATACCATTATTGCGATAATGGTCTCTTGAATCTCTCGGCATTGAAAAACCCTCTTAGAAACCCTTTAACTAAATATTCTTCCACTTCATTTGCATAACTTTCATTGTCAAACATAATTTTCTTTCCGACAGCAGTGTGACAAATACGTTTGTCGTTTTAAACCATTTTCATTTAAAAAAGAAATTGCAAAAAACCTCAAACAATGTTTTCTTCAATTTGTGAGACAGGATAACAGGCAACAAATCTTTACTTCACTTAAGACGATGTCAAGTTCAACCCATTTCTCTTGTTGAAGAACATAAATTTATCAATGTTTCTTTTCAAACAATTGTGGTAGGAACAACCGTGTATGTGTGTGCGTGTGTCTGTGTAGAATGACAACAAAAGACATCATAGTTGGTTTCCTATACTCATTTAAAGTTTTTTCTTCATTATTCTGAAGACGATGGTTAAAAAGAAAACGACAAAAAAAAAATAAGAAAACAATGGATAAGGAATTTCTTAGTTAAACAGTGGAACATTGATGTAAGTAAAAAGATTACTTCAGTATTCAGTTTAGCATGCCAATAGACGCTAAGGAAGTCGTGATACGGAACTCCATCGAAAGGATAGTTTTTAATATATTTTTCATAATTTTTTCTCACAAAATTAAATTTTGTCCATTTTGGCCCCAGCCTCCATTGCCACAGGAAGAATTTAGGTGAGACAACTTTGTCTCCTTCAAAGAGATCGTTACAACTTTGTCCAACTGTAAGTTCATCTATAAATTTATGGCAAATATTTGGGAAGGGTACAGTTTTTTTGTTGGTGGCATTTCAAACGAAATGCATTTACGAATATAACTTCAGCCTTCCGTGTATTTTGGAGGGTATATGTAAAATACTCTTTGTTACAAAAGGTGGGCGGTGGAATTTTAAATAAAAATTGCAAATTCACACACACACATATATACGAAAAGAAAACAGTCAGTATGATTTTTATTGCCTCTGAACACTCTGAGGGAAAATAACAATGAAAATTTTGTGTTTTGTTGAAATTGATTGATTTATTGCGTTCACAGAAAGGCATCCCCAAAACAAAGTGAAAAAACAAACCAAAAAGGAATAGAGATCTCTACAAAGCCCGGGACACTGGTCTATCACACTCTTCAGATTATTTTTTGTTTTAACGAACAGTAGTTGTTGCTGTTGTGTGACTGTAATCACTAGAGTATGAGTTTATGAAAAGCTTCAAGGTTTTTTTTGCTGTTTGTTTTTGTTGAGCCTAACAGAAGAGGGAATAAAATATTTACTAACCCATTCAAAGCGAATCAACGTACACAGAGTACTGTTTCTGTTATCAACAAGAAATGCTTTGAGTTACATAAAAATGTTTGTTATTGTTAGTTAGTACGTTTTTTTGTGTGGCTAACTGATACGAACTCTTGAGGGAAATGTATTCGACCTTTTCCAATCTATCAATTCGTTTTAAATCAACTGCCATGATATGGATTAAAACTTGATACTGCAAGGGATAGGTGTATGAATATTCTTATCCTTAAAGTGGGTTGTTTAACGTAATTCACATTTAGTACAAGCTATATTTAGTTAAGCATCTACATTATACGGTATTACACCATTGTTATACAATCGTGTTTAAAAATAAATTAAAATGATTTGGAAAGAAAAAAAACAAGTAAGTTCCGACGGGCTGAACTTGTTATACCGTCCACCACGAGTTATATTTAAGCAAAAAAAATTCGTTTCCTTTCGTTTATGAAGAAGACTGAATACCAAATTTCAGCAGTTTCAGTAAAAAAGTATGAGAGATATACCCTCAGCCTGTGGATTCAAATACTTTTTTCCCAAAAAAAAATTTATGTATTTAGAGGAGGTTTTCAAAATGTCGGGCGTATGAACCGACAAAAGTATGGATAGGATTAAAGCTCGAACATTTGCGGGGAAAGATAGAGCTTTTTTTATCACACTAGCCTACGAAAAACATAATATCGCTGTAAACAAGGCTACTAGGAAAACCTTCGGTAAAAATGTCCAAAGGATCCTCGAACAGACCCTTCACCACACAAAAATGTTAAACATTTGTGTGGGTGGTACCACAAGGATTGGACAGATAGGGCCCAAATTTGAACATAAACTAAGTTTCAACAATTTTTAGAGATCCAAAGTTTGGACCAAATCGGTTACTACGTCTATGAGAAATCGCGCGTACCATTTTAGCGAATATTTTCGAGCTTTTGTGAAGGAGGTACTGGAAGGAGTAAACCTATAGTCACCACCATCCAATTTCATCTAATATTCGAAGAAATATTACAATATCCAAGACGTGGACGAACGCAATATTCGGTTCGAGCTCTCCATTTTTAAAAATTTCGCACCGTTTCACAGTGGATCCACTTGTATGGAGAAAGTGGCCAAAAATATTTAGAGTGTAAAAATCAAGCCAATGCGCCAGTTACAGCTTTGTGCTGCTCAAAGAGTGTTTTAAGAAACCACGAGCGTAGCATTCTCCACCCTTTCCCCTCTGGAGGGGGTATACGTTAAGAATTGTTTTGTGCTGTTAATACAAAATGACATAAACAAAGGTCCCATTTATCTTTTGATGTAAAAATAGGCTTGGGGAAACAAAACCGTCTCCAAAACAACATAAAATCCAACCAATTTAGTGGATACTAACGTAAGACAAGTTTGGAAGAAGATTTCTTCATCTTGTCACTGATGCCAATTATTTTAATTTACGTGGTCAGATAACACAGTTATACGCTAATATATCCATAGAGACCCCATTCTAGGGCAGCTTTAGTGAGCGACCCACCATTTATAGTCTGGCACTAGATGGCAGCTGATTTTAATACTGAATAATCTTAAACCCATGACCTACTTTGGAAAATTATTCCCGAGGTGGGCACTGGTGGGCATCATGACTAAAACCTTAGGTCAAATTTAAGTATATGATCGAATTGGCATTACAAAATACACTAAGAAAATATGCAGCTAACTAGAATTTCACAACACGCTATAACACAATTTTTTAATGAAAATTAAGCTATTACCTCCTCCTTCAAAATCCACTATAATATTTTGCTATACGTATCAGTTTCGCGATATTTTGAATATATTTACTTGCACTTAAAATTTAGGTTGTATTAACAACAAAAAAATATTACTCAAATGTTCTGACTTTTGAAGCTTCCTTGAGAAGTTCGCGTTCAAATGAAACAAAAACTAATATATATTTAAAAAGGTCCATGTCATAGCTGTCAGAGGTACCAGTTGTTGTACCAAAATTTCGACATTAATTTTTTTATTTTTGGCCAATGGGTGGATCCACTGTGCGTTTTCTCAAGAAGTATGGACTTGCCCCTGAAAAAAACTTTTACTGTCGTAATTCAGGCAGCGAGTGCAAGTTGCTTCAACACACTAAAGTGATTCAAGAGCAGGTCTTAAAGTGAATTTATCCAAAATTTTGTGTGGGAGGTACCCGAAGGAGTGGACAAATATAGTCCATATTTGAACCTGATCTATATCTGGTATATATATTGTGATGTGTAAAGTACGGACCAAATCGGTTAATTCCTTCAAGAGTTATAGTGCGCACAAATTTTCCGAACATTTTCGAACTTTTGTGGGGGAGGTACCTGAAGGAGTGGACCGATGTGGTTTATCTTCGAGCTTAAACTAAGTTTGCACAAACTATTACGAAGGCCACAATGTGGACCGAATCGGTTGATCCGTTCGAGTGTTACGCTTCTACGGGGGATATACTAGGAAGACGTCGACCTATTCTGATAAATGTCATAGGGGTTTGGGTGGTTGTGTACCGGAATGAGTGGGTCGATATAACCCATCTTCGAACTTGAACTAAGTTTGGAATAATATTACGAAAGCCAAATTTTGGACCGAATCGATTAATCCATTCAAGAGTTATCGTGCACTCCAGCCAGACAGACAGACGGACGGACATGGCTAAATCAACTCCAAATTGTCTAAAACACGTTCAAACATTCTTGGTATCTAAAACCATAATTTCGATGAGACACATTTTGCCCGTATGAGGGATATAGAAAGACGTCGACCTATTCTGATAATTCTCTTCTTGAATATTTTATAACCCCATGGAAGACTAAACAACAAATTTGTGTAATTTCGGTGGGATATTAACGTACAGAATTACGAAAATCGGAAGGTACCGTTCTATATATACCAAGTTTCAGCTATTTTCGGAGGAATGTTGAGGCCACAACTATCAAAATACCGAAAATCGAGAGGTACCGTTCTTTCTGGTCTATATGAAGGCGTTGACCTGTACGGACAAATTTCTGGGGCAAAATTTTATACCACCAACGAAGACAAATTACCAAATCCCATCCATTTCGGTAGAATATTGAAGCCACAACCTTCAAAATAACGAAAATCGGGAGTTACCATTCTATGGGGCAATATGGGGGGAATATTGAGGCCACAACCTTCAAAATACCGAAAATTGGCATGTACCGTTGTATAGGGCTATATAAAGGCGTAAACCCATAGCGACAATTTAAGAGGGGAAAGTTGAAATTTCAGCCATTTCGATGGATTATAGTCATAACCATCAAAATACCGAAAATCGGGAGGTACCGTTCTATGGGGTTATATGAAGGAGTGAATCTATAACAACAAATTTCATATGACAAATATTGTACCTCCAATGAAGTCTAAACACCAAATTTCAGCCATTTCAGTGGAATATTGAGGCCACAACCTTCAAAATACCGAAAATTGGGATGTACCGTTTTATAGGAGCTATATTAAGGCGTGGACCTTTACCGACAAAATTCTCCGGGAAAGTTTTCTTCCCCCAACAAAGACTAGGATCCCAATTTTAACCATTTCGGTGTGATAATGCAGCTAGAACCTTCAAAACACTGAAAATCGGGAGGTGCCGTTGTATGGGGGCGATATCAAAACGTAGACCGATATAGCCCATTTGCAATACCAAACATCCTAGGAGTAATATAAACTTCTACATCAAATTACAAAGCTCTACCTTTAAAATTGCGAGCTGTATCTTGATTTCAACAGACGGACAGACGGACATGGTTATATCGACTTAGAATTTTACCCTGATAAATAATATATATACTTTATAGGGTATCCGAAGAATATTTTGATGTGTTACAAACGGAATGGCAAATTTAATTATACCTTCCATATTATGGTGGAGGGTATAATAGTAAAATACGATTTATGGGAGAAGAAAAGCGATAGAGTCGTCTTTTAAATTTCATGTACCTTCTCACCCGTCGGCTGGCTGGGTAATTCACCCAAGAAAGCTCAAATTTCTTCGCTAAAATGTTGTGCCCAACAGATTTTGAAGGGAGTAACCTCTTTGGTCTAAACTTTGAACATCGTAATATTTCATTCAGACATTGACCTGATTCGAATATGGGCCATATAGCTCGACTTTTGATTTCACGTATTGTGAAAATTTTGAAATAATCAGCTTTAACGGTTGTAGTAAAATCACTTCGTAAGCGTAACTAATGGTTATATTAATTAGTAGAATTTTGGCAAAATTGTCAACCGAATTAGCGGTAATTTGGCAATTCGAGTTGTCTATGGGTATGAAATATCCCAACTTCCATGGCCTTCATAACACTGTACAACACAAAAAATAATAACAAGATAATTTGGCCAGATTATGAAAGGGGATGGAAAAAAAGAAGACACGTGTCGGCGTTTTGAAAGTTTACGTCGGGAAATAACCTAAATAGGCGTGACAAGTTCCGCCCATTTCTACAGGTTTCGAAATATTCGACATCAGATTCCATGAAATCCTTGCATTTTAGGTATAAAGTGTCTTTGGATATATTACTGACAACAATGTGGGCTATCTTTTTTCTATGAAAAAAATTAAGCCTCATGCGAGTAACTAAAAGGGTCTTTTTGGTCCCTTTTTTCAAAAACGTTTAAAAACTCCTTTAAAATGTTATCCTATCAGATCAAAATATTCTACAAAACTATTTGTCATAAAAGTTTACTATAGGTCCCCGAATACACGAAAACTCTAAATCGTACCTATACGCCAGGAATCTGCCAAAAGAAAAATCACGTTTTAGGGTTAATGTTGTACTTTATCTGAGTTTATTACGTTTTGTCCCACAAAACTTCATTCTAGATAGAAGACGTCAAAGACAAAAACATCAATAAAATATATTTTGTGACAGCAGATAACGACAATTTGAATAAAAACGGTAGAATATGGTCCTAAATCTTAACTAAAAATCGAAAGCTTCTGGAGATGTTAATGTTATAACTACAATTTTTTTTCTTCAGAAACTCATAATGAAATTTTACCAATCGAAGTTGTTTTGCTCCACTCCGATCTTCGATTTGTGGTCTGTCATTGCAAGCGGTTAAATGGATAGACAGGCGACCGGATCAACTCAGCTTCTCGAGACCTTCATGGACCCCATCATCCTATACAACATTGTTAAAGGCTTAGCAAATGCACTAGTCCTATATATACATCATTACAACCACAAATTTTATCTTATCAGCGGGTTCTTTCGTACCGGATTGAACCGGAACCATACAACAATACCCGTGTTCCGACCAGCGGTTGCCATCTCAATGTACACATGTTCGTATTTGTATCGTTTTTTCTGTTGGGAGCAGCATATACCGAAATAACAGCTCCGGATTCTTTTGGTCCGTGTCGAAACGAAGGAAAACCCAGGACCAATTTATATTTGCAGTTTGTCGCATCCATTGTTGTTCGAATCCCTGAAAATGCATTCTTATTACAATTTACTTGCAATGGACTCCGAGTTAAGATCGAGAAAATAATGAATTTCATGAGACGGAAAGATATCATGGTCGCGCCGCTGCAGGAAACCAAGCTCAACAACAACTGCAAACACATCATTGTGATGGTTACAACGTACTGAGGAAGGATCGCACTAGAAATGGAGGTGGAGATACACCTATCTCGCTTGAACCTAGCTCTAATGACCCGTACATAGAACACGGTGCGCTTTAACTAAATTTAAAGATTCTTACACCTGGAAAGTTTTTGCGGTTTCTGAAACTACAAAGTGCATCGTTGAGCAAAAAAAAAAACAAAAACAAAAAAACACATTTTAGGGCTTTTTTAGATTTTCACGATTTTGCTTGGAAACCGTAAGCCCTTTCGAAATGGGATTAAAAAAAATGTTGTAGCAGTTAACATTCTCTACAAGACTGTCCTCTATGATGTTTTTGTAGGTATTACAATTTTTGAGATATAGAAGTTTAAATTTTGACAATTAACTTACTGTATCGTCTCCTTATAGCACAAGGTCAGGGGTAAGCACATTTCATTTAATTTCAGTTAAGGCGCACCGTGAGAATGTATGGGGGTAGCAGTAGGTTGTGGAACTGCCGAGGTAGATTTGCTGAAGGTATATCTTCCGCCGATAAATAGTTGTACTCCAGGTTAGAGGCCAAAATATTAGCCCGCTTTTGGACTGACTTCAATGTCCATCATGTGTTTTCGCATTCGGTCGTAAAAACGACCAAAGGGGTATAGTGCTGACTGAGAAGAGGACGACCGTCGTTTCTCTTGTGTCAGACCATCTCCCCATAATTATCTCCATCAGCAGATCGCCCGATTTCCTAACCTCTAAACTCAGCAACTGTAAATCATTCAAATCGTTGGGCCCTGATGGAATCTCCAGGGTAATGCAGAATGTGCCGAGAGTCGAGTATCTTACTAAAGTTTTAAACCTGTCGCTAGCCACACACATTGTTCCAGAAGTCTGGAAAATAATGATGCCAGGCAAGGATGCCAGCAAAGGTGAATCGTACTGAACGATTTCGCTTTTGTAGCCGGTACCAAAGACCCTTGAGGCTTTAGTGCGGGTTCGTCAGAAATAGCTATTCTGCTGCCGATCCCCAGCAAGTGTTCCACACATAATTGTCAAGAACTCAACCAGGACCATCTACATGAGGAGACAATGATTCTTCCAGTACAGTGACGCAATGGCGCATGCAGTTGATGTTCTTGGTCGGGTATTCCCCTGGAAGCCATCCCATAAAACTGGAGATGGATCCAGAAGCAAATTAAACAAGAAATTGAAGTTGCAAACATAAAATAAAAGCTCTGTTACAACAACAACCATATTAACCCATTTTTTACCTAGGAAGAACATAATGGACCAAACCTAACCTTCTCAAGCCTAGCGTTTTTTCATTTAGATGGGGTTTAGTTGCATTAGCGGTAATTTCTTACTCACTGTGCCTAGCGACGTAGAGATCTTTATGATCCCCTTTTTGTTTTATGGACGACGTCTTTACTTTAAAGATTCATTAAGATTCAACATACATCCTTGATGTAACAGAAAAACTTTTGTTTAATTCAAGCATTTATCACAAATACGCACAATTACGCAATAATATATCACACAATTACAATTCTGATTGACACATACATAGATTATTGCCAAAGACAACAAGCTACATTTTGGCAATAAATTTTCATTTGTTTTCTTGTTAAGCCATAACAATACAATTTTTATAATACAAAGATGACAACAACAAAAAAAAAAAATAACAACAAAAAGGAAAAATCTAATAAACAAAACTCAATATAATCCCATAGTTTATGCATTAAACTATCATCTTTAAGAATGACTTAAATATTTTGAATTATTTTCGTTTACCCTTCCATCCCCTTGCACATCTTTGAAACACTTTGTTGTCCAATATTATCATTGTTGTTGTTATTGGTGGTCACACACACTCTCACTCTCTTGGAATCTGTATCTGTCTCTTGTGAAATTGTGTATTTTGTGGTATTCTTCCGTCTAAAGACTTTTTGATTTGTTGTCTAAGTTTATTTATTGTCACTCAAACAAAACTGCTCACAAGAAGAAGAATGTCACAGAGCTGGAAAAAAGAGAAAGAATATGATGAGGAAGAAGAAGAAAAAATAAACAAACAACTGGTCCAAAGAAACCCCAAAACGATATGAAATAAATGCAAAGAGATATAACCTCAAAACAAGATTTCAAGTTGTTTTTTCTAAGTGACTTTTCTATTCTCACTCTTCGCTTCTACTCGGTTGCATGCATTTAAACTAACAATTGTTTACTTTGCCTTCTTGAATGTACATTGTTGGCATTAGCTGTCATCTGGGAGATGAAGAAATACAGGATACGGATAAGAAGAAGCAGAAGAAGAAGAATGATGTCACACAAGTAGTAGTTCCAGAAGATGAAGACGAATAAGAAAAGCTGCATAAAAACCGTTAAAGATACTCTGATGCTTGTTAAATGGAGAATAAAAACGAAATCGTACACAGGATATTACAATCTTAAATTACAAAACATCATTTGAAGGCTATAAGTTACGAAGATTTGTTTTTGTAAAAGAAATTGTTTGTTGGGAATTGTTAGTTTATGGAGTAAGGAAGAGAACGTTCCTTTTTTCACTGGTGGTAAAAAAACCTCAGCATACTGGCAGTATTTTCAGAGTATTTCAGCAATGTCAATACTTTTAATTACGGCTTTCGGGCACAGCGATAAAATTTGAAATAAAATCACAATTTTTTTCCAACTAATAAATTAAAGTTGTTTTAATAAACTATTAAAATAGTCAGGTCAATAGTCAGGCTTATGCTATGTTTACATTTACGAAATCCACTCGATTTCAACTGTCAATTCCATAGGTTAAACGTCAAATGAAATCCAGATGAGATCGCCACATTTGCAGACCGAATTAGTTATAATTTGGCACTTAGGGTTCCTAGTTATCATCAAACTTATATCTAAAAGGACATGGGCATAGGTCCATGTTTTGGTATAGCCCCATATAACGGTACCTCTCGATTTTCGGTATTTTGAGAATTTTAGCCAAAATTTTTAACCAAACTACCTGCAATTTGACATTTGAGGTTCTCAGTGGTCATGAAACATCTCCACCAAACATCGTATTTTAAGTTTGTCATTCTGTTTGTAACACATCGAACTAATCATTTGCGACCCTATAAAGTATATATATATTCTTGATCAGGATAAAATTCTAAGACGACCTAGCCATGTCCGTCTGTCCGTCTGTCCGCCCGTCTGTTGTAATCACTCTAGCGTCCGCAATAATTGAGATAGAGTGCTGAAATTTTGCACTCGAGGGTATTTATTCCATAGGCAGGTCAAGTTCGAAGATGAGCTATATCGGTCCACTCTTTGGTATAGCCCCCATATAACAGTACCTCCGGATTTGAGGTATTTTGACGTTCTTCGCCACATTTGCAGACCGAATTAGTTATAATTTGGCACTTAGGGTTCCTAGTTATCATCAAACTTATATCCCAAAGGACATGGGCATAGGTCCATGTTTTGGTATAGTCCCCATATAACGGTACCTCTCGATTTTCGGTATTTTGAGAATTTTAGCCAAAATTTTTAACCAAACTACCTGCAATTTGACATTTGAGGTTCTCAGTGGTCATGAAACATCTCCACCAAACATCGTCAACATAGGTCCATGTTTTGGTATAGCCCCCATATATCGGTACCTCCCGATTTTCGGTATTTTAAGAATTTTAGCTACAATTTTTAACAGAACTAGCTGTAATTTGTCATTTGATGTTCTCAGTAGTCATAAAACATCTCCAACGAGACATCGTCAACATAGGTCCATGTTTTGGTATAGCCCCCATATAACGGTACCTCCCGATTTTTGGTATTTTGAGAATTTTAGCTGCAGTTTTTAACCAAAACATCTCCAACGAAACATCGTCAACATAGGTCCATGGTTTGGTATAGCCCCCATATAACGGTATCTCCCAATTTTCGGTATTTTGAGAATTTTAGCTGCAATTTTTAACCGAACTAGCTGTAATGATCGGTATTTTGCGAATTTTAGCTACAATTTTGTCTATTTAAAAACAATCGTCAATATAGGTCAATGTTTTGGTATATCCCCCCATATAACTTTACCTCCCGATTTTCGGGAATTTTCAGTGGTCACGAAATTTCTTCACTAAAATTCGTCAACATGGACCCATTTTTTCTACATTGTTTTGATGAAACTACCCTCAATTTGACTCTTGAAGTTCCCTGCAGCTATAAAACTTTTCGGCCAAAAAATTTAAAGATAGGTTGACTCTTTGATATAGCCCCGTAGGTGGTACCTTTCACTTAGCTGAACACATTTTTTAGATTAGTTTAGATAACACTGTGCAATAAAATGGAGGTGAAAGCCTGGGGCACGGAAAATTCCTTTTGTGAAAGAAAGGCCTTGGTGAGTATATTATGAACCCTGAAGGACAGATCCACCGTGAGTCGAACTTCCGTGTTATGGCGTGATAAAATTTTTGTTAGGACCCTTTGGGAGATCAGGAATTAGCGTTATATCTTTGTTCACTGATGCTTAAGTGCTCTACAAAAACAACAAACAAAGATATAATGCTAATTCATCATGGCTTACAGGGTCTCTTGCAAAAACTTCATCACGCCATAACGCGGAAGTTCGACTCACGGCGCATCTGTCCTTCGGGATTTTTAATATACTCACCATTGTCGAAAAGTTGTTACACCTAAAATTGTAAAAGGACCCTAATAATTCCATTTTAATTAAGACTTTTTTTATGGTGGAGGGTATAAAACGTTCGGCCTTAACGACTTTTTACTAGCCAAACTAGCTGTAATCTGACACTTAAGCTTCTTAGTGGTTACAACACTTCTCCAACAAAAATTGCAAACATACGCCCATGTTTTGGTTTAGACCCCATATAACGTTACCTTCTCATTTTCGGTGTTTGGAGGGTTTTACCTACAGTTTTTAACCGAACTAGCTGTAATCTAACCTTAGAATTTCTCGGTGGTCAGACAACTTTTTCACAAAAATTGTCAACATAGGTTCATGTCCGATTTTCAGTATTTTAAACCTATCGAGCTGTAATTTTTGAGGTTCTTAGTGGTCACAACATGTACTTACTTACTTACTCAGCTGGCCCAATACAGAAAATTTGTTCAATAGACCGAACTAAGAAAAGATCTCCAATTCTCTCTGCTTCGTGCTTCGCTTTTTGGAATACCGCGCCTTCTCATCTCTTCATCCGCTTGTTTGCGCCATCTATTATTGAGCCTGCCAATTCTGCGTGCACCGCCATGTGGCTCGAATTTATATGCCTTTTCAGCAGGTTCATCATCGCTCGTTCTTATTATATGGCCTAGCCAACGCAATCGCTGCATCTTGATACGTTAAACTAAATTCATGTCGTTGTATAGCAGATAAAGCTCGTGGTTCATACGACAGCGATATTAACCGTCAACGCAGATTGGTCCGTAGATCTGTCGAAGAATTTTTCTCTCAAACACGCCAAGCACTGCCTTATATGCCTGTGCAAGTACCCAGGCAACCATACATCAGCACGGGTAGTATCAGTGTTTTGTAAAGCGTTATTTTTGTTTGACGAGTTGCGGCTTTGTTTTTAAAGTGCTTACTTAAGCCAAAGTAGCATCTGTTGGCCAATACAATTCTTCTTTTTATTTCACAACTGATGTCGTTTGTTGTGTTTACGGCGGTGCCGAGGTATACGAAGTCTTTTACTACCTCAAAATTATAGGAACCAATTTCAACAGTTGGTCCGATCTCAATGGACGCATTGCGCGTCGACGCCATCAATTTGGTCTTTTCGCCGTTTACCGCCAGACCCACCTTCGCAGATTCTGCTTCGACCTTCCTAAATGTATCAGATACTTCCTTTACTGATCGTCCCATGATGTCTATGTCATCAGCATAGGCAAGTAACATGTGGCTATTGGTGTAAATTGTGCCATTTCTTTTGACACAATATCCCTGACACTATCTTATAGGCAATAGGGAGAAGACTTATGCACCTATAGTTGGAGCATACAGTCTTATCTCCTTTTTGTGGACGGGACACAGGGTGCTCAGATTCCAATCGTAGGGTAAGCGTTCTTCCTGCCAGATGGTGCTAACTAGCTAATGCATACACCTTATCAGCGCGTCGCCTCCGGTTTTAAACAGCTCGGCTGGTAAGCCATCTTTACTTTATTATTATTCAGCCGGTTGATTGCTGTTTTTACCTCATCTTGGTCGGGCGCTATACATCCTATACCATCTTCTGGGATTGGATCTGTGGTATCATCGTCTTCGCTACTATTGGATGCCAGCAGATTGGAGAAATGTTCCTTCCATATACTGAGCACGCTATATGCATCTGTTACCAGATTACCTTGCTGGTCTCTACAGGGGGTTGTGCCTGTACCAAAGCCATCTGTTTGATGTTTCACTCTTTCTCGATTTTTTCACACTCCCGCTTTTCCATTTCTTTCTTTTTCTTGCGGAAAGGACGTTTCTCTTCTCTCCTTTTCTCCCGGTATCTCTCTCGTGCGCTACGCGTTGCTACTGATTGTAAAGTAGCTCTATATGCCGCATTTTTCTCTTCGGTAGCAGCACGACACTCCTGGTCATACCATGAATTACATTGTGTAGGTCTCTGGTATCCAAGTATGGATTTTGCGGCTGTTTGCAAGGAGGGGGCAATATTTTGCCATTGTGTTGTTATGTTATCGGGACAAGGAGTACTCGCGTTAAGCAATTGGGCTAGTTGAGTGGAATATGCTGTGGCTATCTGTTGTGTTTGCAGCCTATCTATGTCCAACTTCCGCGTTGTGTCTCTTCGTGCTTTATTTGCAACGTTTAGACGGGTACGTACCTTTGCTGCAACAAGGTAGTGGTCCGAATCAATGTTTGCGCCTCGGAACGATCGTACATCCAACACGCTCGATGAATGTCTTCCATCTATCACAACATGATCAATTTGATTACTTGTTCTTTGATCTGGAGACAGCCAGGTGCCCTTATGAATATCGAGATGATTAAATCTGGTACTGCTAACTACCATGTTTTTTGCAGCTGCAAAGTCTATCAGCCTCATAACATTGTCAGATGTTTCACTGTGAAGACTGAAATTCCCGAATGTTGGGCCAATTTTCGCATTAAAATCGCCTAGAATAATTTTAATGTCATGGGCAGGGCAACGGTCGTATGTTTCTTCTAAGCGCTCGTAAAATATATCTTTGGTCTATTCGTCCTTTTCTTCAGAGGGAGCATGAGCGCAAATAAAGCTGATGTTGAAGAATTTAGCTTTTATTCGAATTGCAGCAAGTCTTTAATTCACTGCGGTGAAGCTGGATACCAGATGTTTTAGTCTCCGACTAACAACGAATCCGCAACCAAACTCATGCTTTACGTCATGGCAGCTATAATACAGTGCGTCACCTTAAGGTGTTGTTGTGACGCCTTTCCCAATCCATCGTATTTCCTGTATGGCAGTAATATCGGCCTTGTACTTTTGAAGTACGTCTGCCAATGCGAAGACTGCACCTTCTCTATAAAGAGCGCGAACATTCCAGGTGAAGATGCGCAGATCATGGTCCTTAAAACGTTTCCGGCGTTCGTCAACTTTAGAGGGGTTTGTTTTTCCTTTCTTTCGTTTTTTCATAGAAGGCTGTTTTTTCTAGGGGAGGGTTACTAACCCGACGCCCAAACCCAAGTTTTTAACGTTCTTATGGGTGAACGCGCGGCACATGTTAACTCACTATCTTTCACGGGTGTTAAAAGTAATTCCCCAGGTGACACCACGGGGAGGTCAGTGTCTACTTGAGATGAGAGAGGACCAAGATAAATCCTGATCTTTGCCATGTTAAAACCGGTCAGGACCGTTCCTTGGTATCTTCCATCCCCTACGTAACCCCTTGTTTAGATTAGATAATTTAGGCATTTGGGGTATCCGTGACCGAAAAATGGTTGCACCTAAAACTGTGGACAAAAAAGGAAGCTCATTACTACTCTTTAACAATAATCTCTGGTCTAAATTCCTTTTCATATTCAATATTTTGAAAAATTTAATCCCGAATTTGTTTGCCTAATTGATTATTCCCTTATATTCACTTTTATCTACCTTCCCCCTCGCATCGTTATCACAGTAATTGATAAAAATTTCGATTTCAGCCACAACATTTAAACCTCAACCTCAGGGATAGTATTCGTGTGGTGCCACACTATTTAAATAGTTATTTAAAATAACACACACATCCAAACACACTCCAACAGAAACTATATTACGCTATATTATCATTACCACACAAACATTGACCACTTTAAAACAAATTTGTTTAATATGAGTTTTGTCATTAGAGGGTTTTAGGCATTGATGTTTGTTAAATCCGTGATAGAAACCCCTCCTCCACCCTTTCCACATTTAAATCCTGGTATGTCTGTGGATAGCTATATCATATGTTGTTGGCATTTAGCTATTTGTATTATTTTGTTGTTTGTTTTTCTTGTGCGGTATGTGGAAAAAAGCTTTTATCATTATAATAACTATTGGGTATTTGTTGTTGTTATACACAACTAAAACATATGTATGCTATGTCAAACAAATGCATTCACATAATTATTTGGTTGAATGTAATGGATGTGTTGCATTTTGTTTTAAGTGTATAGCTATTTCATTGTATTACGTTCCCTAAGGCATTAGGGGTGATGAAAGATACAATGGAAATCATTGTATTAGAGTGGCTTGAACCGTAAGGTGTTGGTGTTGACGGGAAATAGTGGCTATCGACTGGCGTCTAAACCAGACCGGAAAAACTGAAATATGTATATTCACTAGGAAAACGTATGTTGATATTTTTGATTGACTTGTTTTCCTGAAAAGGAAAATCCGTATCTCAAATAAAGTAAAATATCTTCGCATAATCTTGGACACAAACCTCAATTAGAAGGACCATATTCAGAAAAGGCCAAACAATGCTCACATATGTCGGTCAAGCTGTAGAAAGGCTGTAGGTGACATTGAAATCCCCAACCCATATCAGTCATTAATCTAAAGGGCTACCCACAAGGAAGCTGCTCGGGTGAGGGAGTACTTGATAAGCACGCTTTATCTGGAGAATTAGAACATGTACTTTGACACCTTAAGAGGTCTAAATATCAGACCGAGAACCACGGTAGGACCGAAAATGAATCTATAGGAATTAGGTTGGCTGCGCTCAAATTGAACGATGGGAGAGCTCAAATAATTGATAATGGACTCCAGAAAGTTTTTGTGTGTTCAAACTATTGCCGATACAAAAAACGTAAATACCAGCTAAATGACAAGCATTATTGTTCGACGGCAGCAAATGTTCGAAATGAAACGTCACCCCGCACTAAAGTTCAGCATCATGTGCTAGATCACGTTTTTCGCCTTGTAATGGTAAATGAGCTCCATGGGTCGTCTAAATAACCAAACATCGAGTACTTCTTTGTGCAGGACTTAATGACCAAATACACTGTGCGTCAACAAAACAAAAAAAATGACAACGAAAACTAAGTAGATTATGAAAGAAGAACTAAAAATATGAGACAAGTGTATTGGCGTTTTTTAAGTTTACATCGGAAAATAACCAAAGTATTATTTTATTTATCACAAAATTTTACTTATAACTAAGATAATTACAAACTAAATATTAGAATATGGCTATGACAACTAAGGTCTTAAGCCAAATTGAATATTAATGGATATGAGTTCAAATTAACTTAAATATTTTTGTTATTTTAAGGAACTTAATCATATCTAAGACATATTTATCTTGATAAAAATTCAGTGTTGATGTAGGCATAACATTTCCTAAAATAGAGTCTCTAAAATATTAAAATCAGGACGGGTGTCCTATGTTCAATCGAAACATAGTCTGCGTTACAAAAAGTACATTCCAAAGGGATTATGTTGTCAATATAACTTCCGTGAGTGATTCTTGTATGACCGAGTCTAAGACGTATCAATTTGACAACTTCTCTTTTCTCCATATCTCGGAAGATTTTCCTGTTTAAATAATCAATATGCAAAGTAGGAGGGGCAAATTCCGACCATTTCTATTTTTTCCAAATATTCGAGTTATGATATCATGCAATCCTTGCATTTTAGTAATATAGTGTCTTGGTAACTTTACTGAGGAGGATGTGGGGAATGTTTTTGTTAAAAATTTAAACCTCATTCGGTTCATCAAAGGGGCCTTTTTGGCCTTTTTTGAGAAAATCGTTCAAAATCTGTTTAATATGTGATCATATAAATATAAATATCACAAAATACACCACATCTGTAAATCTGATCTCATTGCCAGGAATTTCTAAAAATAAGAAACACCTTTTAGGGTTAATGTCTGACTTCTAAAAAATCTAACAAAATCCTTCACTTTTTGGGTATATTGTTAAAAAAAGAAATGTTTCAAATTTCGCTATGAGTCTCTGAACAAAAGAAATCTGTAACCATAACACATAACATTCTTAGCAGCCCTTTGTTTAGGGCCATATTTTAGATTTTTATCCAGATTGTCGTTGCGATTGGACACTATAAATATCTTGTTGAAGGGGTTTCAACCAATGACATATCCTGCCTACGTAATTTAATTTAAAAGTGCCAACAATACGCAATTTCTGCAGATCCTATCTAATTCGGTCTGAGAATGTTATTAAAAACTTCAAATTTTCTGAAAACGGATGGGTACGCCGTTAAAGCCCTTCTTCGAATATATCCTGCCTGCAGAGAAAATACGCATTTTTCCAAAACGTCGTCCTATTTGATTTTTTCTGGATGCTATTGCAATTACCACAGATCGACCCAGAATTTTTCCCTGATCAAAGCTTGAAGTGTGAACTTGCCCACCCCACCACAATGGTAGTCTTTCGCTTCTTTTATCGCTTCCACCAGTCATATCAGTTAGCCACCGAAAGATTTAGAGTTCTTGGCCCATTATATCAGAAAGCATGGAGTTGGCCACGAAAAACATAATATCGGTGAAAACTTGACCAAAAGAACACCTTCGGTAAACATTTCCAAACTATCCTCCAACAATGCTTAACCTGAAGGAGGTACCCAAAGTTGTCCGATATACACCCACTTGGAACTACATATGAGAGAAATATATTCAGTCAGTCCTTCCTTTCGAGTACTTTAGGTCGCTGTAAGATTTTAAGGAAACATTAACATTTGTGAGGGAGGTACCCAAAGGTGTTGTCCAATACTTTGTTTGTTGGTGTTGTCCTTGTTGAAACTTGGTAAACTTTTAGAGGAAATTTTACGATGTGCAAGGTATCGGACAAAATAAATGTTCAATTCGTAATTTATCGTGTCGGTCATTTCAGTTGGGTTTTTGAGTTTTTAGGTCTCAGGAAGTATCGACTTGCCACCAAAAAATTTTACCCTTGTAATAAGGGCCGCGAGGATATCCTGAGATAAAAGATTCAAAACGATCCGGGACATGTCCTACAACTGATCCTACGACAAAATGTGTATATATTTTCATGGCAGGTACCTGATGGAGTGGACGGATGTAGGCAATATTCGAACTAGATCTTCGTCCGTATGAAATATTTAGAGAAACAAATTAAGACAAAATTGGTTGATTTATTCAAGAGAAATTGCATAAACCATTTTAGCGAACATTTTTGAACTTTTGTGGGGGATGTACTGGTAGAAGTGAGAAGATAGGGTCCATCTTCGAACCTGATATCAGGTTTGAATAATATTCAAACCTTCTTAAGAGACCTAGTAAACTAGAGATTCTCCCTCTCTTTCATGATCTCTGCGTCTCCTCATGCATATGGTTCACTGATCACATGGGGAGACACCCTGCGGCAACTCTCAGGTTGCGTTCTACCAGGTTTGAATATTATTTCATTGCGTTGGGCTTAAATTTGCGGACAACACTGCCGCAAACCTTACGGCGTTATATATTGCCAACAAAAATTTCTTAATATGCCTCCCAAGTGTTGCTGACTAGAGACTTGTGGACCTTGTTCCTACATTGTCAAAGATAAATTTGTCATGCGCGAACGACTTAAACACACTCTCGAATGTGGCCGTTATAACCTTAGTAAGAACTTTTTGACTATTGCCCTCGATATTCAGTTTAGGGCTCATCTCCACAGTCCATGTGGTGAAGATAGTGGCCGTAGTTTTAAGTTGCAGATATTCGCATATTCCTCTCCCAGAAATGGGTAGTAAAATTGGATAAATATGAAGTCAGCCTTCCACAAATGACACTGGGGAAGATACCCGACCCCAAGGCCGTACAATCATCCACATATATAACAAGTAAGCAAAGGTTATATTCGGACGGGGCCGACCATGTGATAAATTACACCACTGTTCCTGGGAAATAGCTTTCAAAATTGCTTTATGGAACAAATAAGCTTATTGTAAGAAATAATTTTTTTGGATTCTGCCACCATATCACATTAAGCTTGGATGTATAAATCCAAAAATTATACGCCAGGAGGAGGTTAGTGGGTGCCTTCACATTCACCAAAATTAATATTTAAAAAACCTTTACCGTAGCGACACCGAGTACATATTGAAAAAAGTTGGCGATGAAGACATAAAAGGTGGTATACCGGTATTTTTTGACGAAAGAATAGACAAAGTAATGGCAGATTTTACAGTGGGTAGGGTAACTAATTTTCTTAATAAACAGTTAAAATTTTTAGTAACTACCCTTTTGTTGAACAGGTGCGATATGTATAAAAAATCCAGTTGGGCAGTTAATACGCTTGGGCCCCACGTAATTTGCAATAATGCACAAACTGGGAATTTCTCTGTCATGATAGAGACAATTTATAGCATGGGAGGAAAATATGGTTTTCTACAGAAAAAGCATTTTATATTAGGCAGTAGGCCCGTTATCTACCAACTCATTATTACAATTTGTATCAGTTTAAAGGTCGTATATGCCCTCCAGGAATTAAAATATGGACCAACTATGAAATATTTATATTTTAATACAAAAGTAATGGTCCATTTCACCCGCTAAATAATATCAGATCATCATCCAAAATTGTAGGCATCTTTTTCGACCTAAATTCTTACTTCGTGCAAAATTTCGTGACTATTGAGCTATAATTGCGAACTCTAGCGTGTTTATGATAACACTTCAAACAAATAACTGGGTATATTAGGCTGTAACTCTGTTATCTTAGCATGTACACCAAAACAATTGAAATCGATAAAAAGGTCAAGCGTTGCTCTTCCATGTATAGCTTACTTTCCCGAATGTCTCTTCCAAGAAAAAAAATATAAGCTGTATATTAAAATGTTCACAATTTTCACACAAAAGTTGTGGTCCATTTAACCCTCTATATATTATCTGATCGCCATCTTATATTGCAAGCTTCTTTTTTGTCATATACTCTTACTTTATTCAAAATTTCGAGGCGATCGGACTTTTATTGCGACCTACAGAGCAGCTACAAAATCAGATAAAAATTAGGTTTTTGGTCCATTTCACCCGCTAAATATTTGACGATCATCACCAATTAATGTTTATACAATGTTTCAAACTTGGCAGGAGGTCGAACGCCAACAACACGGTGCTATCGCACTTTTTTGCTAGTTGAGTCCTCGGATGATATATGCGAAGATGACATACAATGCTGCTTATCGACAACTGGATAGCTATTTCTCATGCCGGGGGTGGGTTAAGCCTTAAGAGTTTTTGCTACAGGCGACAAAGGCGAAATCAGCCTGATCCTGACAATTTTTCAGACTTCGGGCACAATGTACTTATTAGAGGCCGTAACGCTTTGCATGACTTGGCATACCTAGTAACATTTGTAAGATCATCCAATGTAAATTGGATGGTTTCTCTTCTCCACAATTAGACTTTAACTGGTATTAGTGGCAAAACCACGTTGATATCACAATCCAAGATAAAGAATAATCCAATTAAGTGTGTAGTCAACATTAAACGTAGCTAGTTGTCTATAGTTCTGTTCAAATGTACTATCTTTGCTCCGATTGTATTTGAAAATTATTTTTTAACAAATCTGAATTTGTTGCCCTGCTAGTCCAAAAAATGTTTGCTAGTATTTGTTATTAATCCATGTTTTTTGAAACCCTTTAAAATTATTTCTCAGCCCATCCCAATAATCAATCATGACCATATTATCATTACTAAATATGCGACTTTCTGTTTTTTCTTTACTCTTGGCAAGTTTATATGAATCTGTTGCTATATCAATGCCAATATTTGCGTGCATGTAGCAGTTATGCGTACACGTACGCGTTTGTGTGTGTGCGTTTACATTTAACCGTACATGTGTAATTGTGTATATATTTTATTATAATTATATAGTAACGCATGCTTAATTGAATCAAATTATCCTGTGATGGCAAATACAAGAGCAACAATATCTCCCCAAAGCATTTCAACGCAACATTCAACAAGGTCCAAATGTGCAATAAACAAACAAACGAACGTACGCACACATTAAATGCACATACACACATAGTGACATGTGTAGATATGCTCTGTACACAACTTTAAATGCAAACGCTTATACTGTTTACTGTAAATGCATTGTACTTCAGTTGTCTACATTACGCACCCAGCAACCAAACAACGAAGCACCACCATTACCAGACAAATAATACTGCCAATGAAAAGCATACAAAACTTGTTTGAATATTTGTGTCTGCCCGGCTGGTTAGTTAGCTGGCTGATTGTCGGTATGTCTATATGTCTGACTTGCTAACGGAAGTGTTGGCTCCTTTGTTGTACCATCAGCATTGTCACGGGTTTCCAGTTTAGAAGCAGTGGTAATGGAACGAACATTTTGAAATGGATATGACAATATGGACAACGCGGTTGCGATTTAAACTGTTGATACTGATGTGGTTGCAATGAATACAACTGGACATGCCACTTTAAGTTATGAGGCTTCGTTATGGCGTACATAGTTTTATTCAATAAAACATACAATACATTGATAGGTGTATGAGGGTTATGGAGGGTTGACGGTGAACGGGCGTTTTACATTTTAAATACGTCTTTATTTATACACTTTATAAACAAAAAATGAGGAATTCCGACGTTTAAGAAACTAGTTAAAAAGTACCAAATATAAATATAAACCCTTAAAAAAAGGTCAGTAAGCTAAAAAACCAATAAAAATAATAACAAGTAAACAAACGTTAAGTTCGGCCGGGCCGAATTTTTTATACCCTCCACCATAAAATAGTCTTATTTAAAATGGAATAATTAGGGTCCTTTCACAATTTTAGGTGTAACAACTTTTCGACAATGGATAGACTCCTACTGCCTCCCACTATTGCTTAAATTACACTGTGAACACAAATGTTGGGGCAGAGATAATTCCTTTTGGAGATGAATGCCCTTGGTGTGTGTATATTAAAAACCCCGAAGGACAGATGCGCCGTGAGTCGAACTTCCGCGTTATGGCGTGAATGTTGTTGTTTTTGTAGAGCACTTAAGCAACAGTGAACAAAGATATAACGCTAATTCCTGATGGCCCACAGGGTCTCTAACAAAAATTTCATCACGCCATAACGTGGAAGTTCGACTCACGGCGCATCTGTCCTTCGGGGTTCATAATATAATCACCTAGGCCTTTCTTCCCCAAGAGGAATTTTCCGTGCCCCAGACTTTCACCTCCATTTTATTGCACAGTGTTATCTAATCTAATCTAAAACAAGTAAGAAAAGTCTATAGTCGGACGGAGCCGACCATGGGATACCCTATACCACTATCCCTGGACAATCGCTCTCCACGGAACTTCTTTTCAATGATTGTGAAAATTTAATTATCAAATATCAGATGTGTAATGTATAATACTTATGACCAAAACCAAAAAGTTATCTAGCATGAAAAAGACATTTTTGTAGCAGGAAAGGAAAATTTAGTTCACGTAAAATGTAATGAAACCCACTTATGTAGTACTACTACTTCCGTTGTTTAACCGCTACGTTATTGAAATTTTTACCAATTTCACACAAAAGTTTCAGTCCATTTAACCCGCTAAGTATTATCTGATCTTCACCTTGGTTTGTACGCTTCTTCTTCATCATAAACTCAAACTATGTTTAAAATTTTGCGGGTTATTATTTTGACCTACAGAGCCGCTACAAAATTGGTTAAAATTTTATTTTTGGTCCATTTCATTCCCTGAACATTTTACGATCACCACCACAAAATTATTCATTTCTATTCTGGCCCTAACCCAACCTCCTTAAAAATTCGCTACAATCGGTCCATAATTGCGGCCTTAAGCTTGTTTACAATTTTTAATGGACGGACACACATCGCTAAATCGCTTTATCTCGTCGAGATATGAATTTCGGCATACCAAATAAGGGGTCTAGGACGAATATTTCGTGGTGTTACATAAACATTTGGAGAGACAATATGTGGCATGGGATAAAAATGTGGTTCTCTACACAGAACCCATTATATATTAGGCAGTAGGCCCGTTATCTAGCAAACACTTTATTGCAATTTACATCAGAGGAAAGGTCAGTAGTTTTTTTTCCATATGTAGGCTACTTTGCGAAACATATATGTCCTCAAGGAATTAAAATATCGACCAAAAATAGAATTTTTATATTTCTCATACAAAAGTAATGGTCTATTTCACCCGCTAAAGAATATCAGATCATCATTCAAAATTGTAGGCATCTTTTTCGACCTATACTCTTACCCGGTGCAAAATTTCGTGACTATTGATGTATAATTGCGACTTCTAGCGAGTTTATTATTACACTACAAACAAATAACGGAATATATTAGGCTGTAACTCCGTTATCCGATCATGCACACCAACATAATTGGCATCAATTGAAAGGTCAAGCGTTCGACTTTCAAGTATATCTCACTTGTCCGGAATGTCACTTCCAGGAATTAAGATATAAGCTGTATATTAAAAATTTTCACAATTTTCACACAAAAGTTTTGGTCCATTTAACCCTCTAAATATTATCCGATCGCCATCTCAAATTGCAAGCTACTTCTTTGTCACATACTCTTACCTTATTTAAAATTACGCGTTGATCGGACTATTATTGAGACCTACAGAGCCGCTAGAAAATTGGATAAATATTATGTTTTTAGTCCATTTCACCCGCTAAATATTTCACGATCATCACCAATAGGAATAGGGATCTATTCTGATCTGAACCCGACCTCCATACAAAATTTCGTGACGATCGGTCCATAATTGCGGCCTGTAGCGTGTTTACAATTTATAATGGACAGACGGACGGACGGACGGACGGACGGACGGACAGACACACATCTCAAAATCGCTTTATCTCGTCGAGATATGAAGATTGGTATACCACATTGGGGGTCTCCGACGAATATTTCGCGGTGTTACATGAATTTTTACCAAAACAAACTTATAATACCCTTTTCCACATTGTGGTATAGGGTATAAAAATGTATTCAGCTAGGTGAAAGGTACCACCTACGGGGCTATATCAAAGAGTCAACCGATCTTAAAATTTTTTGGCTAAAAGGTTTTATAGCTGCAGGGAACTTCATGAGTCAAATTGAGGGTAGTTTCATCAAAACAATGTAGACCCTCAAAAATGGACCCATGTTGACGAATTATAGTGAAGAAATTTCGTGACCACTGGAAATTCCCGAAAATCGGGAGGTACAGTTATATGGGGGATATACCAAAACATGGACCTATATTGACTATTATTTTTGAATAGACAAAATTTTAGCTAAAATTCTCAAAACACCGATCATTACAGCTAGTTCGGTTAAAAATTGCAGCTAAAATTCTCAACATACCGAAAATCGGGAGATGCCGTTATATACTATACCAAAACATGAACCTATGTTGACGATGTTTGGTGGAGATGTATCATGACCACTGAGAACCTCAAATGACAAATTACAGCTAGTTCGATTAAAAATTGTAGCTAAAATTCTCAAAATACCGAAAATCGGGAGGTACGGTTATAAGGGGACATACCAACACATGGACCCATGTTGACGATGTTTGGTGGAGATGTTTCATGACCACTGAGAACTTCAAATGTCAAATTACAGCTATTTCGGTTAAAAACTGTAGCTAAAATTCTCAAAATACCGAAAATCGGGAGGTACCGCTATATGGGGGCTATACCAAAACATGGACCTATGTTAACGATGTTTGGTGGAGATATTTTATGACCACTGAGAACCTCAAATGGCAAATTACAGCTAGTTCGATTAAAAATTGTAGCTAAAATTAGGGGATGGAAGATACCAAGCAACGGTCCTGACCGGTTTTAACATGGCAAAGCCCAGGATTTATCTTGGTCCCTCTTTCATCCCAAGTGGACACTGACCTCCCCGTGGTGTCACCTTGGGGAACTGCCTTTAACACCCGTTAAAGGTAGTGAGCTAACATGTGCCGCGCGTTCACCCATAAGTACGTTAAAAACTTGGGTTTGGGCGTCGGGCTAGTAACCCCCCCCCCCTAGAAAAAAGCAGCCTACTATGAAAAAACAAAAGAAAAGAAAAACAAACCCCTCTAAAGTTGACGACCCCCGCAAACGTTTTAAGGACCATGATCTGCGAATCTGCACCTGGAATGTTCGCACTCTTTATAGAGAAGATGCAGTGTACGCGCTGGCAGATGTACTTGAAAAGTACAAGGCCGACATTACTGCCATACAGGAAATACGATGGACTGGGAAAGATGTCACAACAACACCTAAAGGTGACGCACTGTATTATAGCTGCCATGACACAAAGCATGAGTTTGGTTGCGGTTTTGTAGTTGGTCAGAGGTTAAAACATCTGGTCTCCAGCTTCACCCCAGTGAATGAAAGACTTGCTACAATTCGATTAAAAGCTAAATTCTTCAACATCAACTTTATTTGCGCTCATGCTCCTAGAGAAGAAAAGGACGAACAAAACAAAGATATATTTTACGAGCAATTAGAAAAAACATATGACCGTTGCCCTGAGAGAATATCTTTGGCCCAACAGTCGGCAATTTAATTCTCCACAGTGAAACATCTGACAATGGTATGAGGCTGATAGACTTTGCAGCTGCAAAAAACATGGTAGTTAGCAGTACCAGATTTAATCACCTCGATATTTATAAGGGCACCCGGCTGTCTCCAGATCAAAGAACAAGTAATCAAATTGATCATGTTGTGATAGATGGAAGACATTCATCGAGCGTGTTGGATGTGCGATCGTTCCGAGGCGCTAACATTGATTCGGAACACTAGCTTGTTGCAACGAAGGTACGTACCCGTCTAAACGTTGCAAATAAAGCACGAACAGACACAACGCGGAAGTTGGACATCGATAGGCTGCAAACACAACAGATAGCCCCTCAACTAGCCCAATTGCTTAATGAGAGCATTCCTTGTCCCGATAACATATCAACACAATGGTAAAATATTGCCTATTACATGGAAACAGCCGCAAAATCCATACTTGGATACCAGAGACCTCCACAAAGCAATTCATGGTCAGGAGTTTCGTGCTGTTACCGAAGAGAAAAATGAGGCATATAGAGCTACTTTACAATCAGTAGCAACGCGTAGCGCACGAGAGAGATATCGGGAGAAAAGGAGAGAAGAGAAACGTCTTTTCCGCAAGAAAAAGAGAGAAATGGAAAAGCGGGAGTGTGAAAAATCGAGATGTACAGGAGCCAGAATGAAGTCCGAAAATTCTACCAAAGAGTGAAACATCAAACAGATGGCTTTGGTACAGGCACATCCTCCTGTTGAGACCAGCAAGGTAATCTGGTAACAGATACAGATAGCGTGCTCAGGATATGGAAGGAATATTTCTCCAATCTGCTGGTATCCAATAGTAGCGAAGACGATGATACCACAGATCCAATCCCAGAAGATGGTATAGAATGTAAACCGCCTGGCCAAGATGAGGTAAAAAGAGCAATCAACCGGCTGAAGAATAATAAAGCAGCAGGAGCCGATGGCTTACCAGCCGAGCTGTTTAAAACCGGAGGCGACGCGCTAATAAGGTGTATGCATCAGCTAGTTACCACCATCTGGCAGGAAGAACGCGTACCCAACGATTGGAACCTGAGCATCCTATGTCCCGTCCATAAGAAAGGAGACAAGAATGTATTGCAACTATAGGGGCACAAGTCTTCTCCCTATTGCCTATAAGATAGTGCCAGGGATATTGTGCGAACGACTACCAATGGTCAACGAAATAATTGGACCATACCAATGTGCTTTAGACCTGGCAAGTGCACCATTGACCGTGCGGCAAATCCTGGAGAACACCCAAAAGATGCACACAAATCACCTTTTTGTCGATTATAAAGCAGCATTCGACAGTTCCCTCCGATCAAAGGCATTCCATGCAATGTCTGAATTTGGTATACCCGCAAAGCTCATTCGGCTTTGTAAGATGACTTTAACTGATACTAGGTCCACAGTTAAAATTGGAAAGAACCTCTCCGAACAGTTCAGTACCAAAAGAGGTTTCAGACAAGGAGACAGCCTTTCGTGTGACCTATTCAACATTTTCCTGGAAAAGGTAATACGAGATGCAAATGTCAAAATAAATGGCACAATTTAACCAATAGCCGCATGTTACTTGCTTATGCTGATGACATAGACATCATGGGACGATCAGTAAAGGAAGTAACTGATACCTTTAGAAAGGTCGGAGCAGAATCTGCGAAAGTGGGTCTGGCGGTAAACGGCGAGAAGACCAAATTGATGGTGTCAACGCGCAAAGCGTCCATAGAGCTCGGACGAACTGTGGAAGTTGTTAACTATAATTTTAAGGTAGTTAAAGACTTCGTATACCTCGGCACTGCCATAAACACAACAAACAACATCAGTTGTGAAATAAGATGAAGAATTGTATTGGCCAACAGATGCTACTATGGTTTAAGTAAGCAATTTAAAAACAAAGCCACATCTCGTCAAACAAAAATAACACTATACAAAATGCTGATACTACCCGTGCTAATGTATGGCTCCGAAGCATGGGTACATGCGCAAGCAGATAAGGCAGTGCTGGGTGTGTTTGAGAGAAAAATTCTTCGAAAGATCTACGGGCCGATTTGCGTTGACGGTGAATATCGATGTCGTATGAACCACTAGCTATATCAGCTATACAAAGACATGAATATAGTTAAACGTATCGAGATGCAACGATTGCCATGGCTAGGCCATATCATAAGAATGAGCGATGATGGACCCGCTAAAAAGGCGTTTGAATACATGCCACATGGCGGTGCACGCAGAATGGGGAGGCCTAAGCTTCGATGGAGCATACAAGTGGATGAAGAAATGAAAAGGCGCTGTATTCCAGAGAGAATTGGAGATCTTTTCTTAGTTCGGTCTATGGAACAAATGTTCTGTAATTGGCCAGCTAAGTAAGTAAGTACTCGTAATACCGAACGCATACATATCCTTCCGATGTTCTCTCCGATGTTGACATATGTTGGATGCGGATCTGGTAAACGGAAAGGATCCATTGCCCGGTTTTTTTCTATCCCAGCACGGAACACAGGAGCTCGGAGCAGGTATTCTGGCATATATTGCCACTCCCATGTGAAAAAGAATATACGAACACAAACAAACAAATAATTTTTGAGGTGATGGTTCCTGGTAAAGATTTGTCTACGCCGATTATTGCCCTGGCAATTTTTAAATGGACACCATTTCCTTTGTCTTTATCAGACAGGCTAGTGAGATGTAGTAATGTCCCACCACAAGTATAGTACCATTACACTGTGCGACAAAACAAAAAATGACAAGGAAACTGTGTAGATTATGAAAGTAGAGCTTAAAATATGAGCCAGGTGTATCGGCGTTTTAAAGTTTACATCGGAAAGTAACCAAAGTAGGCGGGGCAAATTCCGCCCATTTGTAGTTTCTCGAAATATTCGAGTTAAGATATCTTGGAATTCTTGCATTTTAGAATTTAAAAATTTTAACCCTCATGCGGTTCATCAAACGGGTCTTTTTTGTCCTTTTTTCGAAAATCTTTCAAAAACTCCTTTAAAATGTGATCATATCAAATCCAAATATTCTACAAAATTGTTCGCAAAAAAAAATTACTATAGGTCTCAGAATACACCAAATCTGTAAATCTTATCTAATCGCCAGGAATCTCTAAAAATGAAAAACATTTTATGGTTAAAGTCGGACTTCATCTGAGTTTATTCAAAATTGTCCCGCAAAACATAATTTTAGAGAGATGACGTCAAAGATAGAAATATTCTTCGTCAAATTTCACTATCGGTCGCGAAAGAAATGATATTTCTGTTTACATTATACGAGTATATCATGAAAATATCGGTATCGATTTTGCTGAAATAACATGAAAATATATCCCAATTTTTTATGTAATTTGTTTCCTTCTTTTTTCGAGTTAATACGTGAAAGTAATATGAATCTTGGTTCTACCTAAAAAGTGTCAAAAGAAGAAAAATTCTACACAAAATTTCACTATGAGTTTCAGAATAAACCATATATCTAGGTATAACATTTTCTTAAGAAAATTAGATTAGAAATGTATATAGTTTAGAATGAAATTATTTGTTTTAATTTTGGACTGTTAATTTTACATAATTCCATACTGAATCAAATTCTAACAATTTCCTTCACTTTTTGGAGATGTGGTGTTGGTGGTATTGTAGTGAATATATATTCGAAAAATATAGAAAACCCAGATCGGACTTTGTAAAATTGCGTATTTTTAGTACTTTTAACATAAATTAAATCGTGGTCAAAAATAATACAATGATGAAGTAACTCCTGCTTTGTTGAAATTTACGGAGGTAAGCCTAGAAATTTACATAAATAGCTGCATCATGGATGACCATAACAAATCCAGTTAAGATTTAGCCATTTATGTAAATTTCTAGGGTTAATTCCGTAAATGGAAGGAAAAATTTCATCAAAAATTTGGGAAATATTTTCATGTTTTTTTCAGCAAAATTGATACTGATATTTCCATGATATATAATGCAAGTAGACATTTCATTTCTTTGGCAATCCATAGTGAAATTTGACGAAGAACATTTTTGTGTCTGACGGCATCTCTCAAAATTATTTTTTCTGGGACAATTTTGAATAAACTCAGATGAAGTCCGACTTTAACCATAAAACGTGTTTCCATTTTAAGAGATTCCTGGCGATTAGATAAGATTTACAGATTTGGTGTATTCTGAGACCTCTAGTAAAATTTTATGGCGAACATTTCTGTAAAATATTTGGATTTTATAAGATCACATTTTAAAGGAGTTTTTGAAAGATTTTCGAAAAAGAGGAGCAAAAAGTCCTCTTTGATGAACCGCATGATTGTAATGGTTTTTAACAAAAATATTCCCCACATCTTTCTCTGTAAAGTTTCCCAAAGACACTATATACCTAAAATGCAAGAATTCCTAGATATCTTAACTCGAATATTTCGAAAAAACTAGAAATAGCCGGAAATTGCCCAGCCTATTTTGGTTACTTTCCGATACAAACTTTAAAAACGCCAATACACGTGTCACATACTTTTAGCTCTACTTTCATAATCTACCCAGCTTTTCCCATCATTTTGAAAAAAATTGAATTTTGTTGCACAGTGTTATCTTTCTCCTACTTGTAGAAGACCATGAATCTCTTCACATCCCAGGTTTGGCTTTTATTGCGGAAGATTTCTAGCATGCACTCCCTCATATCCCGTGACGTACACCGCAACATTGGTCAGGTGAGGAATTTCGTTATTCCTTTAATTTGCCACTTTAACATGGAGTTATACTAGAGCTGAACGATAACTATCTGGCCTAACAAGGAAAACGCGAATACTTACCATCAAAAACGGTTTTATTTTTTTAAGTAGTCTCTAGCATGATTTATACACTTTTTCGTGCTTTCGTACTCTTTCCACTCCGATTGAGACACCTCCATGGTTTTGAAAGAATTGCCCAAGGATGCCTCTATCTCATGGTATTTAACATGGCGATCTCATATTATCCGTTCATGCACGGCATATTTTTTTCTGGCACAACGACCGATTTTGGGCGACCCTCACGACCACGTTGAATTCATTAAACTAGGTTTTCATGGTCCCTTATCGACATACAAAGATTTAATTTGATCGATACATTCATGTGGTGATTTTCCACGTCGAATCTTGTGAAAATTTCTTGGACGAAAATGTTCACAAGTAAATTCCTTCTTTTTGCAAAGTGATTTGTTCAAGTCACTGTAAACAACATATAACATGGCCGTACGACAAACTGTTCTAAGTAAGTCTTGGCTAAAAACTGTCAAACTTTCCAAAAAAATTTCAAGTGGCTCCTGGCAATATGTGGTGTTGATGATTGTTATTGGTCTACGCCCTTGTAGAATGTGGTCCAAGAGTTTGTCGTTGACCACATTCCCAATGGTCTTCTAATTGTCCTAAGGAAGTCTGCCAAACAGTCTACTGGTGCCAATCAACGCATAACACAGTTCGTCACTATCTTGCCTTTTTACTACCTTGGGGTAAATTGAAGACGGCTCCTTTCCAGTCTTCGCCGCCATGTTCCTCTTCTGAAAGTCGATTTCAGTTCAAAGTTTCCAGATTTTTCAGAAGATTCGCTATATTGTCCACTGGCAAAAAGTTCTAGGCGCATTCTCCTCTGCGTGTGTCTTGTCGAGGTTTACTCAGGCCTTTTAAAGTTGGGAAGATAGTTTCTTCTTCGATGGTTTTGCAGTTTTTGTCCTTCGTGAGGTCTTAACATCATAGCCCCTTACTAATAAGTGGAGGAAGTGTTTTTAGCCTCTTTTAGAGAATACTGTTTTTTTGTTTAGTCGCGCCAGGTATTTATTAAACTTCCGCAGTTGAGCCTCTGACGATGCTGCTTCCTTTCTGTTGTGAGCTTCGCGATGCTCTCCTTCACTTTGTCCTCCATACTGTAGAAACTCCTTTTGTAGGGATTTCTAAAACGGTTTAAGTTGCTTATTCGTAGTCAGAGTCGCTCCCAGTCTCTATTGGTTGGGTCAAGATTAAACTCTCCCTGAGCTTCCCCGTCTCCCCCTCCTCATCTTGTTTTTCCTGTATGTTGTGTGCTCGTAGCAGTACCTTCGATTACAGATGTCAAGGCACCCACATCTTTAGGAGAGAGTTGTTCAAGATCTCTGGATGATGACGAGGTGTGACTCGTCGCTAGATCACTAATCCTCCCCGGCAATGGGTTATTTAGGCTATGCATCGCGACTTTAATACCTAATCCTTTTTCCACTTCCGTTTTTGGTTTTAGGGGAAAATTTTCATTGTCAGTGTTTTGTTCTCGGAAACCCTAAAATTTGAGTATAGGAATGGATGTCTTGCACATTTCCATTAACATTTATATGTGTTCTTGCATTTTTGATGTAAATTAAAATAAAGTGATTTACTCTCATCTAATGCCAACAAATGTCATGTCATTTATTGCTTCAATACTTTTCTGCTTCATTATCTTTTACCAGAAAATGTAATATTTGTTGAGAATCCATTTAAAAATACTAATAAATAAATCCTCTCATTTGCTAAATGATCACAAATACAAATTAAAACCATTAGTCTGTACTAAGCACTTAGATTAAAAACATACATTTCGAACACACACACATGCACAAACATAAACACATAACCTGACAATACAACTAAATGCATTATCCAAAATAAACTTTTATTTGACCAACTTATATTGATTTTAAATTAAGCCATAAATACTTTGCGAGTCATTAATTCTATTTGTTGTTGATATGGTTGATGTCAGCCGGACCATTATTGTTATTTGTTCTTGATGTTGTTTTATATATGTATGTATTGTGTTTGTTGTTGCCATACGATTTTTGAGGTTGTGTAGTCAGCCAGCCAGCCGTTCGGTAGGTTGTTGCTGTGTTGCACATTTGTCAACCTCGTCTTACTAATTTCCATATTATTTTTTTTTTGTACACCCAATAACAATGTCAGATGGAGAGAGGGGTTAAGTGAAAGACTACAAATATCCCCTCAATTACGTCTAGTAATTATGTAAAAATCCATTAAATGATGCAGATATATATGCACGTGTTCATGTATGCATGTATTTGTGTACTTCACGTACTAATATAGGCGCTTAAAGTCCAGCAAATTTGTTGTCTACAAATAACAATAATAATGAAAGAGTTTGCATTTGATATGTAAACTGTTATTTGCGTGAACATAAGAGTGTAATGAATTAATGTGCAAGATTATATCACTCGCTACAGAAATATTTTTCAAAAAATTCTTTGTTAATGGTATTGAGTGCCCAATCAAATCTGACAAAATAAGATCAAGATAAGGTAGAAGAAACTGATGACTGCCAGCCGAAGAGTATAAGATTGTTGCTTAGATTCAAATTTCATTACATGAAAATTATTCTAATCCTAAGGATCTCATAACTGACATTGTCGGAACATCGTCACGGGCGCCTGGAGTTTCTTTCATGTCCTTTTCGTCCTTTATTTTTTGAACCGTAGTAAAAGTACCACAAGATTACTTAAAACCGGTTCCAAAATCGGTTTTAATATCAGAATATCCGGTTCAAAAATTTAGATAACCGGATCTATCCTCCAATAAAATTTGTTATTAACGTGCTCGTCATTACAAGAGCTATTTATTGTAAGTATTTCAGAAGCACCACAGACTAATAACGAATATAGAAAAAAAAACATAGTTTTCTGAACAAAAACCGGGTAAATGTCAAAAAAGACCATGAAAACGGGGAAATATCGATTGGTCATCAATGAGAACCGTACCTAAAATCTTCTGAACAACATTTTTGTAGAATATTTGGATGCTGTAAAATCTCATCTTGTGGTACTTTTACTACGGTTCAAAAAATAAAGGACGAAAAGGACATGAAAGGAATTGAGTTAGAGGGATGAAATATTCTACAAAAAGATTCACAATTCGATTTGACTGAAAACATGTAATGTCAAACTGAAGCTACAGTAACGGTTTAGAGAGATATAAAGCTATTTTCTCACAAATCAAGAGGCCAAAATTAAACCATTAATCGCGCAATATCTCGGATACTTGACCTATGGTGAAAATTTCCTTTTGAGTTCTTAGTACACTCACCAAGATCTTTCATCTGCAAAAGGAATTTTCCATACACTGCCGTTGAGTCCCATTTTGTAGCACAGTGTAATTTATCGATATTTTCCGAAAAAATTGCACCTTCTCGAGGCCATAACTACCTGAAGGAGCGTTCCAATGCTTTTGCGATGTTCTAGAGAGTTCTTTACTATTGTCTTGGCTACAATTGTTGTCTTTGCGTTGGATCGAAAATCTCAGTGGTTTGGTTGTTATATGCCAAAATATCCAAAAATATTTGAAAAAAAACTTCAAGTCAAAATCCGGGGGCTCGATTTTCACCGTAGACATATGGTCTAGTTGACTTTTTTGCTCAGTACAATCCCAAGAATCAGAAACTCCAGGCGCCCGATAAAACTTTTTTCCTTCCATACAAATCGCCCCGGCCGAACATACATATATTTAAACAAGTAAGAAGGCGTTAAGTTCGGCCGGACCGAACTTGTTGTACCCTCCACAACGAGCTGTATTTAAGTAAAATGGAACAATTAGTTTCCTTTCGTTTATTAAGAAGACTGAATACCAAATTTCAACAATTACAGTAAAATAATGTAGCTAACTTTCAAAATACCGAAATTCGGCAGGTACCGTTCTACTATATCAAAACGTTGATCTATACAGACACATTTTGGCGGAAAATTTTATACTCAACGAAGACTAAATACCATATTTTCGATATTTCGGTAAGATAATGTGGCTAAAAAAATAAAAAAAAACATAAGGTACGCTTCTATGGTGGATATAGGAAGATGTCGACCTATTCTGATAATTCTGTTGTGGAATATTTTATAACCCCATGGAAGACTAAACAAAAAATTTAAGCCATTTCGGTGTGATAATGACGCTCAGAGTTACGAAAGGCGGGAGGTACCGTTCTATGGCGGCAATATGAGGGCGTTAACCTCTATCTGCAAACATTAGGTGGAATATTGAGGCCACAACCTTTAAAGTAGCGAAAATTGGGATGAGCCGTCCTATGGGGGCTATATGAAGGCGTAAACCCATACCGACAAATAAAGAGGAGGAGTTAGAAACCCCCCAAAGAAGACAATATACCAAATTTCAGCCATTTCGATGCATTATTGTGGCCATAACCTTCAAAATACCGAAAGTCGGGTGGTACCGTTCTATGTGGGCTATATGAAGGCGTGGACTTATACCGATAAATTAAGAGGGGAAAGTTGAAAGCCCTCAACGAAGACTAAATACCAAATTCTAGCCATTTAGATGGCTTATTATGGCCATAACCTTCAAATGCCGATATTGGGAAAATTGGGAAGGTGTTGAATATTGAACCCACAACCCTCAAAATACCGAAAATCGGGATATACCGTTCTATGGGTGCTATAGGAAGGCTTGGACTTATACCGACAAATTTCATATTGAAAGATTTATACCACCAATGAAGACTAAATACAAATTTCAGCAATTTCGGTGTAATATTGAGGTCACAACCTTCAAAATACCGAAAATTGGGATGTACCGTAATATGGGGGTTATATGAAAGTGAAGACCCATACCGACAAATTAAAAGGGGAAAGTTGGAAACCCCCAACGAAGACTAAATACCAAATTCCAGCCATTTCGATGGATTATTGTTGCAAAAACCTTACCGTACCGTTCTATGGGAGCTATATTAAGGCGTGGACCTGTATCGAAAAATTTCTGGGGGAAAGTTTTATACCCCTAACGAAGAATAAATACCAAATCAAAACGTGGACCGATATAGCCCACTTGCAACACCAAACACGCTAGGAGTAATAGAAACTTCTATACCAAATTACACAGCTCTATCTTTAAAATTGCGAGCTGTATCTTAATTTCAACAGACGGACGGAAAGACAGACTGACATGGTTATATCGACTTAGAATTTTACCCTGATCACGAATATATATACTTTATAGGGTCTCCGACGAATATTTCGATGTGTTACAAACGGAATGACACATTTGATTATACACTCCATATTAAGGTGGTGGGTATAAACAACGTTAGACGAAAGCCCACTTGAGATATTTTTTTTTTTGTCATGATGGGATTCTTTAAGAAAATTTACGATTTTAAGCTGGTGATGCCTGATAAATATTCTTTATATTATTATTATTTTTAAAGTAAGCCCAGCTTAATCTCCTATTGGTTGTTTTCAAATTTAAAAAACAACAAGTTCTTAAATTGGATGATTTACTTTAGGGAAAGGCAGAGAATACAAGTTTCGTCCAACGCCACATGGACTCATCAGTTCTTTTAGTTTTTTGTATTGAAACAAATAACTCTTCCCCAATTTGATGACGACTCGAGCTCAAGAATAATTGTGACCGACGAATTCGTTTAAATGCGAATTCAACAGAAACATTCAAAAACTCTCGTAACCGCATATGCAAACCAAATTAAATTATTCTTTATAAATATAATAGGGACATCCTATTATATCAATTATTGCATCTATTTACACATTTACAGGCACTCTCGGAGCAAAATTGCATGGTTTTAGCTTGTTTTGTTAGTGACACACAAAAACACATACCTACACATGTGATTATTTTAGAACACAAACATATTTAAAGTAATTACGCAATACACTGACATTTACAATTACCATAGACGACCATCGTGGCAAATAGACAATCAAAGAGACCCATTTGAAATAACAACAATAAACCAAAGCGAACAAACGTAACTAAACCAAATACATTGGTGGTGGTGCCACAAAAAAAAAAAAACACTACAACAGACGGGAATGAAATGGTCATCAAACAAAGTGGTACCTACTCATACTAATTAATAATGTGTTTAAAAGCATGTGTTGCTTTAAACTAAATAAATTCCTAAAATTTTTTTCACAACTTTTGATGCAAAAGAGTTCAGAACCGTTTTTCCTGGCCAAAAATCTGTTACGTTTCAACGGTCCAGCGGTTGCACAGGAATTCAAGGTCAAAGTTATAAATTTAAGTTTTATATGTTCTAACTATTTCAAAAAGTCAAACCCCAATAAACAAACCATAAAAATACAAAATTTAAAAAAAAATTGGAAAATTTTATTTTTAAAATATTTTTTTTATTTTTTTTTTTAATTTAATTTTTTTCCCAAATTGAAAAAAAATACTCCTTGGGTTTTCATAAAACTCTTATAACTCTTATAAGAACATATATATTAAAAAAATTTCCATTTGTGTAAAAAAGCTATAATTTATATGGGAAACGGTATGAAAAAACACAAATTTTTACCCATGTAATTTCAAAAAGTTTAAAAAAGTGTTGAACGGACGGAACGGGACTGGTACAAAAGAATATATGGGCTGAAAGAGGACACTCTCGGCCATCATTCTGTGAAAAAGGAACTTTGTTCCAAGTTGTTCCTAAAAAGTTGTAGTTCACGAAACTTGGAATTTCACTAAAATTTATTACCTGAGCAAAAATAAAATAGCTAATTTCGTGTAAACGCTACGGTAATTTGTTAAAACGTCTACTAAAGGCAACAATCCTACCTAACTAACAAAAACAATGAAATGGAAATAGCTGTTCTTTCTCCAGAAATTCGCAAAAATTGTGTATTTTCCAAAACTGGGTTACATTTTTCGTCCACAGTTTGTTAACTTATAATTGTAACGACTACAATCCAGATAGTTAGTAGTTGAATTTGTAATAGAGCATATAACGGGGCGGTGGTCGGAGGGTATTTCATAGTCTAGAACATCAACAGTTAAGTCAAGGGTTGAATTGCTTAAAATGATGTCTATGACTGAAGAGTTACGATTATGTTGGTAAGGGTAATATGTAGGATTAACAGGATGAAAGACAAAAAAGTTACTATTTAATTGGAGATTGTACAATACATTTCCTGCGGTGTTGTTGGTAGTACAATTCCATGATATGTGTTTGGCATTGAAATCTCCCAAAACAAGAAAATCTTTGTCATGATTTGTTAACTTTTTCACATCATTACAAAACGAAGACGCGTATTTGGGCGAATATGCTGATGAAATAATAACAGACTTGTTATTAATTGAAATTTCTACAGAGAGATTTTCAATAAGTTGAGTGGAACATAAAGGTAAAAGTTTATGCCTGATATTTCTTCTTACGAAAATCGCAACTCCACCTCCTCTTGAATTGTCCCTGTCGTTGCGATATATAATGTAGTTTTTGAATGTAAGTCTGTGGATGGATTTGAGATGGGTTTCGTTGACGCAAGCAATATGAATATTTTCTTTCTCGATTAAATATTCAAATTGTCGCGCATGACATATATTCGTAATACCATTGGCATTCCAATGGAGTACGTTAATCAAGTTAGATCTATGGAAGTCCATAAGCATGTTTAACCATAGACATCACCACTTGTATTTGCTGAATTTTTGTTGTACAGCTTTGAAGGTCGCCTAATGCTTTTGTAAAAATATCGAAGAGCTCATCGATGGTAAACATATCATTGCGGCCGTTTAGTTGACCTGCATACGAAACTGTACCATAATTATGGTTGTTGTTTTTGTTGTTGTTG
Organism: Musca autumnalis; assembly: GCF_047663935.1. NCBI lineage: Eukaryota > Metazoa > Arthropoda > Insecta > Diptera > Muscidae > Musca > Musca autumnalis. The sequence goes on along the minus strand of NW_027411977.1, from coordinate 199,792,484 downwards.
TCCATAGGAGCGAACATTGCGGGAGAAAACATAGTTGACGTCTGTTGTTTATTGTTGTTACGTCTGCTATTTTTATTTGTTGGTCTGGTTCTAGTTTCCAAATATTGCGAACGCAAAGGGCAGTTGATGTCATTCGCGGAATGATCTGTTCTATCATACCCTTGTTTCTTGCAGTTAAAACACGAGAAAACTGCAGGTGTTTTTTGTTGCTTAGTGAGTGGACACTCAGTGCTTTGATGCTGTTGGGCGCATATCATGCAAGCAGACTTGCGATTACAGTGCTCTCCGCCGTGCCCATACATTAGGCAATTCCAGCATTGAGTCGGATTGTCTCTCTTTTTGGATTTATATTTCTTCCAAGTTGCTATAATCTTGCAAATAGTCTTGACATTTTGTAAAGATTTAGGATTGAAATTTTTTCTGACGAATTGCACTTTATAAACTGCATTGCTCGGGGAGCTGTATCGCGTGATAACTTCCGTAACCTGAGTAGGTGATAGGTTATACTCTTCTAGTTCTTGCTTAATATCGGAGGTGCTAAGCTTTGGCAGACCATAAAGGAATATGGTATATAGACGGTTTTCTTTGGGATTGTAGGAGTGGAACTCGATATTTTTTTCAAGTAGTAGTTTTTTATATTTCTCATACAATTCCATATTTGGTGGGAATACTTTTGTTCCTATTGATGTACGTTTATACACGGAATCTTTACCTAGCAGATTTTGTACTTCAAGCAAAGTTGTAGTAGACTCAACCACTATTGGTGGTGGTTTAGCTGGTTTTATTGGGGCAGTGTTGGCCTCCTGTTCTAATTCCATGTCATCAGGAACGGCTAAAGCGCTAAAGCGATTAGCACTGGTGGTTGGAATATTTAAAAATGTGTTTAGAGGAACAGGACGAGACCTGTTGTTATTAAGTCTCGCTGATTTCTTCATTGCCATTGGGAATGACTTGGCCGCTGGGGCCATTGTTGTGTACGATTTAAACTCGTGTATAAATTGTCTAGGTTTTTAGCAGAGTACGTAAAAATACTTTAAATAACATTTCCAATCGTTTCGTTTCGTATTTTCCATAGGAACAATACAAAACGAAACATAACCCTCGTTGGCCGAGCTCGCTGTTTAGTTTTGTTTTGTTTATATTCGTGAGTGCGAACAAAACGAAAAGCGAAAAGTACTCAACTCCACAAGAGCAGATAGAAAACGGAATAGTACTAAACACATGTGAATAAATCAAAAACGTTTGGTGGTTGATAAAATTCACAGTGGTATGCTGATGATCTTATAGGGTTGTTAAGCAATCACATGTGTGTGTGTGTCTGAGTGCGTCATTGACAATACGCATGGCAAAGGTTTCCCAAAAATAATTCTTGTTTCGGTGGTGAATGAAACAACTCGGCAAAGCATAACCGAAGTTACATTTCCGGGAACAAATCTAGTTTAGTAAAAACTCTCCGATTTTTTTGAAATTTGAAAATTTACTTAAAAAAAGTGATGAATTTAGAAAAACTCTGGACCCAGTGAAGGTTTATGGAAAAACCCGGGTCCAAAAAGAGGTATTTTGGTTATAACTTCTGAACCCCTGGAGATAACCCCATCATATGACCACTTGTTGGATAGGTATTTTCATAAGCTTTCCAACGATACCCATTTTGTAAGAATCGGTTCAGTAGAACCGGGTCTATCGGGTACCGGGTACCCTGACTTTCGGGTCGAATAACCGGGTAACCGGGTCCGTCCCCCAAGAAAATTTTATATTCCCGTAATCAGCGTAAAAATATCTACCTATGGAAAAAATTTCGAAAAAATCGGAGAGTTTTTACTAAACTAGATTTAAGCCCATTTCCGCAATCGTACGGTTTCCATCTTTTTACATTGAAAAGTTTGTGTTTTTGTTTTGGTTGTGAGAATGAAACGATTCAGAGAAGCTGAAAAGTTTGTGGTTTTGTGTGATTGGTACGGGAATCGTTTTGTTTGTTTCCGTTCATTGGTTTTTAGTTCGTTGTAAGAAAATAACAACAAAGAACCGAGACAAAATCACACGATCAACGTAAATATGAGAAAAGAATATTACACTTTCCGATTTTTAGCAGACACGACCGTTCTCTACAGAATCAAGTAACGAACTGAGGTTTTTGTCGATAAAAATAAAATATAATTTAAAAAATTAAGTTTCAGTGTTTTATTAAGAAATGCACATAAAACTAGGAAATAATTTGTCGCTTAGCCTCAATAAATATATTCTTCCTCGTGATGTAATCTCTCAAAAAAAAAACGCTTGCAAGAATTTATTTTGATATTGGACGTAAGGGAGAGAAACTCACACTGTTAATTTTTTCTTTAATAAAACGATATAAGTATCTTTATTTACTAAAAAATATCACTACACTACAATTAACACTTGCAGGCTAATGCAATAATGACACAAAAATGGGTGGTCGATGATGCTGGAACATTGTAAGTACAGCAGCGGTTTGATGGCGTTGAAGTTGGGGCTTATCACAATTTAAAACGGCAGCATCGGCCCGATGACGACGAGTTGTGATGATGGCAGCTTCAGCAAAGCAGCGGCCCGATAACAACGTTTTCTGTTAGTGGCGGCGTTTATAAAAATGCTACCCGATGAATTGTGATGGTTGCGGCATTGACACAATAGCGACCCGATGGGTATAACGACGAATGGTGATGGTGGCAGCTTTGACACAACAACAGCCTGATGATGACGCGCTGTGATGGCTGCAGATTTGTCACAACAACTGCCCGATGCTTACAACGATGAAACGTGGTGGCACTGTTCTGACACGGTTAGTCGGCGTCAACGCAGCCCGAAGAATAGAGTGTATTGCTACAGCTCTCACTTGGCCCTGCGGTCAGTCGGCGTCAATGTCGCCCGAAGAATAGAGTGTATTGCTACAGCTCTCACTTGGCCCTGCGCCCGGTCCAGTCACCACAAGGAGTTACGGCTTATTGTTCAGCTTACTAAGGCTTCGACCAACCGAAGTTGCGCACCTTTTCTTCTTCCCAGTCAACCTCACTCATCAGCCATCAACAGACGACTGTCACGATTGTGTGAACAACACCTCCTTTTATACCACTTCGGCTGATCGTTCCATCCAACCATTACTTCCACACAGGCAATGTTTACATTTATTTGTGCTGTCAGTTGTACCATTATCTGTCGCTCTAGTACTACTATTCACAGCTAGGGTACTTCTTATGCATTATGTGTTGATGCTTACGCTATCCGCTAGGTGGAATATTTGACCGTTAATATTTGAGACAATTATTGTTTAAATTCATTAATATTAAAAATGTGACCAAAAACGAATATGATGACCTTTGGTCGTTACACGTTATATAAAGGCTATACCAAAATCTGGACATATGTCCATAATTTTTGGTGGGAAGTTTCTGTACCATTGGGGACTCCAAATGCCAAGTTACAGCCAATTCGGCTTAAAATGAATATAAAATCCTCAAAATTTTTGGTGGGGAAATGTCTGTATCATTGGAAATGCCAAATGACAGCTAATTTGGGCAAAAATGAAGATAAAATCCTCAAAATACCTGAAATCGATTGGTCAACTGCAACTGTGTGGAAAATGAGTTACAAGAGTTGAAATGCTAGTTAAATAAAACACCGTTAAAACACTGTAAAATGGACCAATCTTTGTTTTAATTTCATATTCATGTATTGTCATCCAAATCTGAAAAGTGTGCAAAGTTTTAGTCCGATTGGTCAACTGCAACTGTGTCAAAATTGAGTTACCAGATTTTAAATACAATTTAAATAAAACACCGTTAAAAACACTGTAAAATGAATCAATTTTTTGTTTTAATTTCATATTCATGTATTGTCATCCACATCTAAAAAGTGTGCAAAGTTGTAGTCCGATTGGTCAGATTTGAAATGCAATTTAAATAAAACACCGTTAAAACACTATAAAATGTACCAATATTGGTTTTGATTCCATACTCATGTATTGTCATATAAATCTGAAAAGTGTGCAAAGTTTCAGTTCGATTGGTCAACTGCAACTATGTTAAAAATGAGTTATCAGATTTGAACTAAACGGACCAAAGCAAGTTAAATAAAACACTGTAAAAATTATCAATTAAACAACGTTTTCGGATTTATTTTTTGAAAACGGTTGATCTAATCAAAAAGTGGCTAAAGTAAATATTTTAGACAGAAAAATTATCTACAAGTTTTACCCTTATAATTTTTTTCTTAGAAGGAACCATTCTTGAAATATAGCTGTTCTTAAAACACATGATTTTTATGCACTTATAAGGGAAATATGCACATATTCATACGAACCGGCTAAAATAAGCGAAGTAATCGGGTCTGCCCCCCCCAAAAAATATATATTTTCTTGAAGATCGAAATTATAGCTATCTTCTAAAAAAATCCAACAAATTCGGAGTGTGTTTAGTAGAGTTATTCAATGTTAGAGTCATTTTATGCAAAAATAGCCCATTTAACCCACATGTATAATCGAAAGCCCAACGGGAACGACCCCAACGAAAACTCTCCGATTTTTTTCAAGTTTTGTCCGAAGGTAGGGTTTGTTGCGCTGATTACGGAAATGTATAATTTTCAACGGTTGCGGATCCGGTTCGCCGGTTATTAGACCCGAAAGGCCAAATTTAAAAACCGGGTTAGACCCGGTTCTACTGAACCGATTACTGCAAAGTGGACATCGTTTGAAAGCTTACGGAAGTATCTAACACATAGTGTCGTTACTTTAACCGGTTAGCTTAAGGCCTTAGTAGCCAGAGCTTATCTTTATTATTATATTTATAATTTACTTATAAATATAATTGTAAATAAATAAATAAATAAATACTTTAACCGGTTCGCCTCATAATGTACTCTCGTGATGATCCGATCAAAATTCCGACCTGTAGTGTGATTGCAGAAAAATTGGAAAAAAGGGATGTATTACCGACTATTGCGATATCTCTATTATTTGACCACCTACGCCAATCTACTTTGCATAATTTTAAAGATGGGATTTTCTACTTTCTTAGTCGGGCTTTGCTTATAGATGGTCCCCAACTAAAGGTGCGATATGTGCCATTATAACTAAAATCGCAAAAATGGAAAGTTGGGTTCTATTAGCGACTATTGCGATATCTTCGTTGTGTGACAGCCTACAACAACCTACGTTACATCGTTTCAAAGGCGATATTTTCTACTTTCATTGCCAAGTTTTGCTTTTTATATACCCCTTATAGACGCTGAGATATTTGCTTTGGAATAAAATGTAGACTTTTTCTCCAAATAACTTTTTTGCTCATTCCGACGCCTAATTTTTATCCGACCATCACCAAAATCAATAGGCTTCTTCCCCTCCGGAACCCTCATCAACACCCAAAATTTCGTGACTCTCCGATCAAAATTGCGACCTGTAGCGTGATTTCCAAAATATCTCTGTTATTTGCTCACCTATGCCGACCTAGTTTGCATCATTGTAAAAATGAGATCTTCTACTTTCATTGTCAGGCTTTGCTTTTGAAAAGTCCCTCACCAAAGCTGTGATATTCTTCATTATAATTAAAATCGCAAGAATGAAAATGTGGGTTTTATTTGCCACTATTGTAATATCTCCGTTGTTTGATCACCTACGAGAAATTACTTTACATCATTAGAAAGGTGATATTTTTACTTTTATCGTCAGGTCTTGCTTCTGGTATACCTCATATAGAAGCTGAGATATTCGCTTTGGAAAAAAACCTTGTCTTTTTATCCACATAAGTTTTGTGCCCATTCCGACCCCTGGACATTATTCGACCATCACCAAAATCAGTAGGCTTCTTCCCCTCCCGGACCCTCATCAACACCCAAGGTTTAGATGGACAGACGGACAGACGGACGGACACACATAGCCAGATCAGACTCAGCTCGTCGAGACATTCATTTTGGTATATATAAGTATGGGTCTACGACCATTATTTCGATGCGTTACAAACTTTTTGGGCAAAACCAACTTATAATACCCTCCCCACATAGTGGTGTAGGGTATAAAAATGTAATTAAATAATTTTCACACTTCAACATCAATTAACATTTTAATTTTGCATGATTTCAGTTTGCGTGCCTTATTTGGGGTTTCGATTGTTTTCCCCAACATAATTGTCATTGCATGCAGGGTAACTGTGCAATTATAATGTTGAGAGAGTAAAATGGAAAACTAGGGGAGTTTCTATAGCTGTGTTTTTTTCCTCAACGCTTTCGGATGTTAAATTACAAACAATAAAAAATTGAGTTAAATACTACAACAACAAACAAAAGCATATTAAGTTAAACTAGGGCAATCATATGTTGAAGAATAACACAATATTTTTTGGAGTATTAATATCCTCTTACACCTTCCGTGCATTATGAAAATACCCATACTTTTTTAACTTTTTTAATGTGCAACTTTCTCACTTGACCTCCCATCCATCCTACATATATCACCTAGAAAATCTAGGAAAATATGAAAAACAAATGCAAGTATAATGTAAACGAAAAAAAAAAAACAAAATCTGAAGTAAGAAACATTGTGTCAGCAAAAGATTAGTAATGTTTTTAACATGAATGAGTATCTGATTGATATTGACGTAGCTGTTGTTATTGTTGTTGTCGTTCGTGTTCCCTTGCATGTATGCAAGTAGCTGCAATTCTGTTACTGGTTTGGCGTGGTACACCAACAACGACGAAAGGCATTACCACGCTCGTGATGGAGGTCTTGTTTGCCGATGACATTGATGTATTGCTGTTGCCAGCAGTAGCAGATTTTCTGCCATTACATGCAATTTTGGTTGTGTGGCGAAATAGGGTCCTGATGTTGTTTGCAACATATACAGTAACGGAAGCAGTGATATTATAATGCCAATGCGTATTACACAATTTTAAAAGGAAATGTTGCTTTTTTGTTTCTCCACAAAATGATCGATTGCCAATATTTAATATGCATTTGAATAGACATGTAAGCTATAATTTTCCTTCAAATCGGAAGTGGAATATTAAAAGGGAATAATGATAAAGTTTGAAATAGTGTCATAAATAATTTGGAAATTATTACTTTTACATGTTGTGATTTATATTTAAACACATCAGTAATTGAGTTTTTATAATTTATTTGACAGAGTGTATATTTTTAGGAAATAATAACAAGTAAAAAGTGGTTAAGTTCGGCCGGCCGAACTTTTTATACCCTCCACCATTAAAATATTCTTAACGAAAATGGAAAATATAGTTTCCTTGCCTTCATTTTGACCACGGACGACCCAAATGCCTAAATTATCTAATCTAATCTAAAAATGTGTTTAGTCAGGCGGTACCTAGCTATATCGAAGGGGGGCCATGTTGACAATTTTTGTTTGAACAATTTTGTGACTGCAAGTAACCTAAAATGTCAAATTACGGGTATTCCGTCAAAAAATTTTGCCAAGACCCTGAAAATACCTAAAATTACCAATTTTTGGTGGGGATGCACAGTGGACCCACCAATTGCACTATAGGTAATTTGGACAGGTTTTTAGGCAAAAAGTCGATTTTTGCACTTTTAATATCGCGAGTTTTATAATTTGATTTGAAGAAAGAACAAGTCAAATTATATGGATGTGCAATTTGTTTTAAAAAATATTCAAAACTCGCGGTATAATTCGAAGTTAAAATCAAAATTTCGAAAACAAAATAAAAAATATCAAAACTCAGAGCAGAATTTGAAGGCAATTTGTAAGAGTTTTGTAATAATGAAATACATAGGTATAATATTCAGTGGAATGGTGGCAGTGTGCACTTTCTGTTTTAAGAAATAATTTTCTTCAAAATGTTTGTTACAGCGGAAAAAAACAAAAATTATAGTTTTTTTATTATAGATTTTTACAAAATTGTCCAACTTTGAAATTCTGACATCGGGAATGTCTTCAGAAAAGGGTTCTGAATCAACTACATAATATACTACTGTGCGATTTTTTGCGTTTTTTTAAGTTATATGACTTTTTTAAGGGGGCCCTCCTTGCAGAGAAAATATATATTTTTTTTAATTATTGATTTGGTGAAGAAAATATTAAACACAAAAAAGCATCCGATTTGAACTAAAAATACATTTTCTTTAAAAATATATTCACCATGTGCTGTAAAAATGTACAGAGGTGTCATGGTCAACATTTTTGTTAATTATATATGTAATACGTTCTACCTAGGGATCATGATTGGGCAGTTTATCTGGTCCTTTTAAAAAACTAATATTTATAAATATCTCTTCGCGAATCAATATTTTAAACATATCAATGTTTATAAAATTTTTTTTGGCGGATCAATATTTTAGTTCATTATAACCTTTTTATGGTTTTAACCGCGTTCATTGGGTTGGAATAAATAAAATAGGTAAAATAAGAATAGAGGGTAGGAACAACAAAATTGGTTCGTTATATCCGCCGTTCTCTAAAACCGTGTTCGTCTGTAATATTCATATTAAAGCTTACTTTTAAATACTTTATATTAAAATATTTAAAACAGTGCTTAAATTCGTCGTAAACCGCTTTTGTTTAAAAACGGGCCTGTAAATCTTAACAAATTGTTAGAAATTCTACTCGCGGGGTGAATTTTTGTTCGTTATAATTGAGGTAATTTTAAGAAGTTGAATGTTTGTACAAATATTAAGAAAAAATCTGTGGGAACACAAAATTTTGTTCGTTATAAACGTGGTTTCTTTCATATAAAGCATTACAATTTTATAAAAAGCCCGTAAGTCCACCTCTATTAATTTTTGCCTCAAAAACAGGCCAAATTACCTGTGGTACATTGGCCAAAAATAAAAAATTAATGCCAAAATTTTGGTACAACATCAGACAACACTGACAGCTATGGCATGGCCCTTTTTAAAAATATATTCCTTTTTGTTCCATTCGAACACGATCTTCTTAAGAATAGCTTCAAAATTCGGAACATTTGACTAATATTTTTGTTGTGAGTACAACCTGTATTTCAAGTGCAAGTAAATATATTCAAAATATCGCGAAACTAATACGTATAGCAAAATATTATAGTGAATTTTGAAGGAGGAGGTAATAGCTTAATTTTCAAAAAAAAATAGTGTTTTGGCGTGTTGTGGAATTCTAGTTAGCTACATATTTTCTTAGTGTATTTTGTAATGCCAATTCGATCATATACTTAAATTTGACCTAAGGTTTAGTCATGGGCACTGGTGGGCATGCCCACCTCGGGAATAATTTCTCAAAGTAGGTCATATGTTTAAGATTATTCACTATTAAAATCAGCTGCCATCTAGTGCCAGACTATAAATGGTGGGTCGCAGACTAAAGCTGCCTTAGAATAGGGTTTCTATGGGTATATTAGCGTAAAACTCTGTTATCTGAACACGTACATTCACATAAATGGCATCAATGGCAAGATGAAGAAATCTTCTTCCATATTTGTCTTACGTTGGCGGTACGTGCCTTCCAGGAAGAATGCTATAAGATCTATATTACAAATGTTACCAATTTTCAGACAAAAATGTTGTTTTTTTAATCCGCTAAATTGGTTGGATTTTATTTTGTTTTGGAGATTGTTTTGTTTCCCCAATCCTATCTTTGCATCATAAGTTAATCGGGACCTTTGTTCTTGTCATTTTGTATTAACAGCATAAAACTATTCTTTATTAAAATTACATTACCTGGTTTCGCTGTTGGTTAAGCAGCTCTTCAGACGTATCGACTGTCGAATGGCTTCTCTGTCCTAGAACTTTTCGTTTTTCAAATGCAAATGTGTAACTTCAAAGGCAGCGCAAAATAGCGTTTGTCATGAAGAAATACATTTCAACGGCCAAATATCCTTGTGCGTAATTATTAAGTAGACAAATTCAAATTACAATCATACGCCCAACATTTATAAAGGAAAACCCAAAAAGTTAAAACACAAAAAATGCCATAACTCATCTATTTTTCAACCAATTTCATTGATTTTCGCATTTGTAAGGCTACCTAAATTTCCTTCTTGACAAAAGTAAATTATTCTACGCAGCCTAGAGTACGAGAAAAAGCATTTTCCTGTTTTTTAATGCGTTTTTGTCACGCTTAAATCACTATAACATAACCATTTGTTACCCGATTTTTAAAAATTATGGCTAAACAAAAAATAAGCTGTAAAAGTCCGATGTGGAAAAAAGAAGTTATGCCCGTTTTAAATTAAAAATCCAAGAAACCCCGCTTTTCACTGCATTTACCGTTATAAAATCAAAAAACGAAGTGACCCAAAGAAATCAAAGGTATTTTCGTCTTCCATGGACTCCCACAATACCGAATTTACCACTTCAGATTTTTGATGATGTTGTAGATCACAGCAGGTTCCACAGTTGAGTAGAAAGTTAGACACGGTGGAAAGTGAGCACCTACTAACCTATGCCGTCTACCAGTCATTGCTGGACAACGACACAGGATGTGCTCGATCTTCTCTAACTCCTCCTCGTCCTCACAGAGTCTGCAGTAGTCAGTAACATCCTCATCCCATTTGTTGGTATGGGCCCTGATGTAGCAGTGTCCAGTAATGACTCCCGTCGTTACTCTAACTTCAGCTTTACTCAGGTTCAGCAGAGAGTTCCTTCTTTTGACTGACAGAGACGGCCATATGGATCTTGCCACAATGCACCTAGGTTCATTATGCCACAATTCATTGGCTCTTTCGTCAGAGAACGTTTCAATATTTTGAAACAAATGACAAATGAGTGGTTTGATAGAGTCAGCGATAGCTAGGTCTGTAGACTGCGATCCTCTCCTAGCTAATTCGTCTGCTCTTTCATTACCCAGATAGTCGCGGTGTCCTGGTACCCAGCATAGCTGGAAGCCGTTAGTTAGCGTTCCCAAGGCTGATCTACACTTAAGGACGTCATCGGATTTGATGTTGCAGGATTTGATGGCTTTAAGAGCCGCTTGGCTATCCACAAAGATAGTCGCCGGTTCAAAGATTTCTGCATCCAAACTTTTTATCAATTCCGCTGCCTTTCAAATCGCGAAGATTTCAGCCTGGAAGACACTACAGTTGCTGTCTAGCCTGTAGGTGTACTCAAGAGATAGCCTTTCACAGTAGACGCCAGCCCCGGTACCTTCCTCCATCTTGGAACCGTCTGTATAGAAAGCCAGACCGTCCAGAGGGGGGTTACTGGGGTTCCAGTCATCTCTACTAGGTATAACGACGTCTATATCGTCAAATCTCAGGACTGGTGATATATAGTCGCTCAGTTTTCCGCGTTCGTTCACATTTATGCCTGATTCGTTCAGGATGGGTTTAGGCCTCAACTTTTCTCAATGGAATTCTTACATAAATAAAGTGCAATCCAATCCTTTTTTCGCCCTTTCCTCAGCATTCCTGTTCCATCGCAATTGACAGTCCAGGTACTTTGCCTCGGGCGAGAGCTGAAGCTGCATTCCATCCAGTGTTGGTGGTACAAATACGCCGAGCTTACGCTTTCTCGTGAACATTACCAGTTCTGTCTTGGTTGGGTTTACTCCAAGGCCATTGGCCTTAGCCCAGCTCCGAAATGGTTGACGGAAACTTGCCGGAAATCAGTAGTACAACGTCGTCCGCATAGGCGACAACTTTTATACCTTGATTGTCCAGATCCATCAAAATATTGTTTATAACAAGTAGCCACAGTAGCGGTGAGAGCACCCCTCCTTGGGGGGTGCCTCTAGTTACTGCTTTCCTAATTTTTGTCTCCCCAATGCACAGTGGATCCACCCATTGGCCAAAAATAAAAAAATGAATGTTAAAATTTTGGTACAACATCTGGCAACTATGACAGCTATGACATGGACCTTTTTAAAAATATATTAGTTTTTGTTTTATTCGAACGCGATCTTCTTAAGAATAGCTTCAAAAGTCGGAACATTTGACTAATATTTTTTGTTGTGAGTACAACCTATATTTATGTGCAAGTAAATATATTCAAAATATCGCGAAACTAATACGTATAACAAAATATTATAGTGGATTTTGAAGGATGAGGTATTAGCTTAATTTTCATTAAAGAGTTGTGTTTTCGCGTGTTGTGGAATTCTAGTTAGCTACATATTTTCTTAGTGTATTTTGTAATGCCAATTCGATCATATACTTAAATTTGACCTAAGGTTTTAGTCATGATGCCCACCAATGCCCACCTCGGGCATAGTTTTCCAAAGTAGGCCATGGGCTTAAGATTATTCAGTATTGAAATCAGCTGCCATCTAGTGCCAGACTATAAATGGTGGGTCGCTGACTAAAGCTGCCCTAGAATAGGGTTTCTATGGATATATTAGCGTATAACTCTGTTATCTGACCACGTACATTAACATAATTGGCATCAGTGGCAAGTTGAAGAAATCTTCTTCCAAATTTGTGTTAAGTTGGCGGTACGTGCCTTCCAGGAAGATCGCAATAAGATCTATATAAAAAATGTTATCAATTTTCAGACAAAAATTTTGATTTTTTTAATCCGCTAAATTTTTTGGATTTTATGTTGTTTTGGAGATTGTTTTGTTCTTCCAAGCCTATTTTTGCATCATAAGATAATCGGGACCTTTGTTCATGTCATTTTGTATTAACAGCATAATACAATTCTTACCGTATACCCCCTCCAGAGGGGGAAAGGGGGAAAATGTTACGCTCGTGGTTTCTTAAAACACTCTTCGCAGCAGTACAAAGCTGTAACCGGCGCATTGGCTTGATTTTTACACTCTAAATATTTTTGGCCACTTTCTCCATACAAGTGGATCCACTGTGCAGGGGCTGGATTTTTGTTCTATGAAAATTTGAAATGAAAAATATTTTTTTTTATAATTATTTTCATTTGACATTTTTTTCCTATATAAAAATTTTAATTTCACATTTTTATAGAAACAGAATTGAACCCCAGATCTACCATTTTTTTCTTTCCTTTACGTTTCTGGTAAAACTGATCATGAGAGAGCAATTTTGACAGTTTTCTCTTTTACCATTAAAAAAAAGTTCCTTTACTATACCCAGCAAAATTTATTTGAAGTTGTTCTATGTGAAGTAGTGATTGAATAGCTTTTTTAGAAGCAGTCCACGCAGAGTCATGAAAATGCATTCCGTTCTTCACATTTTGACAGTGTCCTATTTGAATCCATTTCATAAAATTTTCACATTTTAGCAATGTTTACAGTTATAATAACTTTTTGCAAATAAAATTCTTAAGACCACAAGAAACAAGAAAGAAAAGAAGTCATGATTTTTACAAGGACATAGAATGCAATCAATTTTAGATGACTTTTTGCAAGAATGTTTTGGGCATTTTTGAGTAATAAAAACTAACTTTCTATAATAAAAGTATTTGATTTTGCACTCAGTCGCTTTTTATAATGAATATATAATGAAATATTCCATTGTTTTATATTCATATTTCAATTTCATTAACACGATCGAACTATTATCAAACTACTGTTTTTTTCAAACAAAAATGTTCTACAAAAACATGAGTTTGGTAGTAATTTGAACGAATTTTAATTCGAATCGTCCTAGAGAAACAGTTCATTAATATTAATTAAAAGTTACCACAACTCTTTGAAATGAGACCCTGAGGTCTCAAATCAGTGAAAAATCTCAGCTTAATAGATGTTAACTTCTCCCATATCCTCGCTTGCGAATCAATTTTTAAATGAATCGAAAAATCAATTCAAAATACTTTTCATGGAATACATATTTATTCACTACAAAGAACTAATGCAAAATGTGTGCTTAAGAAGCAAATTAGACAGTATCCTCACTGCACCATGCCCTTGTAAAAATCATGACTTCTTTCACGTAAAAAGATGTGGTACGAAATCACTTGCACTCATGATTCAACTACTTCTTTGGCTACAAACATTTTGCTGGGTAACTATTCCAATTAAATGATTCTTATGGAGAAGTGAACCGATGCGTATGAATAACATTTATGGTGGAATGTACATTGTTTAAAAAAATCATACGCCATGGGGTCAAGTAACACCGTCATTTCAGTAAAATCTTTTGAATTGATCTTCTTGTATTTGAGGTAAATAAAAAACTATGAAGAAAATAGAAGAAGATAAAAACACGACATTTGCTTAATCCGAATTTGTTGGTGTTTTAACTGAAAACGGCGAGTTATTTTCGAATCTCGTCGCGATTTTTCTCCATCAGCTCTTGTTTTCGAGATATAGTTCATAATCGTATTTTACGATTTTTACCTAGAATTTTGTTATTCTCGGATACAAATAAATATGTTTGTGGGTTTTTCGACACGTATATAAAGGAGATGTTGTATGCTCGATACAAAAAGTTTCTGCAATAGTTATGGCGATTTATCAAAACATCAAATAAATCAAAAAAAAAAAAAATAGAAGACATACGACGGACCTTGTAAAAATTGTGTATTTCCAGCATTTTTAGCAGTAATTACGCCAGCAGGGGAAGTCGTGTGATCTTCATATTGCATACCGGGGATGCTTAGGGTGTTTATCATATAGACCAGTATAATAACGCAGCAAAATGTTTGCCTCTAAAGATGCAGTTTCACTCATGATTTTTACAAGAGCGTGACTACTGAAAGGTGTACTCTATAGCACTGCATTTTAACTATCCCTTTGGAATCGCATTTTAACTAAACCTTTAGGGCAGAATAGGATGCAGTCCAATTTGCATGCGTTTCGATGCTGTGCTTTGACTTGGATTTAAAGGCACTCCTCGAAATCTGTTTTTATGCAGTTCAAAGATGCAATAAAAATGCAAGCCATTGCAAACTATCCCAACATAATAAAACGAATTTATTGTTTGTGTAAAACAAGAATAATAAGAACTTTATTACATTAACACAGATTATGAAATTTTTTCATTAAATTCAATCGCAACTGAGTTTGTTTCATCCGCTCTTCATTTAATAAAAGATGAAATGTTTTTGCTTCATCTGCTTCATCTTGTATTGTCTTCCCATCACCAGTTGAGATTTCGACAATTACTCCAACAGCACTTTATTAGGAAATTTTCTTCTCATGAGTTACGGTAAAAATGTTCCCAACTTTTGGTTGTATTTTTTATTTTATATAAAAATTTTAGAAATTGATGCACACATTTTCTTTATTTGAAAAAATTCTGAAGTTGTAGGTATCTACAAATTGGCTTGCTTGCTAGGGATCACTAAGCAACTGCTTAGGAGTGCCTTTTTCACGACTCCCTTGAACTGCATCCGGATGCAATTTAAATGTAAGAAATGGATGTCCATCGTTGGATCGGATCCAAATGCTGTTAAAATGTAAGGAATTGGAGTGCCTTTTTTACGACTTCGACTGAACTGCATCCAGATGCTGTTAAACTGTGAGGAAAGGATGTAATTCATTGGATCGCATCCGAATGCGGTTAAAATATAAGGAATGGAGTGCCTCTTTAACGATTCCGTTTGAACTGCATCAAAACATGCCGTGAAGGAACTAGTCTACATTGCACTACTTCCAATTTATTTTGCTGGGAATTATATAATAATTGTACCACATACATCCCAGGCGGGACAGGGGAAAATTCTCTCATATCAATGAGTGCCCCTCGATTCATATTACCACTTGTAGAGAAGTTGTACAAGGCTGAAATACTCAGCAAATGTCGCCAACATTACTGTTTAAAAATTGTTTGATGTTGACTGACCGGGGAATCAAACCCACGACTTTCAGCGTGCAAGGTGGGTGTGCATACTATTGCACTACGGTGGCACCAGTAGATACACCAGTATACAAATATATAATATAAAGTTCATAGCGCCCATTACTCGGCTATAACTTAAAAATCGTCATGAAGACTGCTAAAGAAAAATAAATTGCTTATGTGGTAATGATATCAATGGTAAATGGTATCTCGTTAGCAGTTGCGCACTAACCCTTTTGTTATGTATGTACACATGTGCATACATGGGTTTTGTAGCTTTTGGACCTTTATCTCAGGAAGTATTGATTTACTCCGGAAAAAATTATGCCACTGTAAAAGGGACCGTGAAAATACTCTTCTGCAACAAATTTCAAATAGATACTAGACGAGCCCTCAAGCTGCACTTTTCCCAAATTTTGTGTGGGAGGTACCCGAAGGAGTGGATCGACATAGTCCACATTTCAACCTCATACATGACGACTGGATGAAACTCTCTGCAATGGTTATCTTGCCGATTTGCCGTTTTAGTTGGTGCCGCCAAATTTTCTTGGAGCTTTTCCTTCTCAGGAAGTATGGACTTGCCATCAAACAAATTGTACTGTCGTTTTCACTTCCGAATTTTTTGTTGGAGGTACCCGAAGGAGTGAGTCGATATAATCCGTATTACAACCCCATCTATGCCGCGAAGTAATATTACTGTATGCAAAGTTATGACCAGTTCCGTTACTCCCTTCGAGAGTGAGAGTGCGCACTGTTTAGCGAAAAACGATCGTCGCATAGTGGTTGATGTGTGTGTGTGTAGGACTTCGCTAGATATCAATTTTTCAATGTAATCTCCTTAGGTCATAAAAAAAGCTCGATTAATTAAATTAATTAAATCTTACAAATAATGGCCTTCGCCCCTAAAAAGGCAAAAACTTTAAAATAAAACATTCAGCTGAGCCCGGCTGGGATTCGAACCTGGGTCGTCGCCAACTAACAGACAATGTTGCTGACGTCTTAGCGTTCTAAACCACAATCCACTTAAAAAATCTTTCGATTTGAAAGACATATATACAGTCTACGATGGAAAAAAGCTATCGACTGTAATATGAATGTAACATTGAAAAAATTGATTTCTGGAATAGAAGGGGGACAAATGAGTCGTCTTTGGAAATAAAAAGCTGCAATTTGAACTTCACAAATGCAAAATTTGCAATCTTGGATGTATAAATAGGAGCTCCAAATGGCGAAAATTGTCTAGCAACAACAACACATTAATATGCCTGATGATGTTAGCCTAACCAGCTAACGAAACGATCGTCGCATAGTGGTTGATGTGTGTGTGTGTAGGACTTCGCTAGATATCAATTTTTCAATGTAATCTCCTTAGGTCATAAAAAAGCTCGATTAATTAAATTAAATTAATGAAAATTCTTGAGCTTTTTGTGGGGGAGGTACCGGAAGGTGTGGACCAATATTGCCCATCTTCGAACTTAAACTTTGTTTGTACAATATATTACAAATGCCAAATTTTGGACCGTATCGGTTACTTCGTTAAATCGACTTCAAGCTAGAGCTGGCAAACTATGGATAATCGAACTATCGTTTTTATTGCTGTCAAAAAGTTTTGTTTATGCCGGACTCCTAATCATCTTTATTTTAAAACATTGGGGTCACATAACCTGTATTGGTGGCCGACCTAAAGATTGCTTTAGCACAATAAGCAAAACAATAAAGTGCGACTATCGATAGTTTGCCAGCTCTACACCAAACTGTCTGAAGCAGGTTTCGTTCAAACCAGGGCTTCGGAGTCGAGCCATTTTTGTTCAGACTCCGACTCCAGTCCAATTTTTTTCCAGACTCCGACTCCGACTCCAACTCCGGAGTCGACTCCAAAAACAGATAAAATAAAATTCACAACTTAAATTCCAGTCATCTCAGTTAGAACTTTCAAGATACATTACATTGGGAGGATACCAAAACATAGACCTATATTGTTCGTTTTTTTTCTCGTTGAAAATACGGACTACAAAGTTATAAGCACTTCAGCATACTTCACACTCCAGAACATGTAGCAAAGCCCTTCAAAGCAACTGCAATCGGACGGTATCGTTACGTTTCTCTACCTAAACACCGACATACGAGTATATTTACAATTTTCAATTTGACTTATGTGCCCAATGAGACTCGAAATACCAAATTACCATAATTACTGACCGGTAACACCCTTTTTAATTTTTTGAGTTATGGAAAATTAAAGATATTTTAACACCGCAACGTGATAGAAGACCAAAATAGCGTATTGTCCCTTAACATACACTTTCGTGTTTAAGGTTACTTGAAACCTTTATGTTAAAAGGGATAATTTTCTTCGAACCGTTAAGAATTTTGATTTAAACTTGTAGGCCGTTGCGTACATAACTCTTCATCTTCAAGGACAATATCTCCGATTCTTGTCCGTCCATAGTTATTTTTTAAGCATTGCACCACGTAATGTGACAAAAAAAAAACCTTCGAAATGCATAAAATCGGGCCGTGCCGTTATACTAAATCGTAAACCTATACCGGCAAATTTACATCTTTATACTTTAAAAAGTTCCCGACGAATATTTCGATGTGTTTCAACCGAATGACAAGTTAGTATCTTATGGTGGAAAGTGTCTTTTGTCTACCACCTCAAAAAGAATACAAGTGAAACCAACGTTTATTAAGGCTAAGCCAAACTGGCAATCGGAAATGATTAAATAGTTCTAGAAATTTATATATCCACCATCCTATAGAGGTAATGCTCATAATTTAACGCCAATTTGTTAAATATTTTTCATTCCTCAGAATAAATATACTGACAAATTTATCCCAGATGCATGACTTAATCGAAAAATCATTTGATCTTTTCTCATCGACGAACAACGGGATAGCATAGAAATATCCCCCTAAATAGACACTATTCTATTATAAAAAAGCAGACTTCTTTATAAAAGACGCATGGTACTTCAAAAGACCGAATATGTCGTTTAAAAAATAGCAGCAACATCGTCTTTAAGAAAATTCTAACTTTTCTTATACAATTTCAGCAAGAAGTCTAGTAGGTCTTTCGTATGATTTCCCTTAAAGTACTACAAGGTCTTTCATAGAAGTCCAACAGGTTCTTTCACAGCAGACATAAATGACTTCTAATAAAAACAACAAGAGAAGATCAGTGAGTCTTCTATAAAATGGCCTGTAAATCTTCTATAAATCTTCCTTAAGTATATTTGGAACATGCAAACATTATTCCAATCAATTGACCCAAATATGTTTCCGATATGCATTCTGTAGTCAAAATAGAGATTAAGAGTTTTTTTATACCCTATACCACAATATGGAAAAGGGTATTATAAGTTTGTTTTGGTAAAAATTCATGTAACACCGCGAAATATTCGTCGGACGACGAGATAAAGCGATTTTGAGATGTGTGTCCGTCCGTCCGTCTGTCCATTATAAATTGTAAACACGCTCCAGGCCGCAATTATGGACCGATCGTCACGAAATTTTGTATGGAGGTCGGGTTCAGATCTGAATAGATCCCTATTCTTATTGGTGATGATCGTGAAATATTTAGCGGGTGAAATGGACCAAAAATATTATAATAATAATATTTATCCAATTTTCTAGCGGCTCTGTAGGTCTCAATAATAGTCCGATCAACGCGTAATTTTAAATAAGGTAAGAGTATATCACAAAGGAGAAGCTTGCAATTTGAGATGGCGATCGGATAATATTTAGAGGGTTAAATGGACCAAAACTTTTGTGTGAAAATTGTGAACATTTTTAATATACAGCTTATATCTTAATTCCTGGAAGTGACATTCCGGACAAGTGCGATATACTTGAAAGTGGAACGCTTGACCTTACAATTGATGCCAATTATGTTGGTGTGCATGATCAGATAACAGAGTTACAGTCCAATACATTCCGTTATTTGTTTGTAGTGTAATAACAAACTCGCTAGAAGTCGCAATTATACATCAATAGTCACGAAATTTTGCACCCGCTAAGAGTATAGGTCGAAAAAGATGCCTACAATTTTGAATGATGATCTGATATTCTTTAGCGGGTGAAATGGACCATTACTTTTGTATGAAAAATATAAACATTTAATTTTTGGTCGATATTTTAATTCCTTGAGGACATATATATTTCTGGAAAGAACTACTGACCTTTCCTCTGATGTAAATTGCAATGAAGTGTTTGCTAGATAACGGGCCTACTGCCTAATATATAATGGGTTCTGTATAGAGAACCACATTTTTATCCCATGGTACATATTGTCTCTCCAAAAATTTATCTAACACCACGAAATATTCGTCTAGACGCCTTATTTGGTATGCCAAAATTCATATCTCGAGAAGATAAAGCGATGTGTGTCCGTCCATTAAAATTGTAAACAAGCTTAAGGCCGCAATTATAGACCGATTGTAACGAATTTTTTTAAGGAGGTTGGGTTCGGGCAAGAATGATTAGTTTTTGGTGATGATCGTGAAATTTTCAGGGGATGAAATGGACCAAAAACAAAATTTTAACCAATTTTTTAGCGGCTCTGTAGGTCAAAATAATAAGCCGCAAAATTTTAAACAAAGTTTGAGTTTATGATGAAGAAGAAGCGTACAAACCACCGTGAAGATCAGATAACACTTAGCGGGTTAAATAGACTGAAACTTTTGTGTAAAATTGGTAAAAATTTCAATAACGTAGCGGTTAAACAACGGAAGTACTAGTACTACATAAGTGGGTTTCATTACATTTTAGTTTGTGTGAACTAAATTTTCCTTTCCTGCTACAAAAATTTCTTTGTCATGCTAGATGACTTTTTGGTTTTGGTCATAAGTATTATGCATTACATCTCTGGTATTTGATAATTAAATTTTCACAATCATTGAAAAGAAGTTCCGTGGAGAGCGATTGTCCAGGGATAGTGGTATAGGGTATCCCATGGTCGGCTCCGTCCGACTATAGACTTTTCTTACTTGTTTTAAATTATGATCATTTAAATAATTTAAATTTATTTGACACATTTTGATAAATGTAGAACAGATTGTTGCCCGGAGTCGGAATCGAGCGTTTTTTTACGACTCCGACTCCACCAAAATTTGCTAGACTCCGACTCCAACTCCGACTCCGAAGCCTTGGCTCAAACATACTTGGGGTCTAAATCCATTATTTCGTTGGAACACATTGTTGGTGGTACCAAAGGGTATAATTATCAAACACAGTCTATAAGCAAATCTGCGTAGGAGGGTGTAAAGATGATGATGGAAAGCCGATTTGTATTCTACACATTTTCTATTCAATGGAAGATATTCCTACAACCTGTAGTGGGATTCCGATGCGTATGAGTAACATCATTTTGAATATTGCTTACAAAAAACATACGCCATGCGGTAGGATCATGCCATCATTTGTAATTGATCTTCAAGTGTTTATACCTTCTCCCAGAAAGTACAAATCCACGTTTTAATATATCGCCCATCGAACAGTACCTACAGATTTCCCATATTATGAAGCTTTTAGCCCAATTATCACACCTAAATGGCTTAAATTTGGTATTTATTCTTCTTTGGGGCTACAAAACCTTTTCCCAAAAATTTAACAGTACAGGTCCACGTTTTGATTTACTCTCCAAAGAACAGTACATGCCGATTTTTGGTATTTTGAACGTTTAAGCCTCATTATCTTACCGGTATGACTGAAGTTTGGTATTATGTATTCTTTGGGGCTACAAAACTCTCTCCTAGAAATTTGTTAGTACAGGTCCTATGTTTGGTATAACCAGATTTTCGCTATTTTGAAGGTTTTAAGCGCATTATCACAATGGCTGAAATTTTGTGTTTAGTTTTTTTTTTTGGGCTACAAAACTTCTCCCCAGCATTTTGTTAGTATAGGCTCACGTTTTGATATAGCTCCATAAAAAGGTAACACCCCCCTAGAAAGGTAACTACAAACTTTCCGTATTCTGGCGGTTTAGCCACATTATTCAACGGAAATTATTAACATTTGGTTTTTAGCCTCCGTTGGAGGGACATAGAAGTGTGGGTATACAGTGCCCAAAATAAAGATAGATTCAAATATAAATATCTATTTTTTCATAATTCAGATGACTATAATTGGATTTTAAAATTTTGTGTTATGGAGTTGGCACTCCCCATGATGTCAATGTATAAATTATTTGGTTTTGCTTCAAAATAAAAATTAGTAAAATTAAAAAAAGTTATAGGTCCAGGGCAATTATTGGGAAGGTACACTTACAAACTTGAGAAAAACTTTTTACAAATCCTTGTTTTTTTTAGATCGTCGATGTCCAACGAGTAATTTAGTTCATAGGTGCCACCGAATTATTTTCAAATGCAGATTAACTGAACAGTTTTCAAGAAGCATATGTATATTTAACCGAAAAGAGGGAATAAGCCCGTGATTGTCAGAGGCAAGCATAATTTCAAATTACATGAAAAGAACAACAATTAAAATAATAAATCTAGTTTGTCATAAAGTTTTAAAAATTGGGCGCGTATTTAAGCGTCAAAAAGCCTCGAGAGTTCTCCGACACTGCTTAGACGGCAAGAATCGCTTATTATTCCTTTTATTCGCGTTAAAATAATTTTACATCTCAAAACAAAAGTCCATGTGATTTTCTGGTATCTAAAAAGCGATGTAAATAAAATTAAGTAAGCTCGAATCTGCATAGGAAGAATAAAAAATTGCCAAGTAAAATAGTAACCGAGCCCAAGAAAGAATATCGACAAATTTCGACCAAAAATTCTTGAAAACTGTTTTAAAGTGTTGAATTAATCTGCATTCTGAAAATAATTCGGCGGCACCTTTTGAACTAAATTACACGTTGAACACCTGCTGCACGTTACGCTATAAACATGTTAATTAATTTTTTAACCCACTAGGTTGACGGTAGACCTCAAAAATTCTTTAAATATGCACGTTCCCTTGATTGAAGGTAGGCCTCAAACATTCTTGAAAAAATTCACATTTTCTTGGTTGAAGATAGGCATCAAAATTTCTTATAAAAAAATTCGCGTTTTCTTGGTTGAAGGGATGCCTCAAAAATTCTATTAAAATCGACGTTTTCTTGGCTGAAGTGGTGCCTCAAAATTTTTTAAATAACTACGTTTTCTTGGTTGAAAAAAATTTTTCAAATATCCACGTTTTCTTGGTTGAATGGGTGCCTCAAAAATTCTTTATAAATTCACGTCTTCATTCATGAAGGTTGGCCTTAAAAATTCTTTAAAAAATCCACGCCTTCTTGCTTCAAGGTTGGCCTTAAAAATCTAGAAAATCTATCATCTAAAAAATCTATTCTTTAAAAAAAATCCACGTTTTCTTGCTTAAAGGTTGGCCTTAAAAATCTATAAAATCTATCATCTAAAAAATCTATTCTTTAAAAAAATCCACGTTTTCTTGCTTGAAGGTTGGCCTTAAAAATCTTAAAAAAATCTACGCTTTATTGCTTGAAGGTTGGCTTGAAGGTTTGTCTTAAAATTCTTTAAAAAATCCACGATTTCTTGGTTGAAGGGACGTCCCAAAATTTCTTTAAAAGTCCCCTATTTCTTGGTTGAAGGGATGTCCCAAAATTTCTTTAAAAGTCCACGTTTTCTTGTTTGAAGGAAGGTCTTCAAAAATTCTTTAAAAATTCACGTTTTCTTGGTAGAAGTTAGACCTCCAAACTGCTTTAAAAAATCCACGTTTTCTTGGTAGAAGCTATACCTCAAAACTGCTTTAAAAAATCCACGTTTTCTAGATAGATGGTAGGCCTCACAAATTTTTTATAAAATCAACGTTTTCTTCGTTGTTTCTTCCTTAATGGTTGGCCTTAAAAATTCTTTAAAAATTCACGATTTCTTGCTCGAAAATTGGCCTTAAAAATTCTTGAAAAAATTCCAAGTTTTCTTGGTTGAAGGAAGGCCCCCAAAAATTTTTAAAAAATCAAAGTTTTCTTGGATAAAAGAAGCCCCCTAAAAATTCTTGAAAAAAAAAACAACTTGCATTAGAAAGAGGAAATAAGTTAGAGGATAGCGAAGCCGCCCCACAGTCGATGTGTCTGAGGAGGCTTCCTAAACCAAAGGCGAAACATGCATGTCACACAGTGGTGATTGTGTGGGTTCGTATCGTCGGCTTTCCTTTTTCAAAAAGCATCTTGGTCAGTTAGCTCGTCTCTAACGAGAAATTAATTTAAAAAAAAAAATTAATAAAAAACAAGTAAGAAAAGTCTATAGTCGGACGGAGCCGACCATGGGATACCCTATACCACTACCCTGCGAGTTAGCTTTCAGCAAATCAAACTTTCTTTTGGACAAATAAGCTTATTGTAAGAAATAAATTTTTGGAGTCTGCAACCTTATTACATTAAGTTTAAATAACAATATAATAATTGTTCCACAAACATCACAGAAGGGACAGGGCGTGCACCACGATTCATATTACAGCAATAGTATGGGGCCTACTGTTTATCGCCGAGTCCGAAAAGCGTGTCTTAAAACACCACGTGTAGAGAAGTTGTACATGGTTGAAATACTCAGAAAATGTCGCCAACTTTACTGTGGGGTACTTTGCCAACGTTGGAAATTTGATGTTTGCTGGCCGGGAATCGAACGCCCGACCTTCAGCGTGCAAGGTGGGTGTTCAAACAATTGTACTATGGTGGCACCAATAAGTAATTTTAGAACGGACATTTAGTCTGGACCTAATTTTTTGCATATTTTGACATATTTGCTAAACCATATGCAAGACTTTGTGCCCTAAATATACCATCGAATTGGCTGAAAGTTTGTATTAGGTATTCGTTCATCACAATTTTCGACCTGAAATTTATCGGTATAGGTCCAGGTCTTCATATAGCTCCCATAGAACCGTACCTCCCGATACCCGGTATTTTGAAGGTTGTGGCCTCAATATCAAACTGAAGTGGCTGACATTTTGTATTCAGTCTTAGTTGGAGGTAAAAAAACTTTCCACCTGAAATTTGTCGTTATATGTCCACGTCTTCATATAGCTCCCATAACCAGAACCTACCGATTTTCTGTACTTTGAAGGTTATGGTCTCAATATCCCTCCGAATTGTCTAAAATTTGGTATTAAGTCTTCATTGGGGGTATTAAACTTTCCATATGAAATTTTTCGGTATAGGTCTATGCGTTCATATAGCTCCCATACAACGAAAGCTCCCCATTTTCGACATTTTGAAGATTGTGCCTCTGGTTACAGATTTCTCTATTTTATTGACTTGTCTGAAGTGAATTTCAAACAGAAAAATGTACACATAAACATTTTAGAAGATATTATTGAAATATATGTAGCATACGAAAATATGTGAAATACAGAAATTTTTCATATGCAAAAATAATATTTGCATATGCATAATTTATACATTTCGCATATTTTTGCATATGTGCTATATTTCGATTGGAATTTAATTAAAAGCCAAAAATATGCAAATTTTACAAAAATAGGTGTTGCATAAAATTCCGCTGTCTACAACATATCATTGAGCTGATATTAATCGGAGTGCTCTCATTGATATGAGAGAAGGCTCCCTTGTCCCTACTGCGATGTTTGTGGAACAACTATATACTGTACATTTTAAGAAATATTCTTAAATTTGAAAATTGGCGTTGTTTAGCAATTTCTGCTACATCTATAAATTTTGAACAATTGGACAGGTAATATGATAGGGTTCCACGCAATTTGTAAGAACTGGGAATTTGTCTGTCATGATGGAGAAAATTTGTAGCATGGGAGGAAGATGTGGTTCTATTCACAAAACTCATTATATAGTAGGTCTGTTACCAAGCACACATATTATTGCAATTTTTATTAGAGGAAAGATCGGTAGTTAATTTTTCATATATAGGCGACTTTGCCGGTATATGGCCTCCAGGGATTCAAATATGGACCAAAAGTAAAATGTTTTTATTTAGCATACAAAAGTAATGGTCCATTGCACCCGCTAAATAATATCAGATCATCATCAAAAATTGTAGGCATTTTCTTCGACCTAAACCCCTACCTCGTGCAAAATTTCGTGACTATTGATCTATAATTGCGACCTCTAGTATGCTTTTGATTACATTACAAGCAAAACACTCGATATATTAGGCTGTAACTCTGTTATCTGACCACATAAATCAACATAATTGGCATTAATTGAAAGGGAAAGAGCTGTCCTTCCAAATATTATTTATGTGGGCGGAATGCGTGGTCCAGGAATGAAGATATTACCGGTATATTAAAAATTTTCACAATTTTCACACAAAAGTTGTGGTCCATTTAACCCTCTAAACATCATCCGATCACCATCTCAAATTGCAAGCTTCTTCTTTGTCATATAATCTTACATTATTTAAAATTTCGAGGCAATCGGACTATAATTGCGACATACAGAGCATCTACAAAATCGGATAAAAATTGTGTTTTTGGTCCATTTCACCCGCTAAATATTTCTCGATCATCACCAATAAGAATAGGGATCTATTCTGATCTGAACCCGACCTCCATACAAAATTTCGTGACGATCGGTCCATAATTGCGGCCTGGAGCGTGTTTACAATTTATAATGGACAGACGGACGGACGGACGGACGGACGGACGGACAGACACACATCTCAAAATCGCTTTATCTCGTCGAGATATGAAGATTGGTATACCACATTGGGGGTCTCCGACGAATATTTCGCGGTGTTACATGAATTTTTACCAAAACAAACTTATAATACCCTTTTCCACATTGTGGTATAGGGTATAATGACCTTCGCCTAATAAGCAAAATTTTCAAATAAAAATAAAAGTCAGCTTGAGCCAGGCTGGGGTTCGAACCCACGTCCTTGAAAAACACATGGAAAAAAGTGTTGTCACGGCGTGTTAGTGTTCAGAACAAAACTCATAACTTTCAAAGGCTACGCTAAGCGTTTGTCATGAAAGCCATACAAAGATTTGAACAAAAAATTCAACTTTGTAAAAAAAACAACTTGCATTTGAAAGAGGAAATAAGTTAGAGGATAGCGAAGCCGCCCCACAGTCGATGTGTCTGAGGCAAAATTTTCAAATAAAAAAAAACACGTTTTGTTGGTTGAAGGAAGAACTCCAAAACTCTTTAAAAATCCACGGTTCCTTGGTTGAAGTCAGGCTTCCGAAAATTCCTTAAAAATGCTATTTTTTTTTGGTTGAAGAAAGGCCCTCAAAAATTCGTTAAAAAAATTCGCATTTTCTCGGTTGAAGGGATGCCACAAAAATTCTTTAAAAATCCATGTGTCATTGGTTCGAGGGAAGAACTCCAAAAATTCTTTTAAAAAATCGACGTTTTCTTGTCCGAGGGAAGAACTCCAAAAATTCTTTTAAAAAATCGACGTTTTCTTCTTCTAGGGGAGAACTCCAAAAATTCTTTTAAAAAATCGACGTTTTCTTCTTCTAGGGGAGAACTCCAAAAATTCTTTTAAAAAATCCACGTTTTCATGGTTGAAGAAAGAGCTCCAAAATTATTTTAAAAATCCACGTTTTGTTTATTGAAGAGAAGCCTCAAAAATTATTTAAAAACGCTCTTTTTCTTGGTTGAAGGGATGCCTCAAAAACTCATTCAAAATCCACGTGTTCTTGGTTCAAGGAAGGCCTCCAAAACTTCTTGAAAAAAATCCACGATTTCTTGATTGACGGGAGGCCTCCAAAAATTCTTTAAGAATCTACATTATTTTGGTTGAATGGAGGCCTCTAAAATTGTGATGATCGTCACGAACCCCCAAAAGCTAAATTGGGTATGAGACCACATCTTTATCGCTAAGTCTGTCTAACGATTCCACGACACATAACACAGGGATGTTTTGCACGCCCTATGATTATCACTCTAGCACGGTGGTGCCAACGTCGACGCATGTAAATGTTATTAATTTCCCATAGCCCATGACTATCTTAAATCATTTCCTTCTTTTAAGGTTACTGGTGAGAATAATCATAAAACCTTATTTCAAAATTTGCCCTGTTGAATAAGTTATTTCTCCCATAAAAGCTTTTATTTCTTTAACTAATGCTTCTTTAAATCTTTGAACATTTAAATTTCACAAAACCAACGCACAATCTTTAAAACACTTTTATTTCATATTTTGTTGTTTATATTTCATTTGTTTCATATATGGAAAATGGACGCAAAACACATTTCCCAGAGTATTGTTCACGTTCAGTTATCTGCTACCCACAATACAATGTTGTCCTCAATTCATTGCCAAATTGTCAAGCAAAATCTTCAATTACTTTTGTCGTTTTATTTTGTTTGCATCACCGAGGGAATTAAAAACACTAATCTCTAAGCCTATACAAAAAAAGCAACAACAGAGGCATTGAGAGCGATGTCCAATGACAAACAGCAGCAGCAACAACAACACCGGCAATACCTACTGGCTTAGAAAAAATATGAAACAAAACTAAAACAAAACACAACAACAAAAAATATCTAACAAAACAAAGGGCTTAACAAAAGTCCCAGCTAACTAACAATCATCTCCATATTGCATCAAAAACGGATGACAGGCAAGGAATACAACAATTGTTTGTTTGCATTTGTGTGTGTATTTCATCACACTGCAAGTGTCTCTAAGCAGTGGTATTTTGTCGCATTTTCTGGCCATATCATTGCATGTTTGGGTGTGTGTGTGCCTCTGGCATATGTGTATGTGAAGGTGGCAGGGTGTGCTAATACCCAACATGAAATGAAAGGATTTTGTCTCATTTTTCGAGTCAGGTGTTTGCTTTGTTTTATTTCACAGAATAGGATTTTCGTTATGTTTTTTTTTGTTTCAAAATAAAAATTTTATTTTTTTTGATTCATTTGTAATTTTTGTAAAATTGAACACAAACACATATGGAGGAGATGTACACAAAAGGGAATTTTTCTGGATGATTTGTTAGTTTACTTCATGAGTAATACCTGCAATGGAATTGTTCAATCAATATTTTATGTTACATATCTAAGCCATTAAGGAATGCAGTTTCGAAACAATTTTTGGTAGAAAAGACTCAGTCGCCTTTGCACTCAGCCTATTACTTACCAAAAAAAAAGTAAGTAAAATTTTATTTTCGGCCGGGCCGAACTTTTTATACCTTTCACCATAAAATGTTCTGAACTAAAATGGAATAATTACTTTGTGTCCATGGATACCATAAATGTCTAAAATTGGGCCGCACCCAAATGTCAAACTATTGGTAATAACTTTTGGGTTTGTTGCAACTCCACACACGAAAGGCTGTCTCCTTGTCTAAAACCCCTTTTAGTATAGAACTGTGCGGGAGGTTGTTTCCTACTTAAACAGAGTTTTGCGGGGATATCAAGTTCAGACATAGCTTGGAATACCTTTGAACGTATGAGGCTGTCCTAGGCTAATTTATAATCGACAAAAAGATGGTAGGTGCGGTCTGCATCTCTTGGGTCTTCTCCAGGATTTGCCGCCGGGTAAATATCTAGTCTATGGTTGATTTGCGAGGCCTAAAGTCGCATTGGTATGGTCCAATTATATCGTTGACTATAGGCTTTAGTCGTTCGCACAATATCCATATCACTATCTTGTATGCAATATTAGTCCAGTAAAAAAGGATCAAACTATACCAACTTTGCAGTAATCGGTTCAGTAGTAGTAGTAAATCTGGCTTTTCGGGTCAAGTAACCGGCGAACCGGATCCGCCGCTCATGAAAATTATACATTTCCGTAATCAGCGCAACAAACCTTACTATTTGACAATTCAAAAAATCGGAGAGTTTTCGTTAAGGCCGTTCCCATCGGTCGGTCGTTTCGATTACACACAAATGTAGGTTTAATGGTTTATTTTTGCATAAAATGACTCTAAAGTACTTTTAAAAGATAGGTATAATTTCGCTCTTCAAGGAAACATATATTTTTATCCGTTTCACCTAAATATTTGCGTATTTCCCTTATAAGTGCACATAAATTATGTGTTTTTAGAACTTGTAGAGCACTTTTCGGTCTACAATATTGGTTCTAGTCACTTTCTGATAAAACCCACCTTTTTCAAGAAAAGATCCGATAACGTAAAAATCCCTATATTTTGACCCTTGACCCCGAATAACTGTTTTTGCACACATGGTATTGATAGGCACTTTTAGGTCATTGTTTCTAATGGCAAATCCTAGCTCTCAACCAAAAATCGGCTTTGTGGGAATTTTTGCTATTTCAATGTCTCTTTTGACTGGACTATATTATATGCCCCTATATTTAAAGCATACAGTCTTATATCATATCTTCTGGTCGGGACCAGGGTTTCGGAGTCGAGCAATTTTGCTGGAGTAGGAGTCGGAGTTGAAAAAAAATAACTCGACTCCGACTCCGACTCCGGGCAATTTTTTTTTCTACATTATAGAAACATAATACTAAATTTGGAACACCAATTTTTTTTTTCAAAAAACATTATTTATTTGAAAATAAATCTATAAGAAAACAAATAAGCGAACGGTAGTTAGAGGATGATTCACAGGATATTTACTATCCTTTGAAGTTTAGACTTTTTCAACTCTATTTTGATTACAAAATGCATGTGGAAAATATTTTTTGGTCCAATTGATCCTTTAATTTGTTGCAAGCAAATGTAAAGTTGTATAACAATCGAGTTATAATTGTACATGTTACGTCTTCTATATAAGTCCTACAAGTCTTCTGTCAGAAGACCTACTGGTCTTCTCACAAAGTTCTACTGGTTTTTTCATCTTGTCTTTTGTGAGAAATCATCCATGTATTCTATTAAAGGACCTGTTGGACTCCATCGAAAGACATTGTGGTCTCTTCGGATATCCTACTGATTACACTGTGACACCAAATGGAAGTCAAGGTCTGGGGGTGAAAAATTCCCTTTGGGAATGAAAGCCAATATTGAGTTTATTAAGTAACCCAAAGGATCCCATAGCTGATATTTTTAAGTTATGACGTAACGATTTTTTTGATTGGCCCCCAATAACGCCTGAAAAAATGCTTTAAAACTTTGTTTGGCGATATTGGTCCATCATTTTGAGATGACATGTTGTCAGTTAAATAGAATGAGGAATCTACTTGTAGAACATTTTGACCTTATAGCACAGTTCCTTCCATGTCCGTTTTGTTCTTTAACTGTTTTTGCCGCTGCGAAGTCTAACAGGCTCATTCCATTATCAGATGTTTCACTGTTAACACCCTAGACAGACGGCAGCGTTAATTTGCATTAAGATCTGCATTTATTTTTAGCCTGACAGACGATAGTTCCTGCATTTACGAAACAGCTGATTGCTGTTTATTGTTGTTTGCACGGTAATGCTCTCTCTCCCTCATATAAATATGGGCTCTCTTTTACGGTATTGCCATATTGAAATACCTAAATGCGCTTTAAATTCAGTTTGATTTTGTGTATTAAGAATGTGGATAATGCACGAATCAATTTGAATTAAGGCAGTTAATGCAAATTAACTATTCCGTCTGTCTAGGATATAAGACTGAATTTCCCGACTGTTGAGCCAAAGAATTTTGGAATAAAAAAATTTTCTGAAATTTTTTATTCCAAAATTAGAAAGTAGAGCATCTTTGGCTCAACAGTCGGGAAATTTAGTCTTATATCCTAGACAGACGGCATTGTTAATTTGCATTAACTGCCTCAATTCAAATTGATTCGTGCATTATCCACATTCTTAACACACAAAATCAAACTGAATTTAAAGCGCATTTAGGTATTTCAATATGGCAATACCGTAAAAGAGAGCCCATATTTATATGAGGGAGAGAGAGCATTACCGTGCAAACAACAATAACAGCATCTTTGGTCCACTCGTTGTTGTATTCAATTAAAACTGATAGTGAAACTTTGTGATTTTATCCGTTTGTATACAGCGCGTTACATTTAGGTGTTGCTGTGATGCCTTTCCCAATCCATCATATTTCCTGTATGGCAGCAATATCTTCCTTGTATTTGTTAAGTACATCTGTCAATCCATACACGAACATTTCATTCCATTGCATAATATGGAGGATATAATTAAATTTGTCATTCCGTTTGTAACACATCGAAATATTCGTCGGAGACCCTATAAAATACATGTATTCTTGACCAGGGTAAAATTCTAACCATGTCCATCTTGAAATCATGGTACAGCTCGCAATTTTTAGGTAAGAGCTTTGTAATGTGGTATAGAAATTTCTATTACTCCTAGGATGTTTGATATTGCAAATTGTAGAAAGGTACTTCCCGATTTTCGACATTTTGAAGGTTTTAGCCTCATTATCACACCGAAATTGCTGAATTTTTTTACTTAGTCTTCGTTTGGGGTACAAAACTTTCTCCCAGGAATTTTTCGGCATATGTCCAACTTTCCCCTCTTAATTTGTCGCCTTCATATAGTATTTTCGGTATTTTGAAGGTTGTGCCCTCAATACATCCCGATATTCGCAATTTTGAACGTCAATATTCCACCGAAATGACTGAAATTTGTTGTTCAGTCTTCCATGGGTTTATAAAATATTCCAGAAAATAATTATCCGAATGGGTCGACGTCTTCCTATATCCCCCATAGAAACGTACTTCTTGTTTTTTTTAGGTTATAGCTAAATTATCTTACCGAAATATCGAAAATATGGTACACATTTAGTCTTCTTTGAGTCAAAAAATTTTCCGCCAGAAATTTGTCAGTATAGATCGACGTTTTGATTTTCCTGCCGAATTTCGCTATTTTGAAGGTTGGCCACATTATTTTACCGAAATTGCCGAAATTTGTTATTCAGTCTTCTTCATAAAGTAAAGGAAACTATTTGTTCCATTTTACTTAAATACAACTCGTGGTGGTGGGTATACCAAGTTCGGCCCGGCCGACCTTAACGCTTTCTTACTTCTTGATTTTTCTCTTCTACGAACATTGTAGTTTCATAATCCGCAAAAACTTCCCAGGTGTAAGCACCTTTCATTTAAAGTTAGGTCAAGAACACCAAAATATTTCATATTGGATTTTACCTCCCAAATTTTTCTTGACTTTTTGCCTGATTACTGAAAATCCAAGATGTCAAATAACACCTGATTCGGTCGAAAAATACCTCACATCGAGCATGACTTTCATATGGGGGTGTACAGAAACTTGGATCAATGTTCCCAATTTTTGGATGGGAAATTATCTGACCACTGAAATTGTAAATGCCAAATAACAACTAGTAAGGTTGGATTATGTGGCGACAAATTTACATGAAATTTTCAATTGTTAAAACTCGCTCACAATCGAAATCCTGGTAGAAAGTCAAACGGATCATCTCAGAATATGCAACAACTACGGAGCTCTCTAACATTTCCGTTTTCAATTATGATTACGTTAGTGAAAGCAATGAAATGTTTAATTGTGTCACATACATTATTTCAATTTGTTCATCAATTTCTTGCCAGGAACGCTTCTATATATTCGACTAAAAATGAGGACACAACGATTTAGCATTTTGCTTGGACCAAATTTTATCTTAGGAACGCAACCGTAAATTAAACAATAATCACGGTATTGCAAATATCGGGTACTTGTTGATATCGTAATGGTTATTTATCGTCCGTATTTAAATCATAATTAAAACATTGATTTAACAAAATTTTTACAAAACTTGTTTGTCCTTAACTAAATTTTAACTTACAAAGAAACTTTCAACAATATCCACAGACACACGTTACTATGCAACATCATTTACCTTGATTTGTTTTATATGTTTTCTTTTATTGTTTCTGTTGTTGTTGTTGTCTAGTAGTCAGTCCTTTGTCAAACGAAAATGGAAATTTCCTCGTTTATGCCATTAGGATAACAGACTGTATACATTTTCTAAATAATCTGTCATTTGTTGAGTTTTGTTTTTTTAGAAAAAAGTTTTATTGTTACAACCATTAGAGTAGTCAGCAACTAACACCCCTTCTCCGTCAGCAGAAGCAGGTGGTGAATGTTATGAGGTACGGCATATTGATAGTAATTTGTTACATACAAACACACGTTCATCATATGTGTAGAAAGATAGCTTTCAAATGGGAGACAAAAAGAAGATATATTGGAATGAAAATGACAAAACATCTTCTATTGTTTCATTCTGTTGCAGCTGCCAGCTTGATGTTACGAAGTTAATATAAAAGGCTTAATATTAGAGAAATGGCAAACAATAGCAACATTTACTAGCAGATGTACCATTGGCTTACATCCTCATCATCATCAGCAACCGGCACATATCCATAGCCTTTTTGGTCTTTGTTAACAATGTATGTTGGCTTTATTGAAGATATTGTCTTTAAAGCATTCGAATGCAATTGCGGATAGTGTTTTTTTCCGAAACACCAGATGATGAAAATGTTATTAAATTTTTTCTTTGTAGATAATACCGCATGAGTTGCTTAGCACTCGCAGGTAATTTGTTTCGTTTCATTTGTCATTATTGGCATCGAAAACAAGTTTTGAAAAAAAGCTTTGGATATCCACCTCACAACCAAATAATTCACAAATTCCCAAATCCCAGAATTTTAATGTAAACTGCTTGTGACACCTAATAATTACCGAATGTCATTTCCAAATTCAAGCATACATACATATGTGCTTGTGACAGCTAATAATTACCAAATGTCATTCCCAAATCCATGCATAAATACATACGTGTTTGTATGCAACTTTAATTAGAAAACTTTTTGAAACTACAAACAGTCAAATAAGAATTTCAAAGTTGTTTTCGTATATCAAATATTCCAATTCCTCTGTTTTGTTTTTTGTTCTTTCATATTACTTTCTACCCATTGTCTTTTGAACATAAACACTCATTTATTCATACTTCTTGATAGCATTTTGTCTATCTCTAACACTTCCAGACAGTCTATCTGCACAAAAGACACTGCACACATACACACACACACGCTTCACTGGTCATAAACAAAACTCAATCATTTTCAGGTGTTGTTGCTACGATGAGTGAGATTGAGATCTCAATCTGACTGGAATCAAAATCTTTCATTTTGTACGTTGTGTTTTGTCATTATGGCAAATGGAAAACTTTTTCCAGATTGATGCTCAAGTCAATTACTTAACCTTTCTATTTTCGGATGAAATGAAAATGGTACTAATACATAACTATACGCAGTATAACACTAGGGTTGCCAAGTAACGACAAGCTGATGGTCGTCTTAAAAGACGAGCTGATGGTCGTCTTTAGAGACGAGCTGATGGTTGTCTTTACCCAGCAAACCAAATGTCTGATGTCCGACACGTCTGAACAATTTCGGAAGCAAAGTCGTTCAGATTTCGTTCCGATTTCTAAACGATTTTTCGGAGAGGAAATAGTTCAGATTTTGTACCGATTTCGTTCAGATTTCGGAACGAATGTCGGATAGAAATTTCCTTTCCGAATTTCTTAAGGATTTTCTTCAGATTTCGTTACGAAATCGGACCGAAATCGATCCGATGTCGCTGCGACATTTTGTTCCGAAATTATGTCAACCACTTCATACAACTTTCGTTAAGATATCGTTACGATTTCGGACGATACGTCCGACATTTTGTTCCGATTTCGTTACGAAGTCGGTACGATTGGTTTGCTGGGTAGATACGAGCTGCTGGTAGTATTTATAAACGAGCTGCTGGTGGTCTTTATAGACGAGCTGCTAGTCGTATTTATAGACGAGCTGATGGTCGTCTTTATAGACGAGCTGCTGGTCGTCTTTATAGACGAGCTGATGGTCGTCTTTATAGACGAGCTGCTGGTCGTCTTTATAGACGAGCTGATTGTCGTCTTTATAGACGAGCTGATGGTTGTCTTTATAAACGAGCGGCTGGTCGCCTTTATAGACGAGCTGCTGGCCGTCTTTATAGACAAGCTGCTAGTCGTATCTATAGACGAGCTGCTGGCCGACATTATAGATGAGCTGTTGTTCGTCTTTATAGACGAGCTGCTGGCCGTCATTATAGATGAGCTGTTGTTCGTCTTTATAGACGAGCTGCTGGTCGTCTTTATAGAGAAGCTGCTGGTCGTCCTTATAGACGAGCTGCTGGGCGTCTTTATAGACAAGCTGCTGGTCGTCTTTATAGACTAGTTGATGATCGTCTTTTTAGACGGGCTGCTGGTCGTCTTTATAGACTAGCTGATGGTCGTCTTTATAGACGAGCTGATGGTCGTCTTTATACACGAGCTGATGGTTGTCTTTATACACGAGCTGATGGTCGTCTTTATAGACGAGCTGATGGTCGTCTTTATAGACGAGCTGATGGTCGTCTTTATAGACGAGCTGATGGTCGTCTTTATAGACGAGCTGATGGTCGTCTTTATAGACGAGCTGATGGTCGTCTTTATAGACGAGCAGATGGTCGTCTTTATAGACGAGCCGATGGTCGTCTTTATAGAAGAGCTGATGGTCGTCTTTATAGACGAGCTGATGGTCGTCTTTATAGACGAGCTGATGGTCGTCTTTATAGACGAGCTGATGGTCGTCTTTATAGACGAGCTGATGGTCGTCTTTATAGACGAGCTGATGGTCGTCTTTATAGACAAGCTGCTAGTCTTCTTTATAAACGAGCTGATGGTCGTCTTTATAGACGAGCTGATGGTCGTCTTTATAGACGAGCTGATGGTCGTCTTTATAGACGAGCTGATGGTCGTCTTTATAACGAGCTGATGGTCGTCTTTATAGACGAACTGATAGTCGTCTTTATAGACGAACAGATGGTCGTCTTTATAGACGAGCTGATGGTCGTCTTTATAGACGAACTGATGGTCGTCTTTATAGACGAGCTGATGGTCGTCTTTATAGACGAGCTGATGGTCGTCTTTATAGACGAGCTGATGGTCGTCTTTATAGACGAGCTGATGGTCGTCTTTATAGACGAGCTGATTGTCTTCTTTATAGACAAGCTGCTGGTCGTCTTTATATACGAGCTGATGGTCGCCTTTATAGACGAGCTGATGGTCGTCTTTTTAGACGAGCTGATGGTCGTCTTCATAGACGAGCTGATGGTCGTCTTTTAGACGAGCTAATCGTCGTCTTTATAGACGAGCTGATGGTCGTCTTTATAGACGAGCTGATGGTCGTCTTTATAACGAGCTGATGGTCGTCTTTATAGACGAACTGATAGTCGTCTTTATAGACGAACAGATGGTCGTCTTTATAGACGAGCTGATGGTCGTTTTTATAGATGAGCTGATGGTCGTCTCTATAGACGAGCTGCTGGTCTTCTTTATAGAGGAGCTGATGTTCGTATTTATAGACGAGCTGATGGTCGTCTTTATAGACGAGCTGATGGTCGTCTTTATAGACGAGCTGATTGTCTTCTTTATAGACAAGCTGCTGGTCGTCTTTATATACGAGCTGATGGTCGTCTTTATAGACGAACTGATGGTCGTCTTTATAGACGAGCTGATGGTCGTCTTCATAGACGAGCTGATGGTCGTCTTTTAGACGAGCTAATCGTCGTCTTTATAGACGAGCTGATGGTCGTCTTTATAGACGAACTGATGGTCGTCTTTATAGACGAGCTGATGGTCGTCTTTATAGACGAGCTGATGGTCGTCTTTATAGACGAACTGATGGTCGTCTTTATAGACGAGCTGATGGTCGTCTTTATAGACGAGCTAATGGTCGTCTTTATAGACGAGCTATTGGTCGTCTTTATAGACGAGCTAATGGTCGTCTTTATATCCGAGTTGATGGTCGTCTTTATACACGAGCTGATGGTGTTCTTTATAGACGAGCTGATGGTCGTCTTTATAGACGAGCTGATGGTGTTCTTTATAGACGAGCTGATGGTCGCCTTTGTAGACGAGCTGATGGTCGTCTTTCTAAAGGAGCTGATGGTTGTCTTTATAGACGAGCTGATGGTCGCCTTTATAGACGAGCTGATGGTCGTCTTTAGAGACGAGCCGATAGTCGTCTTTATAGTCTAGCTGATGGTCGTCTTTATAGACGAGCTGATGGTCGTTTTTATAGACTAGCAGATTATCGTCTTTATAGACGAGCTGATGGTCGTCTTTCTAAAGGAGCATATGGTTGTCTTTATAGATGAGCTGATGGTCGTCTTTAGAGACGAACCGATAGTCGTCTTTATAGTCTAGCTGATGGTCGTCTTTATAGACGAGCTGATGGTCGTTTTTATAGACTAGCAGATTATCGTCTTTATAGACGAGCTGATGGTCGTCTTTATAAAGTAGCTGATGGTCGTTTTTATAGACGAGCTGATGGTCGTCTTTATAGACGAGCTGATTGTCATCTTTATAGACGAGCTGATGATCGTCTTTATAGACGAGCTGATGATCGTCTTTATAGACGAGCTGATGGTTGTCTTTATAGTTGAGCTGATGGTTGTCTTTATAGTCGAGCTGATGGCTCTCTTTATAGACGAGCTGATTGTCGTCTTTATAGACGAGCTGATGGTCGTCTTTATAGACGAGCCGATGGTCGTCTTTATAGACGAGCCGATGGTCGTCTTTATAGACGATCTTCTGGTCGTCCTTATATACGAGCTGTTGGTTGTCTTTATAAACGAGCTGATGGTCGTATTTATAGACGAGCTGATGGTCGTCTTTATAGACGAGCTGATGATCGTATTTATAGAGGAGCTGATGGTCGTCTTTATAGACGAGCTGATGGTCGTCTCTATAGACAAGCTGATGGTAATCTTTATAGACGAGCTTATGGTCGTCTTTATAGAGGAGCTGATGGTCGTCTTTATAGAGGAGCTGATGGTCGTCTCTGTAGACAAGCTGATGGTAGTCTTTATAGACGAGCTGATGATCGTCTTTATAGAGGAGCTGATGGTCGTCTTTATAGAGGAACTGATGGTCGTCTTTATAGACGAGCTGATGGTCGTCTTTATAGAGGAGCTGATG
This sequence comes from Musca autumnalis, assembly GCF_047663935.1. Classification (NCBI taxonomy): domain Eukaryota; kingdom Metazoa; phylum Arthropoda; class Insecta; order Diptera; family Muscidae; genus Musca; species Musca autumnalis. Next base: position 199,753,989 of record NW_027411977.1, on the reverse strand, counting down.
GTCGTCTCTATAGACAAGCTGATGGTAGTCTTTATAGACGAGCTGATGATCGTCTTTATAGAGGAGCTGATGATCGTCTTTATAGACGAGCTGATGGTCGTCTTTATAGAGGAGCTGATGGTCGTCTCTATAGACAAGCTGATGGTAGTCTTTATAGACGAGCTGATGATCGTCTTTATAGAGGAGCTGATGATCGTCTTTATAGACGAGCTGATGGTCGTCTTTATAGAGGAACTGATGGTCGTCTTTATATACGAGCTGATGGTCGTATTTATAGACGAGCTGATGGTCGTCTTTAAAGACGAGCTGATGGTCGTCTTTATAGGCGATCTGATGGTCGTCTTTATAGACGAGCTGATGGTCGTCTTTATAGAGGAGCTGATGGTCGTCTTTATAGAGGAGCTGATGGTCGTCTTTATAAAGGAACTGATGGTCGTCTTTATAGACGAGCTGATGGTCGTATTTATAGACGAGCTGATGGTCGTCTTTATAGACGAGCTGATGGTCGTATTTATAGACGAGCTGATGGTCGTCTTTATAGACGAGCTGATGGTCGTCTTTATAGGCGAGCTGATGGTTGTCTTTATAGACGAGCTGATGGTCGTCTTTATAGACGAGCTGATGGTCGTCTTTATAGAGGAGCTGATGGTCGTCTTTATAGAGGAGCTGATGGTCGTCTTTATAGAGGAACTGATGGTCATCTTTATAGACGAGCTGATGGTCGTCTTTATAGACGAGCTGATGGTCGTCTTTATAGACGAGCTGATGGTCGTCTTTATAGGCTAGCTGATGTTCGTCTATATAGACGGGCTGATGGTCGTCTTTATAGAGGAGCTGATGGTCGTCTTTATAGAGGAACTGATGGTCGTCTTTATAGACGAGCTGATGGTCGTATTTATTGACGAGCTGATGGTCGTCTTTATAGACGAGCTGATGGTCGTCTTTATAGACGAGCTGATGGTCGTCTTTATAGACGAGCTGATGGTCGTCTTTATAGACGAGCTGATGGTCGTCTTTATAGACGAGCTGATGGTCGTCTTTATAGACAAGCTGATGGTCGTCTTTATAGACGAGCTGATGGTCGTCTTTATAGACGAGCTGATGGTCGTCTTTATAGAAGAGCTGATGGTCGTCTTTATAGACGATCTGCTGGTCGTCTTTTTGAAATCAACCGCCTTCAAAATGGATGGGATTCTGTATAGACGAGCAGAAGGAAGTTTCTATAGATAACCAGAAAGCAGACTTTAGAAAAGCTGAAGGCGGTCATTTTTGGACAACATAAAAATCCCTTTGTGTTTTTCATCATGGCAACCGTGCGCTTCTCATATACGTACATAAACACTTTCACATATATGTGTGTATCACCAAAAACAATGTTAATGCCAAATTTATTACTAAGTCCAATGATGGCGATAAAATTGAGCATGTGTTTATTGAAGTCAAATCTGAAAACAAAAAAATGTTAATTGGTTGTATATATCGCCCAAACAATAATATCAGCCTTACCATTCTCCAAGATACTCTCCGAGAGTTAACACTGGGTTATCACGATGTTGTAATCACAGGTGACTTCAACTCGAATATACTTGTAGATTCCACTTTGATCAACAATATGTCGGAATTAGGCTTATATACTGCGAATAAAACCACCCCTACCCATTTTTCCTCTACATCCAATACCCTCCTAGACTTATTCTTTACTAATAACCCCCCTAATATCCTCCTCTATGACCAAATTTCTGTACCTTGTTTTTCAAAACATGACCTAATTTTTCTCACCTACAACTTTGATACTCTCCCTTCTGAACAAATCTATTACTATCGTGACTATAATCGATTGGACTACACGGTGTTAGATAATAAATGGCATCAAATTAACTGGGATGAAATATATAACTTAAATTCAGTTGATCAAATGCTACAATTCATTCAACAAAGTATTATTTTTCTTTACAATGAGGCCATACCTGTAAAAACTAAACGTGTTGCAGCAAATAAGAAGTCCTGGTTCAACCCAGATATTAAAACTCATATTGCGGATAGAGATAGAGCATATTACAGGTGGAAACGTTATAAGACACCTGAACTCTATGAGGAATTTCGTTCAGCCCGTAAGAGAGTAAATTACCTCATTAACCTTGCCAAAACGGAATATTATTCAACTAGGTTCAATCGTGCATTAGATTCCAAGAGTAAATGGAAAATCATTAACGAAATTGGTATTGGTAAGAACAAGGCGTCTACTCCTTTCCAAGGTGATCCTGATGACCTCAACAAATCCTTCGTCAATATACGCACAATACCTGCTAATCCTTCTTTTTATAACACTCATAACACAATATCTGATGATAATATACTTGCCGATGGATCTTTTGAGTTCAGATGCGTTACCTTCGATGAAGTAATCCGCAGTGTTGGAAATGTCAGGTCTAATGCTATTGGCTCAGATGGCATTGATCCAAAGTTCATACGTCTACTACTACCTAACCTCTTACCTTACTTAACCTTTTTCTTCAATACTATTTTGACAACAAGCCATTTTCCCACCCTTTGGAAACATGCCAAAATTGTTCCTGTTCCAAAATCACCTAGTGAATACCGGCCTATTGCAATTTTGCCTTATTTATCTAAAGTTTTTGAGAAACTTCTACATATGCAAATATCTGAATATCTTCATAGAAATTCATTGTTATCTGATGTGCAGTCAGGATTTAGACCCAATCACAGTTGTATAAGCGCGTTACTAGAGGTATCGGAGTCAATAAGGAGTGATATCGACCAAAACAAGACATGCTTTCTTGTCCTATTAGACCATTCCAAAGCCTTTGATACAATCGACCACGGTAACCTCTATATTAAACTCCAGCGTTTTTTCAACTTTTCTAATACATCAACGAATCTTATAAAGTCGTATTTGTCTAACCGGTCGCAATCAGTTTACTCCAGAGGATCTATATCCAAACCTCTACCAGTACGCAGGGGTGTTCCACAAGGATCTATTTTGGGTCCTCTACTATTCAGTTTATATGTAAATGACCTCCCCAGTCAACTAGACCACAGCAATGTGCACATGTACGCAGATGATGTGCAAATTTTCCTAAGCACTAATGAGTACGATGTAGATCACACTATTCATAAACTGAATGGTGATCTTGACAAAGTCTGTAAGTGGGCCAGCGCAAATGGCCTTCTCCTTAACCCAAACAAATCAAAATGTCTAGTTATACATAAGAATAAAAAACAGCAAATGGAAAACTTTGATATACTTGTAAATCAAGAAAAAATTGAAATTGTTTCGAGTGCCAAAAACCTGGGTGTAATATTTAACTCTACGCTTAGCTGGTCAAATCACATTAATCAGGTGGTGGGACAAACATATTCAAAATTACGTGCCTTATGGCTAACGCACTCCTATACCCCCTTCCATATTCGACGACTCTTGGCTAAAACGTTTCTGGTACCTGGCTTGATATACGGCTCTGAACTTTATTCAAACTGTGATTCTGTTTGCAGACGTAAATTAAATGTGGCTTTCAATAGCATTATACGTTACGTCTATGGACTGAGAAGCACTCAGCATATGTCCCAGTACTCTCGTTCTCTTTACGGTATCAGTTTCAACTCCTTTCTCCATATGAAATCTTTATTATATCTTCACAAAATTATTGTTAAAAAAATACCATTATACCTTTTTAACCGAATACAATTTGCAAGATCCGATAGGGGAAAGATAATTACTCCTCTTATATGGAGAAGTAGACAATCACAGTGGCATTTCTTTATCAGAACAATCCGTCTCTGGAATACCCTACGCCATGATCTGCAGTGTATCAGCAGTGTGTATATCTTTAAGGAAAAGATTTATTGCTATTTTCAAAGATTGGATACAGTTACATAATATACTTTTTTCACTATCAATGTATTCATTTATATTTAATTAATATTTTAAATTACCTTTTTATTTATATAAATTGCATTCAACTCAAATTAGATTTTGTATAAGTTTAAGCTGGATATGTATCTTTTTAATTGTAATCCTGCACTTTAATTTATAAGATATTTTTCTTGTTGTGCAGGAAGAAGAAATAAATAAATAAATATGTCTATGGAAATATTATTCATACCTATATACATATTATTCATATGAGCATGAAAAGAAATCTAATGAATATTTATACTGAGGTATGGAACTGGTCTGAGATATAATCAGAAATCCAATCATAGATTAATTTTTATTTGGAAATGTAATGTCTCTTTAGGGTAGATTCTTTTTCTAGTGGTTAATATTTAGGATAAACTTTACGCATGGGAATCTAAGTAAGCAAAAAAATATGAAGTTCGAAGGACAAAGAACTTAATGGTTGTGAATTTAGCGTTATAATCAGTGCAACTGTATTCAACACCGCATTCCAGTTAAAGTCCGAACAATGGAAACAAATTTGATGAGGAGCAAAGATTGTGAGTCAAATTTTTTTTCTGTTCAGGCTTTAACCTTATTGCGGTGTTGAATAAAAAGTCAATGTAAACAAAAATCCATTTTATATAGTGTATTTGTTTTAAATCTTTCAATGCATGGTACTTGGTATATCAACAGTCTAAGATGTTAATAAAAATCTTCCACTTCTAAGACAACAACTACCTCATAAATGCAAAAGAAAAAAATATATTTTGGCTTCAAAAAAGTGCTACTACTTTGGCTTAATTTATGCTAATTTACACACACAACAATTTAGTCATTGTCAACCCAACATATTTTTGTGCCAGGTTCCCTGTAATATTTCTCAATACAAACATCTCGTGTGTAGTTGGTTTTCAGTGGGGAGTCATACAATATTGCCATACCTACAACTGGAAAAGCCAGAATAGTTAGTGACAAAATACTATTCACAATGCCAAAATATGTTTGTACATTACATTCATTCTATTATTCACTTGCAGAGACAATAAAGTCTAACATAAACCATAGAAGGCAAAATCACTTGAAAACGGTCTAAAAAGACATTTTATTTTAATTTATATTGGACCAAAGCCAATAATTTTTCTCAGTAACTTGCCAACACACACAGAGGGAGAGAACTTAAAATGTATTTTGAAAATAAAATATTAGTTCGTGAAAACGCTATGATGCCACAGGCAAATTTATATAAAGACCTTAACTTATGGTTGCCCATTTTACAATAGAAATGTGGTTCGTGTCTTTTTCTGGAAATTATTTTTTAGGTTTGTGGGTTTGTTGGAATCTGCTCTGTTGGCTACTGATGATAAGTTAACATTGTTGGCTACAATATCAGCAAATTGTTGCTGATTTTGATAAGTATATTTTGGTGTAAATTATAGTTGCCGTTTGAGCATTTATTAATGTAATGAAAGTCCCTTTATGTGAACAATGACATAATTAGTAACATTTTTAAATTATTTAAAAGGAAGAAAGCACAAACGGATATATAAGGATTTATTTAATGGTGCGACACTGCAGTGTGGTCCCATCCTGCGACTAAGATCAGCAAATTATCTCTAAACATATCATATTTTAATATTCTAACAATGTTTTTGTAATTTATAACGGTTAAGAAGGCAAAACAGAAGAATTTGATATTTACGTATGATCACTTTAAGACTTTAAAAACGTCAGTAAGTTTGTGTGTGAAAGCAAAACATAAGAAGTTGACATTTACGTTGTTCTCTTTAAGACTTTAAAAACGTCAGTTAGGTTGTGATTTTTACAAGGCAAATAACTAAGAATTTAAAAGATAAAATATTTTTTTTTTTCGAAATGAAAGTTTCAGCTTAAGGTATTCTAATTACTTTTACATAAAAATCTGTAGAAATTATTTGTTTGTGGATTTTTTCCAAGTTTTTAAAACTGAAGTTGAGTTTTACTAACTATGCCCACCAATGCCACATTAAATTTTTTTGGAAAATGTTCAAAATATTGTCACGTTTAAAAAAAAAATTGGTTCCAGCTGCATATATTAGAATTTCTGTGTGTGACATTATGTATTATTGTGTTGTATTGTATTGTTGTGTTGTTTTGTTTTGTGTTTTAATTGTATGTTTTGGTTTTTTCGTTCAAGATTTAGATCTTTTTGTTAAGTATCTACTTGTGAGTGTATTTTTTTCACCCTTGCATATCTTTGATATCTGATTTCGGCCGGGCACACAATGAGAACTGTAGAAATGTAGATAAAAACTTCAAAATATTTGAAATCGGGAGGTACCGTTATATGGAGGCTATACCAAAACCTGGACATTTGTCCACAATTTTTGGTGCAGAAGGTTTCTGACAACTGGGAACCCTTAACACCAAATTACAGCCAATTCGGGCCGAAAATATACACAGAAGCTTCAAAATACTTCAAATCGGGTGGTACCGTTATATTGGGCTATAGGAAAAGTGGACCCATATTGGTGATTAGAAATATTTTTGTCGCATCTTCCAATAAAAGCGGGACCACTGTGCACTAGGGTTATAACTTTTTGACAATTTTTTTTCAAAATGATTTCCTGTAGTAAGAATGAATGAACTTTGTCATATTAATACCTAAAATAACATTCATTCAATTTTATTATAAAAATAAAAAAAGTTCCGCACAAATCACTTTGAAAAAAATTTTTAAAAATTTTTTGAAATGAAAAAAAAAATTTAAAAAATTATTTACTGTTGCACGAATGAATGGCATTTTGCCTATTAATGACTACAATAACTTTTATTCCATTTAATTTTTAAACAAGTAAGAACAGCGTTAAGTTCGGCTAGGACGAACTTGTTATATCCTCCACCACGAATTGTGTTGAAGTAAAATGGAACAATTAGTTTCCTTTCGTTTATGAAATAGACCAAATTTCAGCAAGTTCGGTAAAACAATATGGCTAACCTTCAAAATACCGAAATTCGGGAGGTATCGTTCCATGGCGGCTACACAGAAACGTCGATCTATACCTACAAATTTCGAGCAGAAAGTTTTTAGACTCAAAGAAGACTAAATACCAAATTTCCGTTAATTCTGTAAAAACTTCAAAATACCGAAAATCAAGAGGTACGCTTCTATGTCCCAGTGGTCCCACTTGTATGGAAAAGAGTGCCAAAAACAGTTCTACTCGGGTTACCGCCTCCAAATTTTAAACAATCCAAATTGTAACAATCCACAAAGATAGAAAATTATTTTTTATATTGAATATATATTGAATATAGGTCCACCTTTAGGTATAGCCCCCATACAAATTTGGTATTTTGAGTTCTGAGTGAACCAAATACCTCCATTAGGGTGGGGCGATTTGGACACCACCACGGGCGTCTGGATTTTCTGATTATTGGGATTGTACTGAGCAAAAAAGTCCACTAGACCATATGTCTACGGTGAAAATTGAGCCCCCGGATTTTGACTTGAAGTTTTTTTTCAAGGTTTTTTTGGATATTTTGGCATATATGTAACAGCCAAACCATTGAGATTTTCGATCCAACACAAATAGAAAAATTGTAGCCAAGACAATAATTAAGAAATCTCTAAGACAAAGCAAACGCATAGGAACACTCTCTCAGGCAGTTATGGCCCCGAGAATGTGCAAATTTTTCGGAAAATATCGATAAATTACACCGTGCTACAAAATTTGACTCAAAGTCAGTGGGTGGAAATTTCCTTTTGGAGATGAAAGCCCTTGGTGAGTGTACTAAGAACGCAAAAGGACATTTTCAGGATAGGTCAAGTTTCTGAGATATGGTTTGGCCAAACTATCCTTGAAAAATTTTCAAGTCAAAATCCGGGGGCTCGATTTTCACCGTAGACATATGGTCTAGGACTTTTTTGCTCAGTACAATCCCAAGAATCAGAAACTCCAGGCGCCCACTATCACTTTTTTCCTTCCAAACAAATCGCCCCGGCCTAACCTCCATGCAAAAAATTGACAATATCGGTCTACGTTTAGGGATAGCCCCCATATAAACGTACCTCCAGATTTTCGAAATTTTGACGATTTTACCCAACTGATTTGGCTGTAATTTTGCATTTTGAGTTCTGAGTGAGCAAGATGCCTCCTTGCAAACAATGTTCAGTATAAGTCCATGTTTAGGTATAGCTCCCATATAAACGTACCTTCCAATTATCGGAATTTTGACGAATTTACAGATGTGGTATAAGAGGTATAATTTATTGGGTGGCAGATGGGGCAGCTGGACCTTTTTTAGTCGTAATGTAGAGACTACCCCCTGCATTAAAAAAATTTCGAGACTCACAAATGCTCAAAACATTAGTAAAAATCAACAAAAGTTAATAGTAATTATATTAAAAATAGCAGAAAAAGTCATTTATAAAGAAACTATGTTTAATGAAGTTAGAAAACGAATTATGAATTTGTTTTTTTCGTAAAAACATTGTCAATGCCATAACCTATAAGTATCATTATGAAAATTGTATTCATAACTTACGAATGCTTTGCGAATGTTTTTCGTTTTTAAGGCCTCACATACAAATCACAACTTCTTCAAATTAACTTGGCATATAACCGCTGTAAATTTACAAAAGTAATGCTGGATGTTAAAAATTTGATATGTTTAGAGAAAATTTATTTCAATCGCAATCAAATTTGTCGCCATCAATTTTTCAATTTTTGTCCACGTGCGTGGGGGATATAGGAACCCGCGGACCTATACTGATAATTCTCTTCTGGAATATGTTATAACCCCGCGGAAGACTAAACAACAAATTTCAGTCATTCGGTGGAATATTGACGTCCAAACTTTAGAATTCCCAAAATCGTGAGGTACCGTTCTATGGGGGCTACATCGAAACGTAGACCTATACAGACGAATTTCAGTCAGAAAGACCAACAAAGAGTAAATACCAAATTTCAGCCATTTCGGTGGGTTGATGTGGCCACAACCTTCAACATACCGAAAATCGGGAGGTAACGTTCTGTGGGGCTATATGAAGGCATGGACATATACCTACAAATTTCTGGGAGAAAGTTTTATAACCCCAACGCTAACCTTTAAAATAGCGAAAATCGGGTGGTACCGTTCTATGGGAGCTATATGAAGGCGTGGACCTATAACGACAAATTAAGAGGGGAAGACTAAATACCAAATTTCAGCTATTTCAGTTCATTATTTTGGGCGCAACCTTCAAATACCGAAAATCGGGATGTACCGTTGTATGGAGCTAAATCAAGTCGTGGACCGATTTGCAATACCAAACATCCTAGGAGTAATAAAAACTTATATACTAAATTACAAAGCTCTATCTTAAAAATTGCTAGTTGTATCTTGATTTCAACAGACGGACATGGTTATATCGACTTAGAATTTTACCCTGTTCAAGAATATACATATATACTTAATGGGGTCTCCGATGAATATTTCGATGTGTTACAAACGGAATGACAAATTTAATTATACCCTTCATTTAATTGTGGATGATATAAAAAGGTCTCACACAAACCACTTTTAATTTTTATTAAATATGAAATAAAGTTGTATATAGTATTAAATGATATATATGTTGTAATACGATGATAAAATTAGGAAGAAACAAAAGGTAATGGTCTTGTGCCCCCATACCTTGTTTTCAGTGAAATAGCTGCTTATAGTAACTTCAAAAATTTTTAAAAAATTCTGAAAAATAAAAACTTTAAAAGCTTTTTATGCGGAAGCATTTTTATCGAATCACTTTATATTTAAGATTTTATGTAATCTTAGGTAAAACTCATGAAAATACAGGGATACGAGGTTTTAAAAAAGTCATAACCCTACAGTGCACTGGTCATTCATTGGGTGAATTGTTATATTTTCCGCCTAGGTTGGTACCTTAGTGCGTATGATTGTTATTAAGTAGAAAGTTTACAATCATACGCACTAAGATACCAATGTTAAGAAACCCGTCGTAACAAAACTAAATTACCCTCATTTAAAATCAATAAACGACCAAAATAAAGTTTTATAATTAAACCGACAAACCTCGGGAATATATGTAATCGAGCTATGAGGCATATTTATACACCAACAGAAGACAGATTTGTTTATAGGTACGAGGGCTGAACGATAACTGTCTGGCATATCAATTAAAACGCTAATATTTACAATCACAAATAGTTTTATTGTTTTCTTATGTAGTCTACAGCACGATTTATACACTTTTTCATGTGCTCAAACCAATTGTTGAATCACTTTTTCGACTCCAATTGAGACACATCCAAAACATGGTTTTTAACGCTTTTACAGGATTTTCGGGCGACGAAAATCGTTTACCTCGCCTTTCTTTTTTAATTTCTTTGACTCGCCTTCGAAGAACCACACGGTCGATTGTTGTTTTTTTTTCGGGCTCATACGCATAGATTCAAGATTCGTCGTATGTGACGATTGTGATTGTTTTTATTCACAAGTCCTTTGGGTGCCAAGTCAAGGTTGTACGGCGGATGACCCATCAGTTCCATATTTTGTCCGGTCAGACAGACCCTGAATCGATGTCTGAGAGCTCGCATTGTCATGAAGCAGAATGATTCGTCTTCTCTTGTTCGTTTTTCCAATTTCTCAGGAGACTTCAGGAAGCCAAATTGCAGTGTACCACTCAGAATTAACCATCCTACATTTCTTATGCCGTGAAGTCGACACACGGTCAGTTTTGCCGACGAACCAATCGACCATTTCATTCGAAGTGTTTCTTCCATGAACAACTTGAATTTGACTCGCCATTCAAGAACCACACGGTCGATTGATGTTTTGTTTCGGGCTCATACGCATAGATCCAAGATTCGTCGTCTGTGGCGATTGTGATTATTTTTATTCACAAGTCCTCTGCGAGTACATTTATGATATAAACTGTCCAACTTCAAAAAAAAAAAAATTAAATCGCGCCTGGCAACGAGCGGCCAGAAAGTTTTTGTGCAGCCCTCATAAGTTAAAGTGTCCATTATTTATACTTTCCTATCTCAACCATAGTCGGACGGGGATGACTATATGTTACCGGCACCAGTACCCCAGTACATACGCTTTTCAAGGATCAACATTTTTTAGGGAGAACTAACTCCCAATTAGAGTTATTTACTCTTTGCCAATTTCAAAATATTGTTTATATACCCCACACCGTAATATGGAGGGTATAATTATATATAATTAATTATATTATATATATTTTTGGGTATAGGTCCACGTCTTCATATAGCCGCTATAGAACGGTACCTCCCGGTTTTCGGTACATTGAAGTTTATGTTCTCAATATCCCACCGAAATGGCTGAAATTTGGTATTTAGTCTACGTTGAAGGTACAAAACCTCCCACCTAAAATCAATCGGTATAGGTTTACGTTTTCATATAGCCGCCATAGAACGGTACCTCCCGATTTTCGGTATTTTGAAGGTTGTGTTCTCAATATCCCACCGAAATGGCTGAAATTTGGTATTTAGTCTTGGTTGAGGGTATAAAACTTTCCAACTGAAATTAATCGGTATAGCTCCACTTTTTCATACATAGAACGGTACCTCCCGGTTTTCAATATTTTGAAGGTTATGTTCTCAATATCCCAAAGAAATGGCTGAAATTTGTTATTTAGTCTAGGTTGAATGTACAAAACTTTCCACCTAAAATCAATCGGTATATCTCCACTTTTTGATATAGCCGCCACAGAACGGTACCTCCCGGTTTTCAATATTTTGAAGGTTATGTTCTCAATATCCCAACGAAATGGCTGAAATGTGTTATTTAGACTTGGTTGAGGGTACAAAACATTGTACCTGAAATCTATAGGTATAGGTCCATGTTTTCATATAGCCGCCCTAGAACGGTACCTCCCGGGTTTCGGTATTTTGAAGGTTGTGTTCTCAATATACCACCGAAATGGCTGAAATTTTGTACTTAGTCTTGGTTGAGGATATGAAACTTTCCAACTGAAATTTATCGCTATAGGTCCATTTTTTGAAGGTTATGTTTTCAATATCCCACCGAAATGGCTGAAAGTTGGTATTTAGTCTTCGTTTGGGGTATAAAATATTCCACCTGAAATTTATCGATATAGGTACACGTCTTCATAAGCCGCAATAGAACGGTACCACCCCACTGCGGTCGAACTTGTATGGGAAGAGCGGCCAAAAAGACTTCTTGAGCAGATATCAATACGAAAATTTCAGTAAAGGCTAGTTTAGCAACACAACTAAAAAGAAGCAAACAAATTCAACATAGGTCCAACTTTAAGTATGACTCCCATAGAACGGTAGCCCCTGATTTTAAAGGGGATCAGATATCAATACTAAAATTTTAGTAGAGTTGTGCCAAAGGAACTATATGGAACTATCTCGTTCACTTCGCAGTTCCAATGGGCCACATTTTTTCTTTGAACAAACTGCGTATACTTAACATCACACGTTATATTTCATGATGTTACTCATACGTTTTGGAACTAGTACAAGGAACTAGGAACTAGATTACCCAACTCTAAATTTTAGTAAAGGCTAGTTAAGCAACACAAATAAAAAGAAGTAACAACAAGTAAAAACTCGTTATGTTCGGCCGGGCCGAACTTTTTATACCCTCCACCATAAAATAGTCTTAATTAAAATGGAATAATTAGGGTCCTTTCACAATTTTAGGTGGAACAACTTTTTGACAATGGATAGACTCCTACTGCCTTCCATAATAGCTTAAATTACACTGTGAACACAAATGTTGGGGAAAAGATAATTCCTTTTGGAGATGAAAGCCCTTGGTGTGTGTACATTAAAAACCCCGAAGGACAGATGCGCCGTGAGTCGAACTTCCGCGTTATGGCGTGATAAAGTTGTTGCAACAGACCCTGTAAGCCATCATGAATTAGCATTATATCTTTTTTTGTTGTTTTTGTAGAGCACTTAAGCAACAGTGAACAAAGATATAACGCTAATTCCTGATGGCCCACAGGGTCTCTAACAAAAATTTCATCACGCCATAATGCGGAAGTTCTGTCCTTCGGGGTTCATAATATACTCACCAAGGCCTTTCTTCCCCAAGAGGAATTTTCCGTGCCCCAGACTTTCACCTCCATTTTGTTGCACAGTGTTATCTAATCTAATCTAAAAAAAATGTGTTCAGCTAGGTGAAAGGTACCACCTACGGGCCTATATCAAAGAGTCAACCTATCTTTAATTTTTTTTTTGCTGAAAATTTTATAGCTGCAGGGATCTTCAAGAGTCAAATTGAGGGTAGTTTCATCAAAACAATGTAGACCATAAAAAATGGACCCATGTTGACGAATTTTAGTGAAGAAATTTCGTGACCACTGAAAATTCCCGAAAATCGGGAGGTACAGTTATATGGGGGATATACCAAAACATGGACCTATATTGACGATTATTTTTGAGTAGACAAAATTGTAGCTAAAATTCTCAAAATACCGATCATTACAGCTAGTTCGGTTAAAAATTGCACCTAAAATTCTCAAAATACCGAAAATCGGGAGATACCGTTATATGGGGGCTATACCAAAACATGGACCTATGTTGACGATGTTGCGTTGGAGATGTTTTATGACCACTGAAAACTTCAAATGTCAAATGACAGCTATTTCGGTTAAAAATTGTAGATAAAATTCTCAAAATACCGAATATCGGGAGGTACCGTTATATGAGGCTATACCAAAACATGGACCTATGTTGACGATGTTTGGTGGAGATGTTTCATGACCACTGAGAACCTCAAATGTCAAATTACAGCTAGTTCGGTTAAAAATTGTAGCTAAAATTCTCAAAATACCGAAAATCGGGAGGTACCGATATAATGGGGGCTATACCAAAACATGGACCTATATTGACGATGTTTCGTGGAGATGTTTCATGACCACTGAGAACCTCAAATGTCGAATTACAGCTAGTTCGGTTAAAAATTGTAACTAAAATGCTCAAAATACCGAAAAGGGTTATAAGGGGGCCATACCAAAACATGGACCTATGTTGACGATGTTTGGTGGAGATGTTTCGTGACCACAGAGAACCTCAAATGTCAAATTGCAGATAGTTCGGTTACAAATTGTGGCTAAAATTCTCAAAATACCGAAAATCGGGAGGTACCGTTATATAGGGGCTATACCAAAACATGGACCTATGCCCATATCCTTTGGGATATAAGTTTGTTGATCACTAGGAACCCTAAGTGCCAAATTATAGCTAATTCGGTCTGCAAATGTGGCGAAGAACGTCAAAATACCTCAAATCCGGAGGTACCGTTATATGGGGGCTATACCAAAGAGTGGACCGATATAGCCCATCTTCGAACTTGACCTGCCTATGGAAAAAAGGCGCAAAATTTCAGCTCGCTCTCTCAATTATTGCGGACGCTAGAGTGATTACAATAGACGGACAGGCGGACAGACAGACGGACAGACGGACATGGCTAGATCGTCTTAGAATTTTATCCTGATCAAGAATATATATACTTTATAGTGTCGCAAATGATTAGTTCGATGTGTTACAAACGGAATGACAAACTTAATATACCCTCCATACTATGGTGGAGGGTATAAAAAATCGACATAGGTCCAACTTTAGGTATGGGCCCATGCAACGGTACCCCCTAAAATTGGCTACACTTGACTATCGGTATTCCCTAGTGTTAGAAAACCTTCCTGCAAAATTTGTTTGAATTGGGCCTACTTTTTGATAGGTTCCCCATATAATGGTAGCGCCCGATTTTCGGAAGTTTGAAGGTTTTATATAAGTTATTAATTCGAAATGACCGAAATGCCATTTAATCTTTCCTGGAGGTAAGTTACCCCCAGCAAATTGTCGATTAATGTAGGTCACCCCTTTGATGATGTCCCCATAAATCTGTACCGCCCAATATTCGGTATTTTTAGGGTTCTAGCCTCAATAATAAATCAAAATGGCTGAATTTTCCAAATTTTACATTGAGGACCACATTTTGACGTATCCTTCATATAACTAAGCCGCACAATGTGTCTTCTATATATTTAGAAAGCTGAAATGTATCACATACACATTTGAAAAAATTACAAAAACACCATGAAAGGTGCCCTCAGTAAACACAAAACTGCATAAAAATTAAGTTAATACATTGTTTTTCAATATTCGAATTAAATTTGGTAGAGTTCATTTAGTTTGATATTAATATTTTACTTTCACCTAACTTTTGCACTAAATTCACCTCGAAATCCAACCGTTAAAAATTTGTTTTGCTGCTATTCTCAAAGAGTACAGTAAGAACTAATCTATATCAAATTTATTTGAGAGAAATTTAACATGCTAGAGTAGATTTGAACACATTTGGTGCCAAAAATTAGACTTTCATTTCTTTAATTTTGGCCAATGGCAGCGACCACTGTGCTCCCTGTACTTTCGTAACAGAAAGTAAACTAACTATTCCATATAAATTTTTTATACCATTGTTTAAGGTATAAACAAATTCTGGGCAGACGAACTTAACGATTTAACGAAATAATTCGTTCTTTTTTAGTTAATTCTGTACACTTAACGATACATTCAGTGTACATTTAAGAGTCTGGTGTTGGGATAATTACATGATCCGATGTCCGTCATTAAGTGTTAGGCGAACTGTTCGTTTACCTGGATGTAAATAAACTTAGTATCTTATATGAAGTATCAGTCAGTAATCATTTCACTAATAATTATTCACTACATTTTGCGTTCCGAAATTCCGGATATTCCATCAAAACATTTCCCGACCACAAACTCTAAATTCGCGTTCACAATCTATAGCTACATTAAAGAAGGCATTAAATTATTATTTTTTTTCTTCTCCACCCATTCGCCATACATGCCACTTACAAATAGTCAAAACATATGTTAGTTATTTCACCTCTAAACTTATGTCACTACAATTCTGAAGTGTTTACACGCCATGTCATGACATATTTGTTTAGCCAAGAATTTGGCCCAATTCCGAGACTTTGGTAAAAACTTCCATTAACTTAATTGTGATAATTCGTTGCAATGTTTGATAATCCGTTCTGGGTTTTTGGTTAGGGTGAAGGTGGTAATAGGTAGTTCTTGCTTACTTTTTCGAAAACGTACCCAGTTGTAGAACACCAAGACAAACATACATGATTCTAATATTTGTTCATTTTCATTTATTTACTTAAAAAGTTCTTTCCTCGACGTTTGCCATGTATTCAATCTAAACAAGCTTGAGAGAGTGTTATGGGTAGAAAGGTTGTGGATGGTGGAGGGGGCATCACAAAGTTTTTGGCCAAATAGTTTTCTCGAGAACTTTTTGACTTGACTTGTCTTGTTTGCCAGCCATTTTAGTTTTCTAAAAATTATTTAAGTAATGATGGCAAAATTTTTGCTGTTCTTTTTGTTGTGTTGTGTTTTTTTTTTTTTTTTTTTTTTGAAAATACTTTCTATTTTAATGAACCCAAAATGAACGACTTGGCCAATGTGGATGTACTTTAAAATTACTTTCTAAAGAGTTTGTCTTTCTATGGTTTTGACAAAAAATGAGAAAAGTTTTGCCATTTCTATTTCTCATAGTTTTAATTGCATTAAAGTAATTAGTCTACAAATAGGTTCTTGTGGTAACAATTAATTAAGGTTTGATGTTTCGAAATTGGGAATATAATTTTTGAGATCGTTAAAGACTGTGGTAAAAGCGGGTGGTCAAATTGTTATGAAAAGGTTTAGTGTATAAATAACTTTAAGTGGTCGTTAGTTAACCTCAATCGCAATTTTTAGGCAATTTCCAGACATTACATGTATTCATCTTATCCATTTTAATCGCTTAGCCTAATGATGTTCCTTATTATGCTACAACCGTCCTTCCATTTAAATACAAATATTCAAAAAATGGTTTCAGTAATCCTTTTTTTTACATTTAAAACAAAAACAAAAGCCCAGTAAAACCCAAACATATTTGAATTTATGATATCACAGCTAAACTTATGACCTCTAACTAAGACTAAGGCTCAGAACGACCCACAGTTTATAAACATTTAATGGAGCTTACTGAAACAAAATCTCCATTGGGAGGCTGTAGAGTTGTAGAAGAAGAAATATTCCAAGTAAAATAAAAAGCAAATAACACACACACCAAAGTTTGAAGCCACTGAAATCGCCTCAGTTTCCCTTTTTCTTTTTCTAGATTTCTGTGTCCCATAAGGGTTTGTGTGTGTAGATTTAAAGGTACTTCAGGATGTTGCTGAAGTTATTGTTTAAGTTGTTGCCATTTTTTTTTCTTGTGATAACAGCCTAAACACAGAAGGTACACAAAATCAAATACGAAGAAATAAATAGAACGGTAGTTATATATAAACATAAAATACATTCTTACAGCCAATCGAACTTGAATGTAGGTGGCTTTTTTTTCACCGAGGGTTATAAACTGAAAGACGATTTCATAGAGACAACGTTTAAATTTTTTTTCAAATTTCCAAACGAGAATTATTTCAATAACATTTTTTCCCAGCATGGAAAAAAATTGTTAAAAAAATTTTTCCAAGCGTGGACTATTTAAAATATAGTTTTTCCAAGCGTGGAATATTTAAAAATATTTTCCAGGCGTGGATTATTGAAAAAAAAATTAAGCTTGGATTATTAAAAAAAAATATTATTTTCCAAGCTTGGATATGTAAAAAAAAATTCCATGAATGGATTATTTAAAAAAAGTGTACATGTGTGGATTATTTAAAAAAATACATGCGTGGATTATTTAAAAAAAATATTTTTTCCAAGCTTGAACTATTTTAAATAAAAATATTTTTTCCAAGCGTGGATAATTTAAATAATATTTTTCCAAACGTGGATTATTTAAATAATATTGTTTCAAGTGTGGATTATTTAAATAATATTTTTCCAAACGTGGATTATTTAAATAATATTGTTTCAAGTGTGGATTATTTAAATAATATTTTTCCAAACGTGGATTGTTTAAAAAATATTTTTTCAATTGTGGATTATTTAAATAATATTTTTCCAAACGTGGATTATTTTAATAATATTGTTTCAAGTGTGGATTATTTAAATAACATTTTTCCAAACGTGGATTATTTAAAAAATATTTTTTCAAGTGTGGATTATTTAAATAATATTTTTCCAAACGTGGATTATTTAAAAAATATTTTTCTAAGCGGATTATTTGAACAATATTTTTTTCCAAATGTGGATTGTTTAAAAAATATTTTTCCTAGCTTGGATAAGTAAAAAATAATTTTCCAAGGTTGTACTATTAAAAAATAGTATTCCCAGGAGGGATTATTTCAAATATATTTTTTCTTAGCATGGATTATTTCAAATATATTTTTTCTTAGCTTGGATTACTTAAAAAATATTTTTTCCAAACGTGGATTATTTAAATAATATTTTTTCAAGCGTGAATAATTTAAATATATAAAAAAAATTTATCACGGGTGTATTAAAAAAATATTTTCCAAGCGTTTATTATTTAAAAAAAATTATTTCCCAAGCGTGAATTATTTAAAAAAAAATTCCAAGCGGTTATTATTTAAAAAATATATTTTCCAACCATTGATTAAAAAAGTAAGCAATATTGTTCCAAGCGTTGATTATTTAAAAATTGTTTTTTCCATGAATGGAATATTTAACAAATATTTTTGCAAGCGTGGAATATTGAAAAAAATATTTTTCCAAGCGAGGCTTATTTAAAAAATATTTTTTCCAAGGATTATTTAAAAAATATTTTTAAGCGTAGATTATTTAAAAAATATTTTTTCAAACCACGGATTATTTAAAAACATATGTAAGCAATATTTTTCCAAGCGTGCAATATTAAAAACAAATTTTCCATGCGTGAAGTGTTTAAAAAGTATTTTTACAACCATGGATTATTTAAAAAAAATGCAAACTTGAAAATTAAAAAAAAAAACATATTTTTGCAACCATTCCCAGCAAAATTTGACGGAAGGGGTTCTTTGCGATGACGTGATTTCATGTCATCTTTTGCATTGGTTCAAAGGAAGTCGTGGAAGATCCGATCTTTTCATTAGGATTTGAACCAATGCAAAGGAAGTCGTGAAAGATCCGATCTTTTCATCAGCATTTGTACCCATTCCATCGATCCAATAGAGATGATGTTTGTGTTTTTATTTACACACCTGTTTATTTTCATTTTGGTATGTTCCAGTACTGCAAAAATCTACTAATTTTTACTATTTTCTCCGATAACATAAAGGAAAAATTGTTATCGTAGTAAAAATAAGTAGATTCTTGTAGTTTCTGGAACAGACCAAAGTTGTTAGAACTGTCGTCGTGATGTTGTCTTACATTTCCTGCATATCAAACAACTAAAACTTCTAAACAATTGGTATTATATGAAGTCCCAACCATCGAGCTAAAAATAGAATCGGACTGCACACATTGCTATTTTAAAAGTCCCCTTGTCTGTTCTAAATCTGACATAGAATGAAATCAATCAAATCTCGCTTCTTGGAATTTGAAAAAAAGTCCGAAACGAAAAGGAACAAGAATCTGAAAATAAAGAAGAAACTACTTTTGGAAAGAAACAATTTAAAATTAATTAATTAAGCATAAATGGTATTTTCCATAAAAAGTCTCTCCTCCCCGTTCGTTACATTTTGTTCTTAGAGATCCCTAAAGCAAGCCGGGTTGTAGATCCCTACATATTTCCGTCACTAAACAAAAGAGTATAAATTACCAAAATGTTGTTATAAAATAACAAAATTATAAAATAAAAGTAATTTACGAAATAAAAATACTTAAAGGAGTGCATTTGGAGTCCATGTTGAAATCTGAACTGGTGATGGGAAGATAATTGAAAAAACCTTTTGTAAGATGAAAGAATATCAGTTGCGTATAACGGAGGAAGTATCTTTTGCGTTGCAGCGGTGGTGATTGCATTGCAATTTTGGATGTAAACTTTTGAAAAACTAAACTGATAAATTAATTGTAGCTATTTCATGAATTCGTTTGAATTAATAAAGAGTTTTGTTTTTCATGAAAACCATATTTCAATACAGCATTTCCATTTTCCAAACAAGACATGAAAATTTCATGCCAAGGGGTTGGTGAAAATGACATGGCAAAGCATTGGTTAAAATGACATGTCAAAGCATGGGTGAAAATGACGTGTCAAAGCATTGGTGAAAATGACATGTCAAATCATTGGTGGAAATGACATGCCAAAACATTGGTGGAAATGACATGTCAACGCATTGGTTAAAATGACATGCTTAGGATCCAGAAAAGAACGTCATCTTTTGGGGTCCACGCTCATATAAAATTCATCGATGAAGATGCTAAAAAGATGACATGCTAGATCACTTGCACCCATGATTGAATGTCATCTTTGGCATCGAACATTTTGCTGGGTTGATTATCTAAAAAATATTTGTCTACGCTTGAAAAATATAAAAATTGTTTTTCCATACCTAAAGATATTTTTCCAAGCGGGAAGTATTTAGAATATTTTTTCCATGCGTGAAATATTTAAAATGTTTTTTGCCAGCGTGCGGATTATTTAAAAAATATGTTTTCAATGCGTGAATTACTTAAAAACATATTTTTCCCAGCGTGGGTTATTTAAAAAATATGTTTCCCAAGCGTGGAATATTTAAAAAATTATTTTTTTCAAGTAAGGATTATACAAAAAATATTTTTTCGAGTATGGATTATTTAATAAATTATTTAAAAAGTATATTTTCAAACCACGGATTATTTAAAAAAATTTGTAAGCAATATTTTTCCAAGCGTGAAATATTTAAAACAAACAAGCTTGAAAATTTGAAAAATGTCCATACTTAAACATATTTTTCCAAGCGTGAAGTATTTAAAATATTTTTTTCAAGCGTGAAATATTTAAAATGTTTTTGCCAGCGTGGGTTACTTAAAAAATAGTTTTCAATGTGTGGATTATTTAAAAAATATGTTTTCCATGCGTGGATTACATAAAAAATATTTTTTCCAAGCCTGGATTATATAAAAAAGAACTCGATGAATTCTTAGTTGATACGTGCTGATAGTTGTTTGAAAATATTTTTGTTCTGATGTTTTTTGGGAAAGCCGAATATTGAGTGTGATTCGAATTTTTTTGAAATATTAGACACAAAAAGCTGAAAAGCCAATTGATAATTCCCTTCGCCGGATGAAATCATGATGATCAGTAAAATTTTGAAACACTGTCAGTTCGTTTTGAAAAAACATTACTCTCTGTAACAGAAAGTAATGATGAAGTTTAAGCCATTGGGGTAATATTCCAGACTTAAAAACAATAAAATAAAAAAATATTTTTCAATGTGTGGATTGTTTAGAAATATTTCTCCTTGTGTGGATTATTTAAACAGTATGTTTTCCAAGCATGGATTAATTAAACAATAATTTTAAGCGTGGATTATTTAAAAAAATATATTTTCCAAGCTTGGAACATTTAAAAAAATATATTTTCCAAGCGTGGGACATTTAAAAAATAATTTTTGTCAAGCATGGATTATACAAAGAACATTTTTTTTAAGTATGGATTATTTAAAAAATATTTTTTTGAAGCGAGGATAATGTAAAAAGTATTTTTTCCAAGCTTGGATTGTTTAAAAATTGTTTTTTCCAAGCGAGGATTATTTAAAAAATATTTTTTCCAAGCATGGATTATTTAAACAATAATTTTTTCAAGCGTGGATTATTTAAAAAATACTTTTTATTTAAAAAATATATTTTTCAAGCGTGGATTATTTAAAAAATACGTTTTCCAAGTGTGGAATATCTAAAAAAATTATTTTTTTCAAGCATGTATTATACAAAAAATATTTTTTTCAAGTATGGATTATTTAATAAATATTTTTTCAAAGCGAGGATTATGTAAAAAATATTTTTCGTGGATTACTTAAAAATTGTTTTTTCCAAGCGTGGATTATTTAAAAACAATTTATAATCGTGGACTATTTAAAAAATATTTTTTCCAAGCGCGGACTATTTAAAAAATATTTTTCTAAGCAAAGATTATATAAAAAATATTTTTTCCAAGCGTTGACTATTTAAAAAATATTTTTCTAAGCACAGATTATATAAAAAATATCTTTTCCAAGCGTGGAGTATTTAAAGAATATTTTTCTAAGCAAAGATTATATAAAAAATATTTTTTTTTAAACATATGTAGATTATTTAGAAAATATTTTTTTCGAATCTTGGATTATTTATAAAAAAATATTTTTTCCAAGCGTGGATTGTTTAAAAAATATTTTTTCCAAGTGTGAATTATTTAAAAAATATTTTTCCAAGCGTGGATTATTTAAATAATATTTTTCTAAGCAAAGATTATATAAAAAATATTTTTCTAAGCAAAGATTATATAAAAAATATTATTTTTCAAACATAGATTATTTAGAAAATATTTTTTTTTTTTTCGAAGCGTGGGTTATTTAAAAAAATATATTTTCCAAGCGTGGTTTTTTTTAAAAATATTTTTCCAAGCGTGAATTATTTAAAAAATTACATTAAAAAATATTTTTTCTAAGCGTGGATTATTTAAAAAATATTTTTTCCAAGCGTGGATTATTTAAAAAATATTTTTTCCAAGCGTGGATTATTTAAAAAGATATTTTTACCAAGCGTGGATTGTTTAAAAAATATTTATTTCCAAGCGTGGATTATTTAAAAAATATTTATTTCCAAGCGTGGATTATTTAAAAAATATTTACTTCCAAGCGTGGATTGTTTAAAAAATATTTATTTCCAAGCGTGGATTATTTAAAAAATATTTATTTCCAAGCGTGGATTATTTAAAAAATATTTATTTCCAAGCGTGGATTATTTAAAAAATATTTATTTCCAAGCGTGGATTATTTAAAAAATATTTATTTCCAAGCGTGGATTATTTAAAAAATACCTATTTCCAAGCGTGGATTATTTAAAAAATATTTATTTCCAAGCGTGGATTATTTAAAAAATATTTATTTCCAAGCGTGGATTATTTAAAAAATACTTATTTCCAAGCGTGGATTATTTAAAAAATATTTATTTCCAAGCGTGGATTATTTAAAAAATATTTATTTCCAAGCGTGGATTATTTAAAAAATATTTATTTCCAAGCGTGGATTATTTAAAAAATATTTATTTCCAAGCGTGGATTATTTAAAAAATATTTATTTCCAAGCGTGGATTATTTAAAAAATATTTATTTCCAAGCGTGGATTATTTAAAAAATATTTATATCCAAGCGTGGATTATTTAAAAAATATATATTTCCAAGCGTGGATTATTTAAAAAATATATATTTCCAAGCGTGGATTATTTAAAAAATATTTATTTCCAAGCGTGGATTATTTAAAAAATATTTATTTCCAAGCGTGGATTATTTAAAAAATATTTATTTCCAAGCGTGGATTATTTAAAAAATATTTATTTCCAAGCGTGGATTATTTAAAAAATATTTATTTCCAAGCGTGGATTATTTAAAAAATATTTATATCCAAGCGTGGATTATTTAAAAAATATATATTTCCAAGCGTGGATTATTTAAAAAATATATATTTCCAAGCGTGGATTATTTAAAAAATATTTATTTCCAAGCGTGGATTATTTAAAAAATATTTATTTCCAAGCGTGGATTATTTAAAAAATATTTATTTCCAAGCGTGGATTATTTAAAAAATATTTATTTCCAAGCGTGGATTATTTAAAAAATATTTATTTCCAAGCGTGAATTATTTAAAAAATATTTATTTCCAAGCGTGAATTATATAAATAATTATGCTCGTTTGGGATTTCCGTGTAAACCTTAGTAATCTATCTACAATTTATCTATCTAATATTGATACCTGTAGAATTTCGAACCGAATTGGCAAAAAATCGATGTTTTGGTATAACCCTCATGCAACGGTATCTCCAGATGTAAAATAGAAAAATGCCTTTAATCTCCACCAGATGTAGGATATAATTAACTTTATGATTCCGTTTGTAACACATCGGAATATTCGTCCGAGAACCTATAAGGTATATATTCGTGATCAACATAAAAAATAAGTCGATGTAACGATGTCCGTCTATTTGTTGAAATCAAGATACAGATATATAGCTTTTCAATTTGGTACAGAAGTTTCTATTTATTAATCGTAGGATGTATGGTATTTAAAATTGGATATATCAGTCCACATTTTGATATAGCCCCTATAGAACTGACCGCCCGATTTTCGGTATTTTCAAGGTTTTAGCCGCATTTACGTACCGAAAGAGCAATAATTGGGTATTTAGTATCCCTTAGGTTCACGTTCCGCTACATTTACCATAGAACGATACCTCCCGAGTTTTGATATTTTGGAGGTTTTAGTCTCATTATCTCACCGAAATGGTTACAATCTGGTGTTTAGTGTTCATAGTGGGTATAAAGCATTCCCGCATAGAATATTCCCCACAGTTGCAGGTTTTTTATGTAGCCTCCATAGAATGGTACCTTCCGATTTTCGGTATTTTCAAGGTTTAACGGCTATATTTGGTATTTAGTCTCCCTTGGAGGTATCAAATATTTTAGCAGAAAACTGTCGGTATAGATCCATGTTTTGATATAGTCCCCCTAAACCATACCTCCCGATTTTTTAGAATTTTGAATGTTTTAGCCACATTATCCAACCGAAATGGCTGAAATCTGGTTTCAATAAAATTTACGGTGGAGGATATAAAAGTTCGGCACGATCGAACCTAACATCGTTTTAAATTCTTGTTAACAAAGTGCTGATTCATTGAACACGTTATTATTTTATACTCCTTAACATGAAAACCTCAGTGATTCATAAAATTACTTCAAAATGCTACTTCGATTTATCAAGACTTTGCTGTATTAAAATCGTGGTGATGATCGTGTTATTCCAAGCATTGAAATTAATGTTCATGTCATGTTTGCTGACCCAATTACTAAATTTAGAAATTTTGTCTGCAAGTATCAAGTTTTCAAATATCGGAAACAATCGTGAAATTCAACTTACAAAACCCCATTAATGATAGAGACCACAATTGCTTTGTTATTGAGATTTCGCATTTTGTTCAAACAATCCATTTATCGTTATTCTCTTATTTCATCAACTTCGGTCCAGCACAATAACAATACATGCACAACATTTTGCCTGTAATTGTGATGGTACCCGATGATAATTTAGATATATTATAGATACAACGCGTTGCTGGCTCGTCGTTTTAGTGACAACTGCACAATATTTAGGCGTACAGAAATAAAGCCCCAAGAAATAACGCCCCAAACGGGAATGAAAATGGACCCCAAATTTTGGGGTGTTTTTACAATTTGAAAAATTGCCCCAATACAAAAAGGCCCCAAACTAGGAAATTTGGCCCCAAAAAAGTATTGCAATTATGCCCCAAAATTTCATTGGGGCCAAAATGCATTTTTGAAATTTGGGTGCATTTGCAAAATGCATTATCACCCCAAACAACGAAAATGCAATTAGGCCCCAAAGTATGCATTCACGCCCCAAAATATTTATTCACTTAAATTTGGGGTGTAAATGAAGCCCTAAATTTGGGGTGTAATTTCAAAAAATATTTTTAGAGATATTCATTCAATAGTTTGTAATATGTAACTAATTGATGACTGTACTTTTTTACGATTGTAGTATGTTAAAGCCACCTAGAAACAAGCTCTTATTTTCAAGTGTACTAGCAGGCGTCTATGAATGTGATAAAAATTAAAATTTTAAATAAAATTAAAGACGATTGCGTAGGAATCGCAAAATCGTTGGGAAGTGGATCGTCGGCATCAAGTACCGTTCGTAATGTTTTTCAGAAATATTGTGATAAGTGAGTATTTCTGTACCAATTTCTATATACATATATGTATGTATATATTTTTATAGTTTTCAGCAAGAATCACAAAGTATATATTTTAACAAAATACAAAGAAGTTTGCATCACATCGTTAGCACAAAATTTGTGCCGGCTCCAAAAACTCCCCATCAAATAGTTGAAGCATTCATGCTCGAAAAGGTGTGGACAAATTTCGGTCTGACCAAAAACCAAACAAACCCGAGACAGACTTTAACTACTCCATAACAAAGTAGCTGAAGAAAAATATTTTAAAAAAAAAATTTAAAAAATCAAACAGAATTAGAAAAAGTGGAGAGTAGCTGAAGAAAAATATATTTAAAAAAATCGCGCGATTTTTTAAATATATTTTTCTTCAGCTACTCCCCTAATTCTGTTTGACTTGATTTGGAGAGAAAGAATATACTAAAAAAATCGCGCGATTTTTTAATATATTTTTTCATTCCAAATCCATTCAAATAGATTTAGAAAAAAGGGAGAGTAGCTGAAGAAAAATATATTTAAAAAATCGCGCGATTTTTTAAATATATTTTACTTCAGCTACTCTCCCTTTTTTCTAAATCTGTTTGATTTTTTAAATATATTTTTCTTCAGCTACTCTCCATTTCTTTCTAATTTTTTTGACTTGATTTGGAGAGAAAAAATATATCTAAAAAATCGCGCGATTTTTTAAATATATTTTTTCTCTCCAAATCTCCAAAACAAGTCAAACAGAATTAGAAAGAAATGGAGAGAAAAAATATATTAAAAAAATCGCGCGATTTTTTAGTATATTTTTTCTCTCCAAGTCAAGTCAAACAGAATTAGGAGAGTAGCTGAAGAAAAATATATTTAAAAAATCGCGCGATTTTTTTTAATATATTTTCCTTCCTTCCTCTGTAAAAAAGGAAAAATAAATGCCTTAGCATTTTTAAATAGGATGGTGTTTGAAGAAAACGCTATATGCACAAATATGCTCCCAATGGAAGATGAGGTATATAAATTAAACATTGTTAATTGTTGTATCTTTTTTACTTTCTTAATGTTGCTGAAACATTTTTTCAGCAGCTTTTCCTTTACACAAATGTCAAAATCTGCAACATTAGTAATAATTATTACCAATTATTATTACTTATCATATAATTTTTTGAATTCTATGAAATAAGTGTTTACTTTTGCTTATTATTACTAAAAATTATTGTTATTTTGAGTCCTTTAATTTTTTTCGCTTTTTTCTTAATAAAGTTTTCGAAATTGCACCCCATTTTTATACACTATTTTGATCATATCTTAATAAAAACTTTAGAAAATGCACCCAAATTTCTTGTTTTTGTTAAACACTAAAATATATTTAGGCCCCAAACATGTGCAAAAAGGCCCTAATGAAAAATTCAATTAGGCCCCAATATTATTTAGACCCCAATTTGATTTTCAAATTTTCGATTTACTTGTTGTGAAGACAATTTGGCCCCAACAGTTAAATGGAAAAAGGTCCCAAAAAGACGAAATTAGACCCCAAAAGTTTTGTTGTTGTTTTTCATATACCTGTTTGGGGCATTTTTTCATTTTCAATTTGGGGTGTTATTTCCTGGGGCCTTATTTCTGTACGCCAATTTTTAGACGTTCTAGTTATTTAACCAAAATTTAAATTAGGATTTGCTTCATTTCTCAATAATTTTTTTGAATTTCGGTCAAGTGACATTGTACATTATCGGTGTTGTGCTGTATTCCAAAATGTGGGGTTGATCGCGCTTTCCCACTTATTGAATCCGATGTTTTTGTTGTCACACTTACTAAAACTAAAGATATTACATATAATTATACATTTTTGAAAAAATGGGCTGACCGCGATATTCCACTTCCGTGATGACCATTCAGGATCAAGGCAGTTATTGCCATAGTATTGCAAGCAATTTTTAAGCAATACGTTCAAAAATATGTGTGATTTCACGTTTTCTTAAAAAATGTTGTGGGGGAGGTACCCTGGTCACTCCACTGACCAATATAAAAAATAGCTAAATAGTTAGTTAAGGCGCACTGAGAATGATACTGTTTTATAAAGAGGCGATACAGTCAGTGCATTGCCTCAATTTGAACTTATATCTCAAAAACAGTAAAGCCTTCGAAAATGTCATTAAGGTCAATCTTGTGGAGAATTTTCACAGCTACAACATTTTCTTCAGGCCTATTTACATAGGCCAAATCGTGAAAACTTAAAGAATCCCTAAAAATGTGAACTTAAATCGCGATTTATTTAAAAATCCCTCCGGCGATTTTTTTGGTTTCTTGGTATTTCTCATCTATGAGCATTGTAGTTTCAGAATCTGCAAAAACTTCCCAGGTGTAAGCACCTTCTATTTTAATTTGGATAAGGCACACCGTGAAATATTATATCTTTATTAGTCTTCCATAAATTCCCTATCAAAATATTCTACAGTATTTACCACATGCGAATCTCTAAGCCTACCTTAACATGTGTGTCTCTTAAGGGTTTTGCCAATGCCTACCGGCAGAGATTACTTGTGTATCAAAACGGCTTTTGATAATAACTTTATACTTAAGCATAATTCCCAACCTCTCTCAAACCAGCCCCATTAACAGAAGCCACCAACCTCCCTACGACAATAAAAAATACCACCATCAAACAACCAACTTAACAGAAGGAGAAGAAGAGAAGAGTTGAGCCGAGAGAATTATTATGCTAACTTTAGCAGTTAAAATGAAAAGTTGTTGAAAAATTATTATTATGGCAACAGCAACAACAATAACAACACCGTAAAGGAAACCTAAAAGGATCTAACCAAATGGCAACAACATTAAGTACCCTAGAAAATGCAAAAAAGAAAAAAAGCAACAACTGTTTCTACTACGGCTACAAAAAGGGGGAGAAGAAAAACTTTGTTTTTCACTCAACAACATTAAGCAAGGTTTCATTTATGTATGAATGTAGCCGATGAATTTCCAGAGGAAACCATAAGTGTGTGGGTGAAACCGGCCGTATATTCTATTTGAAAAAAAAGAAAATCATATCAAAAGAAAAACTTTCAATATTTATGGTTAAAATTGAAAAAAAGGAAAAAACTTTAAAATCTTCAACTTAAAATTTGTCTTTATTTATGGGATTCCAACAAAGTGAGACAATAACGTAAAGGCTGATTATAGAAACCCAAAAGGATATTTAACTTTATTTGTGTGGTGGATCAAAGAAAGAAGGGAAAGAATAGAGTGTGGATAAATTACCAGGAGAGACCATTTTCTAGTTTGTGGTGCGTGTGGTTTGTGTGGTAAAAGGGTTACTGTTGAAAGTTATTTAAATGATTAAAAGGGGAAATTTTTGTTATACAATATATGGCAAAACTTATTTTATATGTAAACATGTTTAAGGGTCTCCTTATTTCCATAAGGGTATTTAAGGGTATTTTTTTAGTTTAATGAAAGTTTTCTAGAATTTTGAAAATCTATTTTGTAATTTTATAATCTATTTAAATAATTGAACCCTTGTATTAAAATTCAATATTTAATGTCTTAACAATTTCTAAGAATATTTAATTAAACAAGTTTCAAGTTTCAATATCAATACAATTATTAACAATAAAATAAATTGAAAATGTATTATTTTTCCAGATCATTACGTTTGCACACAGCAATACACACACACACACTTCACAACGAGAAACAAGCAAACACTAGCAAAAGTAAATTGATTTCATCAGAATATCAGACAATCCATTAATTTAAATAAACTTATATTTTGGTGTTCATAAATAAACACACATACATACACTCAAACACACACACATATATATAGCAGTGGACCAGCAATATCCGTAGAAACAAACAGCTGGAAAACACTTTGCCACTTTTAAATGTTAATTAAAATTTTCTCTTAAATGGGCAGGCACATACACATCCACACAAACATGCATATATAACACTTGATTGTGCCACAAGCGACCAAAAATGTTGCTGAAAAGAAAACAAAACGACAGCAGCAACAGCAACAAAAACATCATTCAGCATACACATTGTGAAGTGTACAATAAATTTATAATTTTTCAATTAACTCAGTTCTTCCTGATGAAAAATGAAAAATTGTTTTTTTCGGTGATGGTGATGATAGCAATAACAACAGCAACAACAACAAGAACTATATTAACCAAAATATAGCACCAACGGCAAGTGAGTGGCATCATTGCCGTCAACAGTGCGGCCGACCGCATCATGTGAAAAATCACTCTTTTAGAGTTCTTGCTGCTGGTGCTGGGGGAAGAGACCCCCTCTTCTTTCATTCATTTCAACCCATTCACTTTACAATGATAGCACAACAACAACACCAACAAAGTTATTATTCTGAACAATGCAATAACACTTAATCGCTTAAAAAGGTAAACAATTTTTACTCAACAAAGACACTTAAAATTCATAAAACAAACTTATACTCTTATAAAACAAGCTTACATGCACATCCAGACATACATACATACTTAGCCATTCATCACAGATATAAACATACACAGTTTCTGACACGGAAATATGCACAAATATAAAGCAAGTTATAGGGAGACCATTTTAGTACAGTCTGGGGTTTGGGAATTATGTTGTTGGGTGTTTGAGGAGTCCTGGTTAAAAGGGGTCATCAATACAAACGCACGATGGAAAATGATTTAGGATCAGGGAATCCTAAATTTTACAGGTTTGTATATTCAGCAAGTCAGTTAGAGATTTGTAGCTTTCGGTGAAATTCAGTGTTTGAGAGGGAAAAATATTCCTAAAGATGAAGGTAACATAACTCAAAAAATGCGTTTCCTGAGATAGCAGTTTATTTCTATTTATCTTGTGTCAAATTTTTATGCTCGTATCTCTAAAACTCATCGAGTTAGAACTGATTACTACAGGTTTGGCATAATTCAACTAAAAAGTTTTTTTTATGAGTTTATGAAGCACTAAAACATTTCAAACCAAGCTTGATATTTCACAGATATTTAGCACTGATATCTGGCTAGCTGTTTGCGAAATATGGTCCAAGTAGTTATTTTATTTTTACAGTGTTTTATTTAACTTGCTTTGGTCCGTTTAGTTCAAATCTGGTAACTCATTTTTAACACAGTTGTTTTATAATATTCTTTTTAAGTTGGAACTTCAATTTTCAATCGCCAATTTAAAACGCGTGTTTCTCGAAACTAGATTTTTTGAGAAATGTCACTCTTTGAGTACGAGCGATATATAAATAATTTTTTTCTTCTGAGGCGGCATATCTTCAATCGAAGGAAATAAAAATATATTTTGGTAACAAATATTGAATATCTTTCGCATCCTTTTCCTTTTTGCATTTATTTCCGGCCCACCTGACCATAATTTTGAAAGTTCATGTTAGCGAATTTTTTAATTTAGCAATGATGTAAACCTTATTTTAGACTTATATTACTGATTAAATAATTTTCATTACTATTTTTTTTGATTAAAGTGACGTAAGAATTATTGGCCAATTTCTTCTTGTTTTTAGAACTTTTTTGAGAATTCGGAATTAATATATGTTCAAAACATATGGATATATTAATAATGGCGTATATTTTTGGGTGTAACATTTATCAAATAACTCACAAGTACAGTGAATGTTATGTAATTTACTTTGGTAACACCAAAAGAAATAGTATACAATCGGAAAACTATAGAAATTTCTTAACATTTAATTTTTTTATTTATATGGAATGTTGAGGACCTTTCCTTTGTTTCCGACTTCACAAAAGCTCAAAATCACGGCTTTATTTTTCCACTCCAATTTTATTGAGTAGTTTTTTTGGAAGAAAAATGGGATTTGTAGAGAATTGATTTATGCAGAGGGAACGTTTCGATATCATATCGTTAAACACTAGTATTTTTTATATTGACATGTAGAATTTAGGAGTTATATAAATAAAGCAAAAAACGCCGAGACACGTGTCATCTTTTTTTGTCTTTTATTACGTTGCGGTGTCAGAATATGGTCAATTGTTCATTTTCAGAAATTCAGGTGGCCAATCGCTGTTATTGTCATAAAGAAACCAATTGTAGTTATTTCTCTAAATATATGTATTTTGATGTCCAATAGTGGTTTTCTTGATAGAGAACTAATGCCGAGCAATAGTGAGTCTATCCATGATGAAATTCAAGCACCTAATCGCGGGTATGTAAATGAAAAATTCTGTAGCCCATTGTTTCATCTGTCAATAGACTAATTTTGGCGTCCAATCGTCGGACTTCTCTTATAATAATTCTTGTTTTCTATCGTGGATCTTCTCATAAATTGATCAGGAACTAGGAAAATTCCGGCAAACAGTCTTGAATTCTTTTAAAATGAAATTCTGGCGCCCTATCCAAGGTCTATACATGTATACATTCTTTTAGCAAAAATTCACAAACACAATTTTTACCAATCTACATTTTTTATACTCTCAGCTTTAGTCAAAATGTGCCTCATCGAAATAATGTTTCAGAAAACTTGGGGTCGACTTAGTTATAAGTAAAATAAAAATATGAAATAAATAAATTAATAAGTAAAAAGACCTCTTTGGAAACGCTTTGCTTTTTTGCAACAAGTGTTCTCGGTGCCCCTAAAAGTTTTTTCAGAGCAAGTCCATACTTCCAAAGAAAATGGCCCGAAAGCTGTAAAGAATAACTGCTGGTGCGCACGACAACTTTCGAACCGTATACTGCGTTGGTCCAAACTTTGTTTATCGCAATATTTCTGCGAGCCTTATATAAAGCTCGAAGATGGTGATTTTCGGTCTACTTCTTCAGATTTGGTCCAAACTTTGGATTTAGTAATATTTTGTCCAAACTTAATCTTAGCTCGAAAATGGACCATGGGTACATCCCTCACAAATCTTCAAAATAGTTTTTAAAGCAGTTTAAGGTCTCTACGAGGGTCTTTAGAAATTTTTACCGAAGCTATTCCTTGTGTTTAGAGCGGTATTATGTTTTTCAAGGGCAAGTCCATATTTCCGAAAAAATGCTGACAATTGTACTGTGGCGAACTGAAATGACTGGCGGGCGCAATATCTTTTAAAAGAATGACTCCCAAAATAATATCGACTTCCAAAATGAACAATGTGGGTCCGGTCCATTTCTTCAGGTACCTCCTCCGCAACACTTGTGATCAATGATAAAATCCATATTTTGTTTGTCCGAAAATAGCTACACAATTCTAAAAATCGCGTAATACATAGCTTTGTGTTAAAGGATTTTGGTTGTGTAGCCGCTTTTCAATCTGTCCATAGGTGAAAGTTTCAGTTCACACAGGCTCAGGGTATATTCCTGTCCGCAAAGTCGACTGATACTTGTTGAGATTTTGACGAATCTGTTTCCGATCAGTTTCATTTTTTTTATTTCTTTTGTCGTCAGAAAGTACTTTGCGAAGAAGGAAAAAGGAACATTTCTATAAATGTGCATCCATTGAAAGTACTTCCCAAAATACAATTCAAAGAATAATCGACAGAAAAATCCCTGAAGATGAAATTCAATGGAATTGCGAAATATTGGAAATAAAAATCTTAATTATATTAACATTCGAACGGTCGAACAAAAATTAAAAACAAGTAAAAAAGCATTAAGTTCGGCCGGGCCGAACTTTTCATACCCTCCACCATAAAATATTCATTCCTGTCCCCAACTTTAAGTGAGTACGTTAAAACGTCAGATAATGTACATAAAATGCTTTATTCGGGAGGCCCTTTTTTATGGTGCCTATATCTAACTGTTGACAATTTTTGGTGGGCTAGAAATTGGGAGGTACTGTTATATAGGGGTTTTAATAAAACATGGGTCTATGTTGAGAGTTTTTGATGGGAGCCTTTAATGTCAAACAACTCCTAATTCGGTTAAAAAATTTAGCTAGAATCCTCAAAATATCGAAAATCCGTACATAACGTGGGAACTTCAAATGTCATTAACAGCTAGTTCGGAGGTATCAGGACTATACGAAAATATGAACTTAAATGAACAATTTTTGTTGCAGAATTTTTGTTGACTTTTATATTTCAAATTACAGAAAGTTCGTCCAAAAATAAAGCTAAGGTACAGAAAATCGGGAGGTTTGTTTCGGGGCTATACAAAAACATGGACCTACGTTCGGTTAAACATTTTAAGTAAAATCCTCAAGGTACCGAAAATCGGGAAGTATCGTTATATTGGGGCTATGTTGAAAATTGTTGATGCAGATGCGTGGTGACCACTACAACCTTCAAATGTCAAATTACAGTTATAGTCCGGTCAAAATAGACATTGAAATAACAAAAATTCCCACAAAGCTGAATTTTGGTGGAGAGCTAGGGTTTGCCATTAGAAGCAACGTCCTAAAAGTCCCCATCGATCCCATGTGTGCAAAAAAAAATATTCGGGGTCAAAGGTCAAAATTTAAGGGTTTTTAGGTTTTCGGATTTATTTTTTGAAAACGGTTGATCTAATCAAAAAGTGACTAAAGTAAATATTGTAGACAGAAAAATTACCTACAAGTTTGACCCTTATAATTTTTTTCTTAGAAGGAACCATTCTTGAGATATAGCTGTTCTAAAAAACACATGATATTTTTGCACTTATAAGGGAAATATGCACATATTCAGACGAACCGGCTAAAATAAGCAAAGTAATATTGTCTGTCCCCCCAAAAAATATATATTTTCTTGAAGAGCGAAATTATAGCTATCTTCTAAAAAAATTCCAACAAAATCGGAGTGTGTTTAGTAGAGCTATTAAATGTTAGAGTCATTTTATGCAAAAATAGCCCATTTAACCCACATGTATAATCGAAAGCCTAACGGGAACGACCCCAACGAAAACTCTCCGATTTTTTTTCAAGTTTTGTCCGAAGGTAGGGTTTATTGCGCTGATTACGGAAATGTATAATTTTCAACGGTTGCGGATCCGGTTCGCCGGTTATTAGACCCGAAAGGCCAAATTTAAAAACCGGGTTAGACCCGGTTCAACTGAACCGATTACTGCAAAGTGGATATCGTTTGAAAGCTTACGGAAGTATCTAACACATAGTGTCGTTACTTTAACCGGTTCGCCTCATAATGTACTTACGCGGCTAATTTTTTATTTGACTTTTAGATCGAGATATCTCGAAAATGGTAAGTCTTTTTTAAGAGTCATAAAGACCAATCTTGTAGACAATTATTGAATGTACAACTTTTACTTTAGCGAGCTTTTGCTTAGTATTACCGTTTTTGAGAAAAATTAAAAAAACTGAATAATGCCTCCAAAAATGACCTTTGACCCCGAATAACTTGTTTTGCACACATGGGATCGATGGGGACTTTTAGGACGTTGCTTCTAATGGCCAACCCTAGCTCTCCACCAAAATTCAGCTTTGTGG
This sequence comes from Musca autumnalis, assembly GCF_047663935.1. Taxonomy (NCBI): domain Eukaryota; kingdom Metazoa; phylum Arthropoda; class Insecta; order Diptera; family Muscidae; genus Musca; species Musca autumnalis. Next base: position 199,718,936 of record NW_027411977.1, on the reverse strand, counting down.
GAATTTTTGCTATTTCCCCCTTATACGCATGTCTATTTTGACCGGACTATTAGTTCTGTTAAAAATTGTAGCTAAAATGGCCAAATAACTGAAAATTGGGAGGTACCGTTACATGGGAGCTATATCCGAACATGGACGTATGTTGACAATTTTTGATGGAGAGGTGTTGTGACCACTAAGAACTTTAAATGTCAAATTACTGCTACTTCGGTTTAATATTGTAGCTAAAATCATCAAATTACTGAAAATCGGGAGGTACCGTTATATGGGGGGTTTCTTGACAATTTTTGGTGGAGAGGTGTGGTGACCACTAAGAATTTCAAATGTCAAATGTTCAAATTACAGATAATTCGGTTAAAACTTGTTGGTAAAATTCTCAAAATACCTGAAATCGGGCGGTAACGTTATATGGGGGCTATTCCAAAACATGGACCTATGTCCACTAGTTATATAAGTTTATTGACATTTAAGAACCTTAAATGTCAATTGATAGCTAAATCGGTATGAAAATGTAGTTAAAAACGTCAAAATGTCGTAAATCGGGGGTACCGTTATATGGGGGCTATACCAAGACGTGGACCTAGGGCCACAACTTTTGTTATATAAATTTAGTTACACTTAAGAACCCTAAATGTCAAATTATAGCTATATCGGTCTGAAAATATAGCTAAAAACGTCAAAATACCGTAAATCGGGGGGTACCGTTATATGGGGGCTATACCAAAACGTGGACCTATGTCCACAAGTTTTGTCACATAAGTTTATTTATACTTAGGAACAATAAATGTCAAATTATAGCTACATCGGTCTCATAATGTAGCTAAAAACGTCAAAATACCGTATATCGGGAGGTACCGTTATATGGGGCCTATACCAAACCGTGGACTTATGTCCACAACTTTTATTATATAAGTTTATTAACACTTAAGAACCCTAAATGTCAAATTATAGCTACATCGGTCTGAAAATGTAGCTAAAAACGTCAAAATACCGCAAATCGGGGGGTACCGTTATATGGGGGCTATACCAAAACGTGGACCTATGTCCACAACTTTTATTATATAAGTTTATAAACACTTAAGAACCCTAAATGTCAAATTATAGCTACATCGGTCTGATAATGTAGCTAAAGACGTCAAAATACCGTATATCGTGAGGTACCGTTATATGGGGGCTATACCAAACCGTGGACTTATGTCCACAACTTTTGTCATATATGTTTATTGATACTTAAGAACCCTAAATATCAAATTATAGCTAAATCGGTCTAAAAATGTTGCTAAAAACGTCAAAACACCGCAAATCGGGGGGTACCGTTATATGGGGGCTATACCAAAACGTGGACCTATGTCCACAAGTTTTGTTATATATGTTTATTCACACTTAAGAACCCTAAATGTCAAATTATAGCCAAATCGATCTGAAAATGTAGCTAAAACCGTCAAAATACCGTAAATCGGGGGGTACCGTTATATGGGGTTATACCAAAACGTGGATCTATGTCCACAACTTTTGTTATATAAGTTTATTGACACTTAAGAACCCTAAATATCAAATTATAGCTACATCGGTCTGAAAATGTAGCTAAAAACGTCAAAATACCGTAAATCGGGGGGTACCGTTATATGGGGGCTATACCAAAACGTGGACCTATGTCAACAACTTCTAATATATAAGTTTATTAACACTTAAGAACCCTGAATGTCAAATTATAGCTACATCGGTCTGATAATGTATCTAAAAACGTCAAAATACCGTATATCTGGGGGTACCGTTATATGGGGGCTATACCAAAACGTGGACCTATGTCCACAACTTTTGTTATATAAGTTTATTGATACTTAAGAACCCTAAATGTTAAATTATAGCTAAATCGGTCTAAAAATGTAGCTAAAAACGTCAAAATACCGCAAATCGGGGGGTACCGTTATATGGGGGCTATACCAAAACGTGGACCTATGTCCACAAGTTTTGTTATATATGTTTATTGATACTTAAGAACCCTAAATGTCAAATTATAGCCAAATCGGTCTGAAAATGTAGCTAAAAACGTCAAAATTTCGTAAATCGGGGGTACCGTTATATGGGGGCTATACCAAAACGTGGACCGATATAGCCCATCATCGAACTTGACCTGCCTGCAAACAAAAGACGCATTTTCCCAAAATTTCAGCGTCCTATCTCCATTTTTGTGGATGCTAGAGTGATTACCACAGACGGACGGACGGACGGACGTGCTCAGATCGACTTAGAATTTTACCCTGATCAAGAATATATATACTTTATAGGGTCGCAAAATGAGTATTTCAATGCGTTACAAACGGAAAAACAAACTTAATATACCCTCCATACTATGGTGGAGGGTATAAAAATACAATAGACATTTACTAATATGTAGCAAGAGACTAGCATCAAATAATCCCAATGGACGGCAATGCGGTGGAACAGAAAATATATCATAAAAATAAAAAATGGTTGATATAGTTTTTTTTTTACAAATTTCAAAAAAATAAACAATTTGTAATTGTTATGATGTTCAAGATATTATTAAATTATTGGAATTAGAAAATTGCTCAAAAAGCCTAACGTGTTCATTATTTTTATACATTCAAATATGTTGGACAATAAGTATAGCAATGTAGTTAAATAATTCTCTGTAACACTTCCTCCAAATAATTTACTCAAAAATTAAAAAAAAGTGTAACATAAGCTAATATCCTATGGAAACGAAAATAATGTCGGGTCCCGGGCCCCCCTCTGGCTACGTCGGTGACTCGCACCATAGCCTAAAGCTCATGTAGTATTTTAAAATTGCGCAGTTTCTATAAGTTAGGCATTCTATTCTTGAGCATTTATTTTGGGTGAAAATAAATTATTGTACGTTTGGTACCTTCTAAGCAGCCTATACCACGAGGAAAATAATTTGTCTGTTTTTTTGTGCGGTTCTTACACTTCAACAACTATAACTTATTCACCCCTTAAAATGGAAAAAGGATCAATAGAAATTCGTTAAGAAGTTTTACCCGTTTCAACTTGAAAATCTTACAAAAACCCGTTTTTCACTACATTTACCGTTATAAAACTAACAAGTAAGAACGGCGTTAAGTTCGGCCGGGCCGAACTTGTTATACCTTTAACCACGAGTTGTAGTGGAGTAAAACTGAACAATTAGTTTCCTTTCGTGTATGAAGAAGACTAAATATCAAATTCCAGCAATTTCGGTAAAACAATGTGGATAACCGAAATTCGGGAAGTACCGTTCTTTGGGCGCTATATGAAGGCATGGATCTGTACGGACAAAATTCGGGGGCAAAGTTTTATACGACCAACGAAGACTAAATACCAAATTTCAGTCACTTCGGTGGAATATTGAAGCCAAAACCTTCAAAATACCGCAAATCGGAAGGTACACACCTATGGGGGAAAAATGAAGGCGTATATCTATACATACAAATTTCAGGTGGAAAGTTTTGCACCCCAACGAAAACAAAATATTAAATTTCAACCCGTTAGGTGGAATATAAAGGCCACAACCTTCAAAATACGGAAAACTGGGATGTGCCGATTAATGAGGGCTATATGAAGGCGTAGACCTATATCGACATATTTAGAGGGGAAATTTGAATAGCCCCAGCAATTTCGATAGATTTTTGTGGCCATAACCTGGAAAATACCGAAAATCGGGAGGTTCCGTTCGATGGTGGCTTTATTAAGGCGTGGACATGTACTGACACATTTCTGGGGAAAAATTAATACCAGCAACGAAGACTAAGTAAACAATTTCAGCCATATCGGAGGAATATTAAGGCCACAACCTTCAAAATACCGAAAATCGGGAGGCACCGTTCGACAAATTTCATATGCACACTTTTATATCCGAAACGAAACCTAAATACCAAATTTCATACGTCAAGTTTTATATCCCAAATGAAGACTAAATAACAAGTTTCAGCCATTTGAGAACATTATTGAGGCCACAACCTTCAAAATATCGAAAATCGGGAGGTATTTTTCTATGGGGGCTATATGAAGGCGTTGACCTATACCGAAAAATTTCATATGGAAAGTTTTATACCCGAAATGAAGCCTATACCAAATTTCAGCCATTTCGGTGGAATATTATGGCCACAACCATCAAAATACTGAAAATCGGGTGGTAACATTCTATGGGGGCTATACCAAATTACAAAGCTCTATCTTAAAAATTTCGAGTTGTATTTCGATTTCAACAGACGGACGGACGTACATGGATATATCGACTCAGATTTGTACCCTGATCAAGAATATATATATTTTATAGGGTCTCCGATGAATATTTCGATGTGTTACAAACGGAATGACAAATTTAGCTATACCCTCCATATTATGGTGGAAGAAATAAAAACGGAGTGACCCAAAGGAATCAACAGAATTTTTGCATCAGAACACTTGAATATTTTTCTGTTCAACTTTTGTAGCACAGTGTCATTTAAAACTGCCTGAAGATGCGTTCTGATGTACTAGAGAGTTCTTAATTACATTACATCTACGACCACTATGTACAACACATGGGCTTTGTAACGCCTCCCTTGAAGCTACTTGTTCATGTTTTGCAATCGGAGTCATATGGTGAATATAGGGGTGTCATATTTATCTAAATATGTCGGAAGGTAACTTAATAATCTAGAAGTAAATATACGTTCAGTGTTACGGGAGAAAGACCCTAGATCAGCAAGCATATCAAAGAGGTTTGAATAACATTCACCCGGTTGTAGTCGCAGATGTCATAATAACTATCGTTTCAAAGCGGTCCCCAGAGTGCATCCCCCATTTATCCCAGCAGAAAAATGTTAGATTCCATGATGAACTAGAGTACACACAGAGAAAAAATAATTTCGCTTTGGTTGGAACAAAAATATCTATTTTTGTATACATACATACATACATACACAAAAAAAGAACAAAGAACATACACAAAAAAGAAGAAGATAACCTCTTGCTCTACTTTAAGTATAATTCCTTGGAGGTGATAATCACTTTATACTGATAATTTTCTGTGTGGAGGTTTTCTACAAATTGAGACTCGAAACAAAATACCAAGTTACATCCAATTGAGAAGGAAAATGTTGAAACACTATTTAAAAGACCTCACAGTTGTTCTTTCTATCCTCTGACGAAACACAATACCGAAATACAGCTATCTCGGTTCGAAAATTGGAGAAAAACACCTCGAAATACATAAAATTGGGCAATATCGGTCCATGGTGGTTAGACTATAACCTTTGTATATGTAAGTAATTTTTCTATCTGCTTTGAACACAAAATCGGGAGGTACTCTTACATGTGGCCTTTCACAAAACGCTGATGTATGCTGCGTAATTTTTTGCGTAGGATGTTTTCTACCCTTGGCTAAAACTTTCAAAGTATCGAAAATCCGCAATTGCCGTTCTATGGGGGCTATGTGAAGACCTTGTAGACAAATTTCTGGTGGAAAATTTTATACCCGTAACGTAGACTAAATACCAAATTTCAATGGTCGTTTATTGAGGCTTAACAATTTCAAAATACTGCAAATCCGAAGGTACTGTTCTATGGGGGCTATACACAGACGTGGACCTATACCGACAAATTTCGAGTGCAACGAAGACTAAATACCAAACTTAAGCCATTTCGGTGGGATATTGAGGCTAAAATTTTAAACATACCGAAAATCGGGAGGTACTGTTCTATGTAGGCTATATTAAGACGTGGAACTATACCGACAAATTTCGGGTAGAAAGTTGTATACCCCCAACGAAGCCTATGTACTAAATTTCAGCCATTTTTGTGGGATATAGAGGTCAAAACCTTCAAAATACTGAGAAGCGAGAAGTACTGTTCTATGGAGCTATATGAAGACGTGGACCTATACAAACAATTTTCAGGTGGAAAGTTGTATGCCCCCAACGAAGTCTAAGTACCAAATTTTAGCCATTTCGGCGTAGTTATGAGGCTAAAACCTTAAAAATACCGAAATTCTGGAGGTACCTTTCTATGGGGCTATATCAAAACGCCGACTACTTTCAATAGTAAACATCCTTGGAGTAATAGAAACTTCTATACCAATTTATACAGCTCGATCTAAAAAAAAAGCGAGCTGCATCTTGATTTCAACTGCCCAGCCAAGCCCACTCAACTAACTCCAGTAGCTTTGGTGTTACAAACCAAGAGATAGAGTCAGAGCCAAGCCAAAGCAAGATTAAGCGAGCAAACGTACAAAAATATCATACCATAAGAACATATAAACTTGTGAATGTCAGCAGATGAGCTGGGGAATAATAACAGCTGAGTTGGTGAACATCTATAGCTGAGCTTGTTAATATCAGTAGTTGAGCTGGTGAATATCAGTAGCTGAGCTGGTGAATACCAAATGCTGAGCTGATGAATATCAATAGCTGAAAGAATATCAACAGCTGAGCGAACAGCTGCTGAGTTTATAAATTTATCAAATGCTAAGTGGATGAATAGCACAACTGAGCTCTTGAATATCACAAGCTGAGCTAGTGAACGTCAACAGTTGAGTTGGTGAACATCATCACTGAGCTGGTGAAAAACAAAAGCTGATCTTGTGAACATGAACATCTGACTGGCGAATATCATCAGCTGAGTTGGTGAATATCAACAATAGGGCTGGTAAGTATCAACAGCTGAGCTCGTTAATAGCAACAGTTGAGCTGTTGAATATGAAGAGCTTCAGTGCGATTCTATAACTCATTTTTGAGTTACCGACAAAAATCGGTAAAATTACAACGCAAAATTATGAATGAAAAGTTCAAATAAACGTTGACAACACTGTTGCTATCGGTAGAAATATACGACTATTTTTTATTGGTCGCTAACTCACCGAATAATATCGTTAATTATGGAAATTAAAAATTACCATTTTGTGTCGGTAACTCAAAAATTTTGTTTTTTTTTATTTATTTTTATCTGCAATCTGTCTATTTAAAGACAATAAGCAAATCAGACAATAACTCAAAAATGAGTTAGAGAATCGCACTACTAAGCTATTGGATATCTAGAGGTGAGTTAATATTAATAGATGAACAAATATTAACAGTTGTGCTGGTGAATATCAAGAGCTGACTTTACCTGACCATTTAATAATAATAGATGAGCTGGTGAATACCAACGGCATAGCTGGTCTAAGGGAAGATTTAATTTGTCCAAAAATAATTTTATTTTATATTTGGGAAACAATGACTTTCGCTCATGCTGTACCCGCATTTATAAAAACCTAACCATTCACACTTGCAACCAAACACACACATTGGGATTTACCGATTCTCTTACAATCATCACTCATCCTTTTGGTATTGTTGTTGTTTTTTGCTTTTCTTTTGTTTGCTGGTTATTAAAATGGAAAAGTAAACATAAACCATAAATGGATAAAAATAACACCAACAACACGATCAACTACTACTACTGCACTATAACAACAAAAATCTGATATTACACGAATAACGAAGAAGAAGATGAGCTGGAAAAAATCAACAACATCGTGGATAAACAACAGCAATAATGGAAAAATATTGTTGCCTACTTTGCGGTCGTTTATAAGAGCATCACAATGGGACCAGTAGAACACACACATACTCGTACTCGTATATCATAACTAAAATGAAGGATGAGTTACAAAAAAGCACAACAGCCACAATAAGTTAAACAAATGAATAAAGTTAACTAAGTGTGTGTGTGCGAATGTGTTGAGAGGCCAGTAGAGTATAAGTAGAATAACTGGCAGCTATCAAAACATAACAAAAGGGTTGAAGCTATGATGACGGCACCAGTGGCAGCATCAACATCGTCATCCCTTCACTTTTTTCAGAATTAACAACATCATTCCAACTCCTATCAAAATAACGACATGCTAGCAGGGGCAGCAAAAAGACCAGGAGGTTGTCTTGACAAGACCAACAATGTTGGCAGAAAAAATGAGCAACCAGCAGCAACCATCATCGAGTTAAACAAACAATTCAACATTTGTAACGGGTGTTTTTCTTATAATTTGCCACTTTTTTCACCCTTCTCTCCCTCTCATGTCATTATTTTTCTTCATCTCTCAAAAGGAATTTTTAATTGGTCATATAAGTGTGTATATATGTTTGTGTGCAAGACATAAATTGCCGACACACACACATGCATGCAAGGAAAGATTCATATCTCTATTGTGTTGTTTGCTGTTGCAAATACATATGTATGTACATACACACAGACATATGCCACATTAATTATAATTTCTGTGTCTTTTGACTGCCTTGTCGTTATGACTTAACCCTGGACCAAACCAACAACAACAAAAAACCTGAACAACTTATAAAATATTTATTACCAAAACATTCCTTAAAGGCCTACTTCAACACTCTGAGTTACAAATGCACATGGTTACAAACACTTTCACGCCTTAAAGCCACCAACCTGCCTCACATCAAATGATACGGCAGATGTCACAGGATGTCAAAGTGGCTAATGGACAGTAGTTCAGAAGAGATATATTGAAACATTCTTAACAGGATTAAGCTAATTATTTTTTACATAGGTGACTATAACAAAACTCAAGTTAGTAGTTGTTGTCACAGGTGTCACACGTATATTCATATTCTATTTAGCCGAAAGCCTTAGATGTTAGTGCTATTTTTATATAATTTTATTGTATTTTTTTATTATAATAAATATTTGAAATAAAAAAATATTCAAATCATGTTCTTCTTCTAGCATGTTTAGCATAAACGACACCTGTGAAGGATTTGTAAACTACGAAAAGGGTGTTAACTGAGTTGGTTTATTGAAACGGCTTCAGTACGTTGTATTCATCTACTTTCCGAAGGCTGCTGATGTTGTTCAATTTCGTATCCTAGATTCGCGCAACCATAAATCGCCTTCTTCAACAGCCTTTCCTACCACTGTCCATTTTTTAATACGTGTTTGTGTTCGTGTATTTTTTCACCATGGGACGGCAATTGTTTCCGGCATGCCGGCTTTGTTGGTCCGTGTCGGCGTAGAGATGAACCCCGGATCATGAATCTGTTCCGTTTGCCAGATCCGTATACACCACCTGCAATTATAGGTGTGATGTAGGGTTTGGGTCCACTTTCGAGGGCGCTCTGGCCTTAGTCACACTCTGCTTGTTGAGCCAAAAAAAATCTCGAAGCATGTCTCCAACATTGTCGTCTGATTGTTCGTCGTCGTCGGAATACGAGACGCCCCCGCAGTCTCCCTAACAAGAAACGCGACATTTAGCACCAGAAGTTGTTGGAAAAAAATCATTTCTGCAATTCAGATGCAACGGTCTCCGCAATAAGGTCAACGAAATTGTGGATTGTATGAGTTGGAAAACATCATGGTTACAACGCTTGCAACGTTGCGGTGGTAAGAACTTTTTGCCGAAGGATCGCGCAAAAAGCGGAGGGGGAGGACTTGCCTTCGTAATACACCAGTCTGTCCAGTAAAGACCTATCTCGCATGAGCTTGACTCTAGTAACCCATACATGGAATGTACAGGGGTAGCAGTAAAGTGTGGTACTGCCGAGGTAGAACTGCATCAAGCGTACATACCGCTGATGAATAGGTGTGCTCCACGTTATATGCCTGATATAATTGTTTTAGGGGACAATAACCTTCTGGTGATAGGGCATTGAAGTCCCCTATCACCAGAAGGTTATTGTCCCCGTCATGAGCTTTGGTATTTTTCTAGGGTACAGCGCTGGCTGAGCGAATTGATAACTCCACGTTTTGCACTGTGAATGAGGACGCTCCTTCGAGGATAAGAGAAGATTGACTGGCAACCCATCATTTCCTTGGGTTCAGACCACCTTCCTATCATCGTCTCTGTAAATAGACCACCCGACTTCATAACCTCTGAACGCCGTAATTTTGTGAACCATGGCAAGGGTTCAGAGAATTTACCAGTCACCGCTCCAGAAAGCTGCCCACTCCCTCAGATCATATAGCTGAGAGAATTTTCTATAAATGTTGCTGGTCAAATACCCAAATCAGACCAAATTTCCAGCAGAGGTGACGGAGCTACCAAATGTGATGAGCCTCGTCGTACGAACCCTGAAAAACCCAAGACTTAGAGAACTTAGGCGAATATAAGTGAAAAGTGACTGGACTACCTAAAGCAACACAACATTGGTTCAGGACTAAGTAAATTGTAGGCAACGGTTAAATCATTCTCGAATCCGGGAAAGAAGTATGATAGAACGGTTGTTACCTTTAACGGCGTGACAGTAACAGATCCGAAGAGATGCCCGTGTTATTTTAACCGGCAATTTAGAGAGCTGCCAGAATGCCGCCCTGAGGACTGCAACATGGTGGCTCCTCATGGCACGAGTGGACCATCTTCATGAGGAGACGAAGGTTTTGCCGGTGCACCAACACAACAGGATGTTGTCGATGCAGTACCTTCTACGGTGTTATCGCATTGAGCTTATCTGGACACGATTTAGTGAAGGGCTTCCCCCACCCAAGCACGTCAGCAGAGATCTTCACGACATAGAGAGGGAGGTCCAAAGGTATAAACGAGATTTTTATAGCAACGCGCCCCTCAGTCTGGCATGGATAGCTTTCACACTGGTGCAGTCGCGCAGACAGTACAGAGATACAGTGTGAATGCCGTCATCGCAGCAGAAGAACGGTAGCTGACAAGGCTAACACAAGTTGTTTTAGCACAGTTAAGATCCGGACGATGCAGCCGCCTCAATTCGCAAGTAAATATATTCAAAATATCGCGAAACTAATACGTATAGTAAAATATTATAGTGGATTTTGAAGGAGAAAGCAATAGCTTAATTTTCATTAAAAAATAGGCTGACTTCATAAATGCAGTATTTACATTGCAAAAAATGACAATATCATAAAAAGATGAAGTAAATATGTGTGGCAACACTGACATTGTGAAAAAAGAGACGTGTCATTTTGCTGCATTCATGAACGCACACATTGCTTAACTTCCGTTTTTTGAAAATAAATTTATTATTTTGAATAATTACCACAAATCCGCCATTTCTAATAGTTTTTTATGTATTTTTTCTGTTTTCTTTGCAAATGTCAGTTGGCATAACAGTACTAAAGAAATGTCAATTGGTGTGCAGTCCACTTGGAAACACTGCATAAATTCGGCAATTGCTGCGAAGTGTGATGTGTCGCGTGACATGTATGAAGTCGCGACGATGTCATTTGACGCATCATACTGCATTTATGAAGTCAGCCATAGTGTTTCAGCGTTTTTGGAATTCTAGTTAGCTGCATATTTTCGTAGTGTATTTTGTAATACCAATTCGATCATATACTTAAAGTTGACCTAAGGTTTTAGTCATGATGCCTACCAGTGCCCACCTCGGGAATAATTTTCCAAAGTTGGTCATGGGTTTAAGATTATTCAGTATTAAATCCATCTGCCATCTAGTGCTAGACTATAAATGTTGTGTCGCTGACTAAAGCTGCCGTAGAATGGGGTTTCTGTGGATATATTAGCGTATAACTCTGTTATCTGACCACGTACATTAACATAATTGGCATCAGTTGCAAGATGAAGAAATCTTCCTCCAAATTTGTCTTACGTTGGCGGTACGTGCCTTCCAGGAAGAACGCTATAAGATCAACATTAAAAATTGTACCAATTTTCAGACAAAAATGTTGATTTTTTAATACGCTAAATTGGTTGGATTTTATGTTGTTTTGGAGAATGTTTTGTTTCCCCAAGCCTATTTTTGCGGTTTATTAAAACACTCTTCGCAGCAGCACAAAGCTGTAACCGGCGCATTGGCTTGATTTTTACACTCTAAATATTTTTGGCCACTTTATCCATACAAATGGATCCACTGTGGAATGAAGTATATTATATTATCTTACCCTATTCTGGAAGGTGCCCGTATTTTAACTATTGAATATTCCCAAATTATTAGTCAAAATAAAATCAAATATGGGATTCACCGTGATTCAGTGCTAAATACGTCGACCTTGCACTCAGAAGCTCTGCGGTTCAATCCGTGAGCAGAACATCAACATTTTCGGCTGTGTCAAATGCCCTCAGAATAATGTTGGCTTGCATTTTTTGAGTATTTCAGCCATGGCAAAGTTCTCTACATGTGGTGCCGTAAGTCATTGAGCCAATATGAATCGGTGTGCACTCACTGATATAAAAGAAGTCTCCGTTGTCCCTTGGGGGATGTCGTGCGAACATATGTATGTATGGACTCACCTCTCACATTGGTGTGGCTGCTTCCCCGCATGACTGCTTCATTTGCATGACTGCCCATTATTAAACTTAACTGCCCGATATTTCGCCTACTAGTTTTCTCTCCAACACTTCATTCGGCATGTAGACCGAGGCAAGCCCCAAAGCCCTTCTCGAGCCCCTTTCCAGCCCCACTACGGTTTCACCGACGCACAGTGGTTCTGAAATCGATTTTCCTGGACAAAACCCCCTTTTTTGTTGTCCCGATTGTTAATTTCTATATGGGATTCGATAATAAACATATTGAAACTAAGGAAAGCAAAATATTAGATCGAAATATTGGAAGGTGTGAGCGTGGCATGCTCCTAAAAAAGAAATACACGCAGAGAAAAAAATATGATTGATCCAACAATATTCGAAGAGCAAAATATGTATTGTAAAGATATTGTTAAATTCCAAACGTAGTATTGTGATCCCAACAAATGGGTTTTGTTAAATCCAAAAATAGTTTTTGTCAACTGGAAAATAGTTCTCTCTTTTCTTCGACAATTTTTTTCTCTTCTCTCGCTATTCGATGCCGTGTTGAAAAAAACAATTATGGTGAGTTTTGTTTACATGACATGATGCCTTTATCTTTGTTTTTGTGTGTATGTATACCAACAATGAGACTCTTGTTTTTATTTGTTTCTGTTTTGTTTCATTCTTCTACCTTCATTGTGCTTTGAGGTTTGGAGTTTGTTATGGTGTTTAATTATTCCTTATGTTGTGGTGGGTGCTTGTGGCTTTTTGTTTGTCTTTGTTGTCAGCCAATGCAGCAAACCATATATTGTGTTCATCAATGATTGCAATATTATACGCGACATTTATATCCAAGTTATGTGAAAAGTGCATATGAGAAGTATATACACTCAAATCAAAAATTTCTGGGCTGGTTTTCTGGGTTGGCAATACTTTTTGTAACCAAAATTAGATTATGATAGATCCTACAATCGGTATTGTTAACAATTTTTACAATATTGCGGCAATTCGAAAGTTGTTTTTGTTTTCTTTGTTTGGAACAAAAGATGGTATTTTGGGATTTGGATTACAATGTTTGAACAAAACAAATACATTTATGGAACCAAAACAGATATTTTTGTTCCAACAAAAGCGAAAATTATTTTTCTCTGCGTGTATGTTTCCCAATTTTGGAAAATTCGTAATTTCTGCAAATTTCTGGAGAAAGAAACAGATATTCCTCAGAAACTATAACAGGTATTGTGTTCATTGTCTTTCTGTTAGGTAGGTAGGATTGTTGCCTTTAAGAGTCGTTTTAATAAATTACCGTAGCATTTACACGAAGTGAGCTATTTTGTTTTTCCTCAGGTACTAAATTTTAGTGAAATTCCAAGTTTAGTGGACTAGAACTTTTAGGGAACAACTTGGAACAAAGTTCCGTTTTCACAGAATGATGCTCGAGAGTGTCCCCTTTCAGCTATATACACTTTAGTAAATGTCCCGTTCCGTCCGTTAAACACTGTTTTAAATTTTTTGAAATTACATGGGTGAAAATGTGTGTTTTTCCATGCCATTTCCCATATAAATTATAGCTTTTTCACACAAATGGACATTGTTTTAAATACATAAGTTGTTATAAGAGCAATAAGAGTTTTATGAAAGCCCAAGGAGTACTTTTTTCAATTTTTTTTACCTTTTTAAATAATTAGAAGATATGAAAAAATCTAAAACAAAACAAAAATTATGAAAATATCTCTCGTTCAAAAGTTACAGAGTTTTGTCCAGGATAAACGATTCTGAACCATTGTGCAACGTCACACAGTGTTGCCGCTTTAATACAAAAGTGGACAAAAATAGGAGGCGTTGACCTATGTTGATGAATTTCTGCACAAATACTTACGAGGGCACACGAATGAAAAATACAACTTTGGTCCACATCAGTTCAGATTAGGATATATCTTTTCCCGATATTGCTACAACTTGTTAAATTTTGATCGAATAGCCTTCAAATTTAACATGTGTTATTTTCTTAGGTTCCTAAATAGCTACACCAATTTTCTTAGGCCCCTGAGTAGTTTCACCGATTTTCAGAAAAATCGGTTCAGATTTGGATATAGCCCCCATATATAGCTTTCCCCAATTTTGCAATAACTCGGTCAATTTCAATCGAATAGCCTTAAAATTTTATATGTGATATTTCTCTAGGCCCCTGAGTAGTTTCACCGATTTTCCTAAAAATCGGCTCAGATATGGATATACCTCCCATATATATTTTTCCCCGATTTTGCTATAAATCGTTCAATTTTTGATGAATAGCCTTCAAATTTAACATGGGATGTTTCCTCAGGCCCCTGTTCAGTTTTACAGTTTTTGATTTGATTTCGCAAAAATCGGTACAGATTTGGATATAGCCTCCATATATATCTTTCACAGATTTTTCTATAAATCGGTTTATTTTTGACAAATTTAGCATGGGATTTTTTCTTAGGCCCTTTTTCAGTTTAGATTTAAATATAGCTCTCATATATATTTTCGATCGATTTTATGTATTCGATGGACTAAACACGCAATGTACATATGTAAGATATTGGGTAAATTAGGAATTATTTGAAATTAAGTGACTTCCGGTGAAATTATATATGGAAGCCATATTCAAACCTGAACCGATATGAAGCAAAGTTGATATGTTTCATTTCTGTGTCCTCATAAGTACTTGTGCAAACATTCATCAACCTAGGTCAACGGTTAAACTGAACAGGGGCCTGACGAAACATCCGATGTTAAATATGAAAATCGGGGGAAGATATACATATATGGGGGCTATATCCAAATCTGAACCTATTCTGCGAAAATCGGTGAAACTACTCAGGGGCCTATGCAAATGTCACATATTAAATTTGAAGGTTATTCGATTAAAATTGACCGAATTATAGCAAAATCTGGAAACATATATATGGGGGCTATATCCAAATCTGAACCGATTTTTGCAAAAATCGGTGAAACTACTTAAGGGCATACAAAAATAACACATACTAAAATTGATCAACATTTAACGAGCTGTAGCAAAATCAGCAAAAGATATATATGGGGGCTATATAAAATCTGAACCGATATACCTCAGAAGGTTGCAGGGATGGGCAGAATGTTTTTACACATTTCGCTTCGGAAGAGATGTCAATTTAACGGAAATCAAGAGCCAAAGTGGCAATAGGTGGCAATCAATAGATATACTCTAGGAAATATTAAGAATTTATATTTTTTATCAAATTTAAATTTTTAATTCTTGATAACGATACTTTGCCCATGTCAAGTTGATGTCAACTTATTGTACTACTTTTTTTATAGCTCACCCATAAAATTTCCATCCAAAACTTTTAATATTATCAACAAAATTTTCAGAAATATTTATTTTAGTGGTCGTCTAATTTCATATGATTATAGCTTTAGATTACCTGGGAAATCTGTTGCATATTTAAAGAGCTATAACTTCGTTATGGATGCATATATCGACAACATTGTTTCAGATTCTTCGTATCTGATGTGTTTACTGTAAGAAAAAAACGTAAATATAGATAAAAGTTAACATCACATTTTTCGATTTTGTCCACTGCGGCGACACTGTGCGTCACTGTAATTGTAGTGTTGAATAAGAACTTGTATTGCTGCTAAGAAAAATCTAATTCGAAGCTACAATACTAGTTCTTACCTTCTCCCTTTTGGTAGCATAGAATATAGTGTAGCGCCCATCTGTTCTGTTACGGGAGAGGAAAAGTTCAACAGCCGCCGCTTTGTACTGATATAGGTTTATTTGCATCACGCAGAGACCATACTGACTAGATTCTTCACTGTGACTTAGGGATACGGAACCGAAGACACCTCAGCTCGAAGGACAGCTCAGCAACAATAAGTCGTCTTCATTAACATCCTTTCCTACCACAGTGCAACATTTAACACCTTTTATGCTTTAATGTGAACGCTTGTTTTTTTTTTTTTTGCACTGCTGTGTGTCTGGACATTTGTTGTCGCCTCTGAGCAATTCCCTTGATACTTTTGCAAGCCGACTTTATGCTTTGGGGCTTAAGTTGTTGCTGGTTTTCATTTCTTTTTTGTCACGGTTGTTCGTTTCGGTTGTCCTGTCTCTTTGGTGAATTGGTGTAAAATGTTGTCTTTCATTTCGTTGCTCATAAAGAAGTGCAGAGGATTGAAGAAAAAAAGCAACAGAGAAATGGAAGATGAAGATACTTAATGTTGACATCAACACACAAATAACCAACCGACTGGGTAGTAGGCAAAAGGCAAGTAATGATGATGATTATCAGGTGTGTATGTGTAGCTTTTGCTATTATTGCTGTGTTCTAAAGAGACTCACACAGCTTTCAACCCTTTTGTCTTGACTACTTCTAAGTTCGTTTGTTTTCTTTATTTGTTGATGTTGTTGCCAACATCAGGATGAGTTGTTACAGTTGGTTGTCTTTTCTCTAAATACCTGAACAAATTGCTTTGTGAGTTGGCAATTAAAAATCCTTTTTCTTTTTTCCCTCCTTACTCCACATAAACTCACATTCCGACTGGGCGATGCAGGACTAAATCATAAAAAGACATAAATCTTAAACTGGCTCTTGAATGGCTTGGGGTTTGAGTTTCTTCATTTGTAGGCAAAGTTAATTATGGGCACAGTACTTTAAGGTGATGCTTTGCCACTTGACCCCTTCCAGTTTTTTGTAAAGTAGTATTTTTTGCAGAATCTGTCTCCTTCCCATGGTTAATTTGCCACAGGTCTGAATAAACTGCTGTCATCTTGCGCTTGTTATGTCCCTTTACAAATCTTAAGAGTTTCCTGTTGGTCTTTCAGCTTGGTTGCTTCTGTTGTTGTGTTTTCTAATTAAATGATTTATAACCCCTTTCATTTTATTTCTCTTTTTGCAACGCTGCTGTCATACAAATAAATCGTTCTAATCATAAATGTCGTTAAAACAGAAAACGTGATAATGAATGAGATATTGTTGTAATTCTTGTTGCTGAACATTTCTCATAATTACATCTTTAATCTGTGGACAAACAAAACGATGAAGAGTGAGGAGCCAAGTTCTTTTGAGAGAAATTCTTATGTATCCGCACCAAGAAAGATATTGGTAAGGGAATATAAGATCTTTAATCATGTAAAAGTTAACATAATCAGCAGATGAACATCACCAGCTCGGCTGTTAATGTTTAGTAGCCCAGCAGTATTATTCACCAGCTCAACATGTGATGGTCCGTCCTATATCATATGTTGATATGCCCTGTGGCAGCTATGGAAGGTCAACACAAATCCAAGCTGTTATGTTGTTGATCTTCCAACGCAGCTTTTGATAGCCACCAGCTAAGCTGTTGATATTCACCAGCTTAACTGTTGATTTTCAGCTCAGCTGTTGATATTCACCAGATTAGCTGCTGATATATACCAGGGCAGCTGCTCACAAACTCAGCTGTCGATATCCACAAGCTCAGCTGTTGATGTTCTATAACTTAGCTCTTGATGTTCACCAACTCAGCTGTTGACGTTCACCAACTCAGCTGTTGATGTTAACCTGTTCAGCTGTTGAAGATCACCAGCTCAGCTGTTGATGTTCAACAGGTAAGCTGTCGAAGTTCACAAACTCTGATGTTGATGCTAACAAGTCCAGCTATTGATGTTCACCAGTTCAACTGTTGATATTCACCAGCTCAGCTGCTGATATTCACCAGCTCGTCTGTTGATAATCACCAGCTCGGCTGTTGATTTTCACCAGCTCGGCTGTTAACATTACCAAGCTCAGCTATTGATGCTCACCAGCTCGGATGTTGATGTTCACCAATTCCGTTGTTGATATTCACCAATTCCGTTGTTGATATTCACCAATTCCGTTGTTGATATTCACCAACATAACTGCTATTCTCCAGCTCAGCTGGTAATATTCACCAGCTCAGCTTTTGATATTCACCAGCTCAGCTGTTTATATTCATCAGCTCAGCTGTTGATATTCACCAGCTCAGCTGTTGATATTCACCAGCTCAGCTGTTGATATTCACCAGCTCAGCTGTTGATATTCACCAGCTCAGCTGTTGATATTCACCAGCTCAGCTGTTGATATTCCTCAGCTCAGCTGTTTATATTCACCAGCTCAGCTGTTGATATTCACCAGCTCAGCTGCTGATATTCACCAGCTCAGCTGTTGATATTCACCAGCTCAGCTGTTGATATTCACCAGCTCAGCTGTTGATATTCACCAGCTCAGCTGTTGATATTCACCAGCTCAGCTGTTGATATTCACCAGCTCAGCTGTTGATATTCACCAGCTCAGCTGTTGATATTCACCAGCTCAGCTGTTGATATTCACCAGCTCAGCTGTTGATATTCACCAGCTCAGCTGTTCATATTCACCAGCTCAGCTGTTCATATTCACCAACTCGGCTGTTGATATTCACAAGCTCGGCTGTTGATATTACCAAGCTCAGCTAATGATGCTCACCAGCTAGGATGTTGATGTTCGCCATTTCCGCTGTTGATATTCACCAACATAACTGCTGGGCTGGTGAACCAGCTGTTGATGTGTTCAGCTGTTGATGGTTACCGCCTCAGCTGTTGATATTCATCAGCTTGAATGTTGATGTGCACCAGTTTAGATGTTGATGATCTCCAGTCATCTGATAATGATCCCCAGATCAATTGTTTATGTTTCTGGTTACGGTTACTCCATACTCAGGCTCAAAAATTTTACAGTACGGACTGGTTGGTACCATGAAGCATTTGGAGACAGGCGAGTGGGGTAAGCTGGGCAGCTAAACCAATGGCACGTGTTGGGTATGGGGCCTCATACGTATTGAGGCGGATGCATCATTTGGATCATAACTGGGCTAAAACCACTCGTGTTTGCCTTGGCACTAGAGTTCTTCTGCTGCAATGCATGGGGGTGCTCCTCAAGTACGGCATTCACACTGTATCTCTGCCCTGCCTGCGCGTTTACATCAGTTTGAATGCTATCCAAACCTGTCTAATAGGCTCTTTGGTCTATAAGTTCTCGTTTATACCTTTGGACCTATCTTTATCCAGATCTCTCCTGACGTGTTTGGATGGGGAAGCCTGTCCACTAGTTCGTAGCAAGGATACTCTCGGCCGTAAGACCTAAGCAGGTACTGCATTGACAACATTTTTGTGTTGATATGCAGGTTAAATTTGCTTCTCCTCATGAAGAGGCATACTGTTGCAGTCCTCATGGCGGCATTCTGCCAGATTTGAATATTGTTCCACTTCGTAGCGCTATTATTTGCCAACCAACTTGACGCCGCATTGCTTAGGTAAGAGATCAACAAGGTTTCTTTGTCAGCACTCCGATGGCTATCAGCCAGCGATTTGAGGACCTTGTTCCCACGTCCGGACGACATGCTATCGAACGTTCCACCCATTATTTTGGGGTAGTAGGTGGTCAGAATCAGTACACCATCGACTAATATATTCCATGGGAGGCAAATGGTGAACAGTGTGGCAGTGGACATAGCGGCGGATATTTTCATATCCCTCAGACGAAAAAACTTCACTAGCTATGCAGACATTTGAGCTATCACATATGTCATCGACGATAGTACCCGACGCCAACAGAATCGTAGAATCATCCGCATACTTTAGATTCCTATGTCGTCTGAGGGATGCGTAATTTCAGAAATGTAGTTGCTATGTAGCTAAGGTGGTACCTTTGGACCTCTCTTTCTAGATTATGCAGGTCTCTCCTGAAGTGTCTGGGTGGGGGAAGCCTGTCCACTAGTTCGTAGCAGGGATGCTCACGGCGGTAAGACCTAAGCTGGTACGGCGTCAGTTTAATTTTCTTCTCCTCATGAAGATGGTCCACTGGTATCATGAGGACGCATCTTGTTGCAGTCCTCAGGGCGGTATTCTGGCAGATTTGAATATTGCTCCACTTCGTAGCGCTATTATTTTCCATGGCTTAGGTAAGAGATCAACAAGGTTTCTTTGTCACCACTCTGAGGGCTGTCGACCAGCGATTTGAGGACCTTGTTCCCACGTCCGGGCGACATGCTATCGAACGTTCCACCCAATATTTTGGGGTAGTAGGTGGTCAGAATGAGTACACCATCGTCCAATATAATCCATGGGTGGCATATGGTGAACAGAGTGGCAGTGGACCTAGCGGCGGATATTTTCATATTCCTCAGACGAAAAAACTTTGCTAGCAATGTAGACATTTGACCTATCACATATGTCATCGACGATAGTACCCGACGCCAAGAGAATCGTAGAATCACCCGCATACTTTAGATTCCTATGTCGTCTAAAGGATGCGTAATTTCAGAAATGTAGTTGCTATGTAGCTAAGGTGGTACCTCCTCGGTTGGGAGGGCTCTTCCTATACGGCGTGGCACACTCCTCTTCGTCCTAGCACGTCCTATCGTGTGGAGGGTATGGAGTTTCGCTTTGGGGTTCCAAAAACGATTGGCGTCCGCACATATGTTGATTATCTAACGTTTCCGGCACGGCTAACGAGTGGTCTTCTCCATATCCTCGAACAGCTTGACATGGTTGACGGTATCGAAGGCCTTGCATAGGTTAAGCGCGACCACGACTGTTCGATCGCACCGCCTGTTTTGGTTCATTCCTGAAATATGTGTGGATATGGCATGTAATGCTGTTGTAGTAATATGCACTTTCCGTAATCCATGCTGATGGTTGGCAACTGGAAAACTGTTTCTCATCGTGGGAAGGAGCAGTGTCTCTATAATCTTTGCCACTAACGACGGGAGGGAAATCGGACTGTACGATTCACCTCTGCTCTCGTCTCTGCCCGTCTTCAGTAGCAGGACCAACCTGACAACTTTCCAAACTTCTGGTACAAAATGGATGACTTACGAAAGGTTGCGGACACTTGTTGAATACTCAACTCCAAGTTCATCCAGCTGCTTAATCATTACCATTGATATTCCGTGTGGGCTCGATGCTTTGGATGATTTTACGTTTCGGATAACATTTGCAACATCGCTCATCATAAATTGAGATGGTACGTCCTCGGCTGGCGTATACGGCTGGCACACTCTCTACGCCCTATTATCCTTTGGGGTGCTCCATAAACTGCCGGTTAAAAAACACGCGAAGCTCTTCGGGTGAGTTACTGTCTCGCCGTTGAACGTGACAGCCGTACTATCATCCTTCTTTCCTGATTTCTAGAGCATTTTAACCGTTCTCTACAAATTTTCGTAATCCTGTACAAATGTTGCATAGCTTCTTGTGGTTTTGCCACTTTTTCCGCATATGTTCGCCTACTAGCCTGTTGACTTCAGGAGTAAGTTCTCTAACTCTTTGGTCTT
Organism: Musca autumnalis; assembly: GCF_047663935.1. Lineage (NCBI taxonomy): Eukaryota > Metazoa > Arthropoda > Insecta > Diptera > Muscidae > Musca > Musca autumnalis. The sequence goes on along the minus strand of NW_027411977.1, from coordinate 199,697,407 downwards.
CTGGGTTCGTACCACGAAGCTTATCATGCTCATTTGCTAGTCCCGTCGCCTCTGCAGCGAAATTTGGTCTTATTTCGGGTATTCCGTATGTAGCGAGTGGCTGATGCAAAAAATCCAAGGACTGAGGGAATGGGCAGATGTCTGAAGCAGTGTTTGGTAATTTTTCTGAACCCTTGCCAATCAAATCTTCGTTGGTAAAGAAAACTACGGCAGGCAGAGGCTATGAAGTCGGGTAGTGTATTTACGGCGACAATGATAGGAAGATGGTTTGGGCCCAGAAAAAGGACGGGTTGCTAGGATACGTAAGTTATAAGACCTGGTGGCACAATTGTGTCTGGCGAGCTGTGGCAATCTCCTAATATCGTCGTAGAAGCATCATCGTTCGCCGTGCTAAATGTGGATCTATCAATTTGCTCTACCAGCGATGTAGCCAAAGCTCATGATGGGAATTAAAATCCCTTGGAACAAGACGGTTATTACCCCCTAAAAGCGAACTTATATCGGGCATACCGCAGGGCAGGCAGAGGTATTCATCAGCGGTATGTACACATTAGGCAACACTAGATTAAAGTTCAATCGAGATAGGTATGTACTGGACAGACTGGACCGCTCCTTGCGCGATCCTTCTACAGAAAGTTGTAACCATCGCAACGTTGCAAGCTAAAGAAAGCAGTGAGCTTGCTTTCTGGATCGCGGACTTATAAAGTCCACAATTTCGCTGACCTTATTGCGGAGGCCGTTGCAATTGAACTACGGGAATGATATATTTCCATGCTGCTGAACAATAAGTTCCGACGACGAAGAATAGAAAGACGAAGTTGGAGACACACTGAGAGATGTTCTGGCACAACAATAAGCAACATACCTATCGTAGTATTCTTGGGTGCGACTAAGGCCAGAGCACCCACGGATGTGCACCCATCCCCTACACTCATCGCACCTTACTTTGTTGACATGTGGTGGATGAAGATCATGCAAACGAAACAAACCCATACTGGCCCGGGGTTCATCTCTATTCCGGCAAGGACCAAAAGAGCTCGGAGCAGGCATTCCGGCATACATTGCTCCTCCCATGTTGAAACAAATATACGATCACAAACACAAATTTTTTGAGGTGACAGCCTCATAGGTGAGTATTTTTTCATAGGTGAGTATTTTTTCATAGGCAGGTCAAGTGCAATAACGGGTCCAAGTTTTGGTATAGTCCTCATATAAGGCTACAGCCCGATTGCAGGTATTTTGAGGATTTGTTGACCAAAACTTACTTGTAATTCAACATTTCAATTTTCCAGTGGCCACAAAACTCCTTTACTAATAATTCTCAACATAGGTCTATATTTTGGTATAGCCCCTATCTCCCCATTTTCTGTATTTTGAGGACTTTATATACAAATTTTCACCGAACTAATTTTTATTTGACATTTGAGGTTCCTATTGGTCAAAATACCTCTGTATCAAAAATTGTCAACATCGCTCCAAGTTTTGGAAGAGCCCTCATATAACAGTATCTCCCGATATCAGGTATTTTGTGGATTTTAGCTGCAAATTTTAACCGTAGTCAAAAATTGTTTCACCTAAAATTGTCAACATAGGTAACGGTACCTCCCGATTTTTCGGTATTCTGAGAGTTTTAGCTACATTTGTTGACTGAACTTCCTGAAATTTGACATTTGAGGCTCCCAGCTGTCATGAAATTTTGTACCCAAACACAGGTCCACTTTTAGGCCCCATATAATATTACTTCCCGAGATTCGCAATTTTAGTGTTTTTATCAAAATTTTTTTGACTGAACTTTCCGTAATTTGTGATTTGAGGTTCTTAGCAGTCATAAAACTTCTGCACACAAAATTGTCAGCATAGGTCCATGTTTTGGTAAACTCCCCATATAACGGTACTTTCCGATTTTTACACCAAGTGAAAAATGTATAGATACTTATTCTGACCTATTATATGTTAAAAAACTCCCCCCCCCCCTAAAAATGTAAACAATAGACGAAACTAATTCTAATATTTCATATTAATTCCGAATATTTCAGGATGGAGATATAACACGTTCCGCCGGGCCGAACTTACTCCTTTTTTTGTTACTTTTTATTTTCCGAAGAATTACTTAATGTTTAAGTCATCCTCCCTCCCCATTCGCCCATTTTCCTATTTTATAAATTTAAAACTTTCATTGTATGGCCTTAGACATGATGGTATGTGGTTGAATTGATGTTCTTCGGCCAAGTTCTTTGGTTAACCACTTAAGATTTATGCGTAGTTGCCAAAGGATTATATTATACATTTGCTATTTATGTTCGTATATGTAGCAGAAGTTAGGAGTCCCCCAAAAGTTCTAACTAAAGTTACAGCGAAAAACCGCCGTGCTATTTAATCAGCATGAATAAAACTTAAGAAGACCCAAAACATCAACATCAGCCAACCAAAACGAAATAAGAATACACATCCTTTTATATGGGCATTTTTCTAAAACTAAATGGAACAACCGCAAAACAACCAAAAAACGCTAATGTTTGTGCCACCAACAGCAATCATTGAAAACTCCAGAAAGAATCTTATGTTCTGTTGAGTTTATTTTTGTTTTGCTTCAAATGGCAGTAGTATCCCAACCCAAAAAAACGTCAAAAGATGCCGCCAAAAAAGTAAATACGAACTTTGAGACCATCCGAATGCAAACATATCCAAGCTGACAAGCTCTTGGTTTCATTAAAGTTAATGATGCTCATCACTGTTAACAGGATTCTTAAAGTTTTTGGGCAAAAAAAGGGGTGGGAATGTCTTGTTTCTGCACTAATGTTGGCTGTTAACACAACTGAAATTTGAAGCCATTGTCACCCAAACTAACTCGACGAAAAGTTAAACAAGTGCCAAAAGTATTCCAAATGTCATCAAATGGATACGATAATAGCTTTGTGAAAAGTTGACCATTTCTATGTACTCTTGCTTGAAGTCGTACCAGAAGTGATATGTTCAAGTTGTTACTTTTATGTCAGCAAATACATATTTTGCAAGGAAAGTAGTATCAAATTATGGCGCTAAAGGGGAATGTCTCAGAATAAATGATTAGATGAAAAATTATCCAAAAACTAAGACAAAAATATGTCACTTAATTCGACGGCTGTCGGTTCTTTGCACAGGATTGACTCGGATGAATCTTCGACCAGTAGTGGGATTCTGTAACTCATTTTTGCTGTTACCGACAAAAATCGGTAAAATAAAATCGCAAAATTATGACTAAAAACATAAAGAAAAGTTGGCATCACTGTTTGTGTCGGTAAAGGCTAGCGACTACTTTCTACTCATCGTTAACTTACCGAAAAATTTCGTTAATTATCGAAATTATAAGCATATTCATTTTACCGACGATTATCGATAACAGCAAAAATGAGTTACAGAATCCCACTACAGGTACCGTCAGCTCAACAATTATGTGTTTGTGTTCGTGTATTTTTTTACCATGGGAGCGGAAATTTATCCCAGAATGCCTCTATTATTTCATACCGGGATAGAGATGAACCCCGGGCCAGTATGGATCTATTTCGTTTGCCAGATCCGCATCCACTAAATGCCAAGTGAGATGTAATGGATGTAGGGCATGGGTGCACTTCTGAGGGAGCTCTGGTCTTAACCGCTCCCAGAATAATTGCGATAGGTAAATAACTGCTTGCTCCACCAGAACATCTCCGTGTGTCTCTCGTCCGATTCTTCGTCGTCGTCGGAATACGAGACGCACCCGCAGTCTCCCCAAAAACAACAACATACGCAGCGGCCCGGAAATGCATTATTTCTATAATTCAATTGCAACGGTATCCGCAATAGGGCCAGCGACATTGTGGACTTTATGAGTCAGAAAAATATTATTGTCGCCGCGATCCATGAAACGAAGCCCACGTCACCTGTAGCTTGCAACGATGCTTTGGTTACAACGTTCTGCGGAAGGATCGCACAAGAAGCGGAGGAGGAGGACTTGCCTTCTTAATACACCAACCTGTCCATTACATACCTACCTCGCTTGCGTTGTGACTCTAATGGTCCATACATGGAATGTATTGGGGGTAGCAGTAAAATGTGGTACGGCCGCGTTAGAGCTGCTTAATGGGTACATATATCCGATAGATAGCTTTGCCCTACTTTATATGCCCGATATTAGTTCGCTTTCATAGGGCAATAACCGTCTGGTGCTAGGGGACTTCATCGCCCATCATGAGCTTTGGTATTCCGTCTTAGGTAATTACTAGAGGGGTACATCGCTGGTCGAGCAAATTGAAAGCTTCATGTTTTTCCCGGTGAACGAAGACGCTCCTACAAGGATTAGTGGAGATTGCCACAGATCGCCAGGTATCACCATTTTGGCAACAGGTTTGATAAAAGACGTATCCTGGCAACCCGTCGTTTCCCTTGGCTGCCGAAGTAGAGCTGCTTAATGTGTACTTACCGCAGACGAATAGATGTGCCCTGCATTATATGCCCGATATTAGTTCGCTTTTAGAGGGCAATAACCGTCGAGTATAAGGTGACTTCAATGCTCATCATGAACCTTGGCATTCCGTCCTAGGTAATGGCCAGAGGGGTACAGCACTGGCCGAGCAAATTGATAGATCCACGTTTTGCACGGTGAATAAAGGATGTCCTAAGAGGATTATTGGAAATTGCCACAGCTCGCCAGATATTACCATTGTGGCACCCTGTCTGATAAATTACGTATCCTGGCCACCCGTAATTTCCCTTGACTCAACCCACCTTCCTATCGTAGCCTCCGTAAATAGATCATCCGACTTCCTAACCTATGAGCGCCGTTCTTTTCTGAGCCATGGTAAAGCTGATTGCCAATGGTTCAGAGAATTTACCAATCACCGCATCGGAGAGCTTCCCATTTCCTTAGATCGTCGGATAGCTGAGAAAACTTTCCGGGACGACATCACTGCAGCAGCCGCTGGCTGCATACCTGTTGGTCGGATACCCGAAATCAGTCTAAATTTCCCAGCAGAGACGGTGGAACTAGCAAACGAGGGAGATGATCTTCGTTGTACGAACCCCAAAGACCTAAGAGTTAGATAACTGAACGAATGCAACATTGGTACGGGATTAAGTAAATTGTGGAACGGTTAAATCACTCTCGACTCCGGGAAATAAGAATAATAGAACGGCTGTTGCTTTCAACGGCGTGACAGTAACTGACCCGAAGAGGTGCGCATGCTATTTTAACCGGCAGTTTATAGGGCACGCTGTATAAAAAGAGTCTTCCCAACCGAGGAGGTACCACCACAATTTACGATGGGCGATGTTGCAGATGTCATCCGAAAGGCGAAACCATCCAAAGGGTAGAGCCCACACGGAATATCAAGGGTAATACTTGAGTAACTGAATTAACCCGCAGTAGACTATTTAACAAGTTTTCTTAACCTATCGTTAGCCACCCATATTGTACCAGAAGCCTGGAAAGTTGTCAGGTTGGTCGCGCTACAGAAACCTGGCAAGGATGCCAACAGAGGTGAATCGTACAGGCCTATTTTCCTCCTGTCACCAGTGGCAAAGATTGTAGAGGCACTACTCCTTCCCACGATGAGAAGCAGTGCACAGCATGGATTACGTAAAATCCATACTACTACAACAGCATTACATGCAATATCCAAACATATCAGTAGAAGACTGAACCAGAACAGGCCGGGTGATCGAACAGTTATGGTGGCACTTAACCTATGGAAGGCCTTCGATACCGTCAACCATGCCAAGCTGTTCGAGGATATGGAGAAAACCACTTATTAGCCGAGCTTGAAACGTTAGATAATCAACATATGAAATTCCACAGCCTTCAGTCGTCATTGAGATCGTAATGTATGAGGAAGATTGTACGATCTTGGCGTCGGGTGCTATCGTCAATGACATGTGTGATAGGTTAAATGCCTACAAAGCTGACCTAGTGCAGTTCTTCCATCTAAAGAATATGAAAATATCGGCGGTAATTCCGCTGACGCACTATTTTCATCCTTTGGACGGCTGAGATGAGGCTGCACTAACATTAAATGTAAAGGGTATACGGATTCCGTCCGAAATATTGCGTGTAACGTTCGATAGCATGTTTAAGTCGTCTGCGCAAGCCACAACAATTGGCGATAAGATCAGGAGTAGGAACAATGTCCTCAAGTCGCTGGCCGGTAGCCCTTGGGGTGCTGACAAAGAAACCTTGTTGATCTCTTACAAAGCATTAGGCCGGTCTGTGGTAAGGTAAGCGGCACCAGCGTTGTATGTAATCGATTGCGCTATGCAGTGGAAGAATATTCAAAACTCTCAGTATGCTGCCCTAAGGCATATGATCGATGACATATGTTACAAGTTAAATGTCTACGTAGCTGACCTAGTGCAGTTCTTATATCTGAGGAATATGATAATATCCTTTGGAGGACTGAACTGAGGCTCCCTCTGAGCGTAATGTTCGATGGTGTACTGATTCCAACATGGGATGTAAAGTTCAATAGCACGTTTAAGTCGTCTATGCAAGCCACAGCTATTTGCGATAAGATCAGAAGTAGAAACTAGTTCCTCACGTCGATGGCCTGCAGCTCTTTTGGGGGCTGAAGAAGAAATCTTTTTGGCACAAGGCAATAGGCCGATCTGTGATAACCTGTGAGGCGCCAGCGTGGTATGCAAATGTTAGCGCTACGCAGTGAAAGAATATTTAAACTTGCCAGAACACCGCCCTAAGGACTGCAAGGGGATACCTCCTCATGAAACCAGTGGACCATTTTCATGAGGAGACTAGGGTGCATCAACACAACAGGATGTTGTCAATGCAGTACCTGCTTGGGTGTTATCGCAGTGAGCAAACCTGTCACGATATAAGGGAGGCAAGTAGGCAGAGATCTTCATGATCTTGAGAGGGGGAGAGAGAGCGAAAGGTATAAACGGGAACCTGTAGACCCACGATATGGTTGCACAGGGAGCACGGAAATACATTGTGAATGTCGTACTTGGGGACCACCCCCATCCATCGCCGCAGATATTTTAGCCCAATTAAGATCGGGACGATGTGACCAATTCAATTCGTATTGGTAAAAAACTGCACGATAGACAACACAATACCGACATGTGGGTAGGGACCACATGCCAACCCCACCCACCTGTCTCCTGACACAATATAAATTTGGATGCAAAAATATTATATATGGGTCCAAACATATATATGTTTGCAATTTTTTGTAACATATATCAATTTTATTTGTTTGTGTACGAACCTACTTGTTGTCATTCCGTTTGTAACACATCGAAATATACATCGGAGACCCTATAAAGTATGTATATTCTTGATAAGGGTAAAATTCTAAGTCGATATAACCATGTCCGTCTGTCCGTCTGTCCGTCCGTCCGTCTGCTGAAATCAAGATGGAGCTTGCAATTTTTAAGATAGAGATTTGTAATTTGGTATAGAAGTTGCTATTACTCCCGGGATGTTTGGTATTGAGAATAGGCTATATCGGTCCACGTTTTGATATAGCGCCCATAGAACGGTACCATCCGATTTTCGGTATTTTGAAGGATTTAGCTTCATTCTCACTCCGAAGTGGCTGAAATTTGGTACTTAGTCCTTCTTGGAGGATAAAACTTTCCCCCAGAATTTTGTCGGTATAGGTAAACGCCTTCATGTAGCCCCCATAGAACGGTACCCCCGATTTTCGGTATTTTGAAGTTTATGGCATCAATATTCCACCGAAATTGTTGAAACTTGGAATTTAGTCTCCATTTAGGGTATAAAACTTTCCATATGAAATTTGCCGGCATAGGTCCACGCCTTCATACAGCCCCCATAGAAAGGTACTTCCCGATTTTCGGTATTTTGAAGGTTGTGGCCTCAATATTCCTCCAAATTGGTACTTAGTCTTCGTTGGTGGTGTAACACTTTCTTCTAGAATTTTGTCGGCATAGGTCCACGCCTTCATATAGCATAGGTCCACGCCTTCATACAGCCCCCATAGAAAGGTACTTCCCGATTTTCGGTATTTTGAAGGTTGTGGCCTCAATATTCCTCCAAATTGGTACTTAGTCTTCGTTGGTGGTATAACACTTTCTTCTAGAATTTTGTCGGCATAGGTCCACGCCTTCATATAGCATAGGTCCACGTCTTCATACAGCCCCCATAGAAAGGTACTTCCCGATTTTCGGCATTTTGAAGGTTGTGGCCTCAATATTCCTCCGAAATGGCTGAAATTTGGTACTTAGTCTTCGGTGGTGGTATAAAACTTTCTTCTAGAATTTTGTCGGCATAGGTCCACGCCTTCATATAGCGCCCTTTCAACGCTACTTCCGGATTTCCGGTATGTTGAAGTTTGTGGCATCAATATTCCACCGAAATTGTTGATATTTGGTATTTGCTGAAATTTGGGATTCAGTCTTCTTCAACACGAAAGGAGACTAATTGTACCATTTTTTCTTCAATATAACCCGTTATGGAGGGTATAACAAGTTCGGCCCGGTCCGAACTTAACGCCTGCTTATTTATTTTATGTTCGAACGTATTTTTTGTGGATTTTGGGTTTTGTATTTATATTACACCCAAATATATTTTTGTTTTCACCCAAACATATATTTGTTTGAACCCAAACATATTTTTGTTCGCAAGACCCAAGCATATGTTATGTTGGGGACTGTTGCAAACATTTATATGTCTGCCGCGAAATATGTTTAAGACATATGTATGTTAGAGAGGCATTTTTATACCCTCCACCATAGGATGGGGGTATATTAAGTTTGTCACTACGTTTGTAACTACTCGAAATAACCATTGTAGACCCCACAAAGTATATATATTCTTGATCAGCGTGCAATTCTACATCGATATAGCCATGTCCGTCCGTCTGTCCGTCTGTCTGTCTGTCCGTCTGTCCGTCTGTCCGTCTGTGGAAATCACTCTAGCGTCCGAACGGATTGACGTAGGTTGATGAAATTTTGGGAAAATATGTTATATTTACGTAGGACTTTTGGTATTGAAAGCGGGCTATGTAGGTCCACGCTTTCGTATAGCCCCCATACAAAATGACGCGTGACGCGTCGTCGTTTTAAGGAATTTTTAAGATATTTGGCCCATTTTACCACCGAATTGGTTGTAATTTGGTACTTTGTGTCTTCAGAGGCCAGAAAATATTCCTACCAAAGTTGGGTTATATAGGTCCACGTTTTGGTATAGCCCCCACATAAGGCCCCTTATAAAGTACGCGTCATTTTAATATATTTTGAATGTATTAGACCCATTTGACCACAGAATTGTTTGTAATTTGGTACTTTGTGTCTCCAGAGGCCAACAAATATTCCTACCAAAGTTGGGTTATATAGGTCCACGTTTTGGTATAGCCCCCATATAAGGACCCATATAAAGTACGCGTCATTTTAATATATTTTGAATGTATTAGACCCATTTGACCACAGAATTGGTTGTAATTTGGTATTTTGTGTCTTCAGAGGCTAGAAAACATTCCTACCAAAGTTGGGTTATATAGGTTCACGTTTTGGTATAGCCCCCACATAAGGCCCCTTATAAAGTACGCGTCACTTTAATATATTTTGAATGTATTAGACCCAGTTGACCAAAGAATCGGTTGTAACTTTGTATTTTGTGTTTCCAGAGGCTAAGAAACAGTTCTACCATAAAATGTTTACATAGGCCCACGTGTTGATATAGCCCCCATAATACGATATCTCCCGATTTTCGATATTTTGAACGTTTTAGCCTCATTATCACACCGAGATGGCTGAAATTTGGTATTTAGTCTTCTTTAGGCGTATAAAACTTTCCGCCAGAAATTTGTAGGTATAGGTCCACGCCATCATATAGCCCCCATAGAACGGTACCTTCCGAATTTCGGTATTTTGAAGGTTGTGGCCACATTAATCCACCGAAATGGCTGAAATTTGTGGTGGAGGGTATAAAAAGTTCGGCCCGACCGAACTTAACGCTTTTCTTACTTGTTTCCTCTGTGTATGGAATCAACCAGTCCAAGTTTCAGATTTTTTTTTATACAGAGAAACCAAAACCCGATAACTGGAATAACACACACTGGAACAGCAAAATATGTTGCTATATTAGAAGGCCATCCCCTATGCCCCCGATCGGAATGTGGAAAACCCCAAATCTCATCTATGAATAAATACCTTCAAAAAGTAACTACATCAATCGATTTATTCAACATATCCACATTTGTCTTTGCAACCAAACACAAAAACAATTTAATTCACCAATCCTCCATTAAATATTCTGTTTTAAAATTGTCGGCAACAAATTACTTCTCGGCGTCAATTGAAACAAATAAACAATTTACATTAATTTTTTAAAGTGACTACAAACGTAATCGTTCATTCTGACATGGGAGAATAAAACACTTTAATGGGACACTTTTTCTGTTAAATGCCCTCCACCACTACTTGTTAAATGCGCTCCGCACACCCACCCACCACCAACCAACGAGTGGTTAGGTGTGAAAAATCAATGAACTGAACTTATCACAGAGGTGACAGCAACTTCATCAACAAGAACGGACGGCGACGACAATTGTAATGGCAACAACAGCAACACCAACAACAGCAAACAAATAAAGTCCATACGCGAAACACAGCCAGATTTCGACCATTACGCTTATTCGGTGGCTATGGCTAAAAATTGTGTGCAATGACCGACCAAATGCCAGCAAATGCAATACCGCAAAAAGCCAAGCTCATTTTTGTTACCACATCTCACACTCAAACTTCACCATCACCACCCTCTCTCTACTTTTTTTTGTGTACAGAAGTTTAATGTAACAGACTGTCTGACTGTCTATTTGGGCCATCATATGTTTCTGTGTGTGATTGTTGTTGTTGCAAAAGGAAATGTTTTCCCATAATTGTTGTTCTTGTTATGTGTATATTGTCTGATATTGTAGGTGTATAGCATTTTGTTTGAAAGTGTGATACTTTTGCCAACAGCAGCAGTCACAGTTTCTGTTTGTCTCTCTGTCGGCTGGCTATGTCTTCTTGTTTGTGTAAATGACCATTATCGTATAGCCAGTCCACACAGCCAGTCTAGGGCCCTTGTGGCATATGACGAATAAATAATTGCTGTTGATTTGTTAACGCCAAAGTATTACCATTTCAAGTGAAATGTAGTGGACTAAAATGAAAACGCACACAATCAGACATACGCACACACACACATGTGGTGCACTGTGGTAGTTGGATATATTATAGAAGTCATTGAAATTTACACCCTCTATTCTCCGGACTATGGCTAACCAGTTTTCATATGCTTGTCTGGAGACTGGCATTCTGCCCAATGAGTACGGGTGGTGGGACCCATGCCGACAAAACCTTCCATAGGGGATCTTCTTCACACTAATGACTGCTAGTTGGCACCCTACACAGAGTTCACCCAGACCATCAAGTATTGTCAGTATGTGTGTAGGGTCCACGTGGCACCGATGCTGACAAAACCCTTACACAGTGGATCTCCTTCAAACTTAAATCTGATAGTTGGCACCGTACCCAGAGTTCACCATGGCCATCAATTGTAGAAGAAAACAAGTAAGAACGGCGTTAACTTCGACCAGACTTAACTTGTTATACCCTCCACCACGAGCTGTATTGAAGTAAAACGGAACAATTAGTTTCCCTTCGTTTATGAAGAAGACAAAATACCAAATTTCGGCAAGTTCGGTAAAACAATGTGCCTAACCTTCAAAATACCGAAATTCGGGAGGTACCGCTCGATGGGAGCTATATCAAAGCGTCTATCCATACCTACAAATTTCTGGCCGAAAGTTTTTAGACTAAAAGAAGACTAAATGCCAAATTTCCGATATTTCGGTAAAACCCTCAGTCTTTCGGTGAGATATTGACGTCACAACCTTCAGAATTGCGAAAATCGGGAGGTGCCGTTCTATGGGGGCAATATCGAAACGTGGACCTATACCGACGAATTTCAATAAGAAGACCTTTTACCCCAACAAATACTAAATACCAAATTTCAGCCATTTCGGTCCGTGGCTGTTGCCACAACCTTTAAAATACCGAAAATCGAGAGGTACCGTTCTATGGGGGCTATATGAAGGTGTGGACCTATACCGACAATTTTCATGTGAAACGTTTAATACCCCAAATGAAGACTAAATACCAAATTTCAGAAATTTTGCTGGAATATTGAGCCCACAACCTACAAAATACCGAAAATCGAGAGGTACCGTTCTATGGGGGGCTATACTAAGGCGTGAGCCTATACCAACAAATCTCTTATGGAACGTTTAATGCAACAAATGAAGACCAAATACCAACTTTCTGCCATTTCTGAGGAATATTGAGGCCATGACATTCAAAACACCGAAAATCGGGAGGTACGTTCCATGGGGGCTATATGAAGCCGTGGATCTACACGTTTAATACCCCAAATGAAGACCAAATATCAAATGTCATCCATTTCGGTGGAGTATTGTGGCCACGACCTTCAAAATACCGAAAATAGGGAGGTACCGTTCTATGGGGGCAATATGAAGGCGTGGACCCTGCTAAATTTGTAAGAAAATATGGGTAAAACGTTAAAAATTCTGGAAATTGGGGTATACCCATTTATATGGGTGCTATACAAAAAATTGAACGACATGGCCCACTGAACCAATGTCTCTATATGTAATCTAAAGGCCTCTATCAATTTTTAAAGCTCTATCTTCAATCTTGCGAAGTATAGCGCATAATATTGGGTTAGGGTGATATACAAGGGGCTCTAAAAAAGTTTGGCCTGAGAGCCCAAAACCCTTTTGAGGTTTTGATCTACAAATCGAACCACACGTCCAGATACAGAGGCCGGTTCCGGATCAGACTTCGCAGCTTTCTGCATTCTTGGTTTAATATTTGTTTTTGTTTTTTTTTTTTTAGTTATCCCATTTGAATTAACATCCCTCGACTTTAAAGGTTATAAAGGTTATCCTGACTGGGTGCTGGCAGGGCCTTCCTTTAAAGAAGGTGCTGTGGTCGAAAAAGATGAATCATTTATGGGTCGTGAGGTCAAGTCAACATCCCACCTGGTTTGGCCATTTAAGGATTCGATATTGAAATTGATCTCGATTTTTTTCTCTTCGACCACCGAAATGAGGGAGAGCTTATTTAGTTCAGAATTTCTCTTGGATAAGTAAGGGTGGACTTTCTCGAATCCTAATTTGTTTGATCTGTTTCATCGTGATGGATGAGGATTTCCTGATTATGTACTTCGGGAGGAAGTGCATCGACCTACGCCCTCTTTTCGTTGGTCAATCGACCTGCAGAGCCGAGGGTCGGCCCTTCCGTGCGTTTGAGTTATTTGCGCTGAGGCCGAGACCAACGTCTGCAGTCGCAGGAATGAACAGAAGCACTACCCAAGCTGAGACTCAGGGCCAACATCCGCTCTAGTAGGGATAGATGTTGTCGGCTGTGTTCATCCAGATTATCCTCGACAACATCTGCACAGTTTATCGACGACTACCGTCGCCAGAATGACTGTGGCGTCGAATTCATCATCCGATAAACTGTCCTCGACACCAGCAGAAGCACTATCCTGGCTGAAGCTTAGGACCATCGTCCGCTTCAGTAGGGACAAATTCTATACCGAGTAGCCCTTATCCGTCCACTCCCCAAACTGCCATCCCGTCAGCAGTAGGCTGGGTTTCTCCAGTCGTGTTTTTTTTTCAGAACCATTTTCCGTAGGCTTGACACCCCGGCAAAACTTCCCCCCATGGTCGTTCACAATTTCCTCCAATCAACAGAGTATTGAGTGAAGAAAATTGTGGCTTCAAGCGCACGCATTTCTCCAAGATTGGCCTAGGGATAAGGTGATGATGTTTTCCTGCGTAGCGGTTGATGTTTATCAGCTCAGCAGTAGATATTCACAGGTAGAACTATTGATATTCAACGGCTCAGCTGTTTTTGTTGTTGCAACGAAATTATGTTCGTTCGTGCATTATATCAGATATCAGGTTCTGGGTCCTCTGTATCCAGCCTCAAAAATTCTGATACTTGGATCGGTTGCGTACCTAAATAATCAGGAGAGAGGTGAGTGGGGTAAGTCGGACAGCTAAACAAATGCAACGTGACGTGTGGTTACAATCCATATGCCGGGCATAAGTCTATGGGCCCAATACGAATTGAGGCGGCTGCATCGTCTGGATCTTAACTGGGCTAAAAGCACTCGTGTTTGCCTTGACAGCTGGCGTTCTTCTGCTGCGATGGATGGGGAGTAGTCCCCAAGTACGACATCCACATGGTATCTCTGTACCGCCTGCGCGACTGAATCAGTATGAATGCTTTCCAAGCCTGCCTGATAGGCTCGCTAGTCAAGAGGTCCCCGTTTATACCTTTGGACCCCTCTCTCTCTCTCTCTAGATCATGAAGATCTCGTCTGGGTGGGGAAAGCCTTCTCATTAAATCGCGACAGGGATGATCACTGCTATGATACACCGGTAAAACCTTCGTTTTCTCATGAGGATGGTCCTCTGGCGTCATAAGGAGGCACCCACTTGCAGTCCTCAGTGCGGCATTCTAGCAGATTTGAATATTCTTCCACTGCCTAGGGTTAACATACCACGCTGGCGCCGCATAGCTTACCAAAGATCGGCTTATTGTTTTGTAAAAGGTCAACAAGTTTCTTTGTCAGCACCCCTTGAGGGCCTTGTTCTGATCTTATGGCAGATAGCAGTGACTTGCGTGGACGACTTAAACATGCTATCGAACGTTACACCCAATATTTGTTGATTATCCAACGTTTCAAACACGTATGGAGAGTAGTATTTTCTGTATATTCCAACAGCTTGGCATGGTTGACTATATCAAAAACCTTCGGTTGGTCAATTTCCTCCCTGACTGTTCCGTCGCAGGGCCAGTTCTGGTTCAGTCCTTCACTGGTATGTGTGGATATGGCGTGTAATGCTGTTTTAGTACTATGCATTTCCGGAATTCATGTTGGGCCCCTGTAGTGCTTCTAGAATTTTTGGTACTGGCGAAGAGATTAAAACATTTGTTAAATACTCAAATCTGGGTTTATCCAGTTGCTTAAGCATTACCATTGATATTCCGTGTGGGCCCAGTGCTTTGGATAATTTCGCGTTTCGGATGACGTCCGTAACATCGTCCATCGTAAATTGTAGTGGTACGTCTTCTTATACGTCGTAGCACACTTCTTTTCGACCTATCACTATCGGGGTGCTTTATAAATTGCCCGTTGAAATAATGCGCTCACCCTTTGGGTCAGTTACTCTCACGCTGATTGAAGTAACAGTCTTTATATCATCCTTTCTTCCCGGATTCGTGAGTGATTTAACCATTTCCCACAATTTACTTAATCCTGTACCATTGTTGAATTGCTTCAGGAGGTCTACCGACCGCTTATGTTCGCCTACTAGCCTGTTGACTTCATGAGTAAGTTCTCTAACTCTTGGGTCTTCAGTGTTCGTACGACGAAGCTCATCACGCTCATTTGATGGTCCCGTTGCCTCTGTCGGGAAATTTGGTCTGACTTCGGGTAATCGCACAGCGGGAATGTAGCGAGCGGCTGATGCAGTGATGTTGTCCTGGAAAGTTCTCTCAGCTACCCGAGCATCTGAGGGAATTGGCAGCTCTCTGAAGCGGTAATTGGTAAATTCTCTGAACCATTGTCAATCAGCTTTCCCATAGTTCAGAAAAGTATTGGGACGATAATAGGAAGGTGGTCTGAGCTAAGGGAAATGACGGGTTGCAATGATACGACACGAGCTGGTGCCACTATTTTGATATCTGGCAAACTGTGGCCATCAGCTCTTATCCTTGTTAGAGCGTCGTCATTCCCCGTGCAAAACGTGAAGCTGTCAATTTGCTCGGCAAGCGCTGTTCTCCTCTGGTCATTACTAGGACGGAATAACAGGGCTCATTATGGGCATTGAAGTCCCCTAGCACCTGACGGTTATTGGCCTCAAAAAGCGAACTGATATCAGGCATATAACGTGGGGCACAACGATTGATATTGCAACAGCTCAGCTGTGGATATACACCAGTCCATATAAGCTGTCGATATTCAACAGCTCAGCTGTTGATATTCAGCTGTTAATATTCACCAGCTCATCGTCTCTGATTCAACAGCTTAAATGTTTATATTTATTAACCAGCTCAGCTATTAATGTTAACCATCTCAGCTGTCAATATTAGATGGTGAATATCTCATCTGCTCACATTTTTAGATGTACAGATGCAGATATTCAACAAGTCAGATGTTTATTGTTCATTAAAACTTCTTAACGTTGTGACCACTGTACGGAGTTGACAAACCATTAAACATTGAAATAAGTTGATGACCAACCCACCCACAGCTCCTCAGGCGGCTAACTCCAAACTAGATAAACCATGAAACCCACCTCCGCAACAAACTATGTTTAATTCTATGTGGAAATTTACTAAAGGAAAAAAGCTTGAAGATAAATGACATTCTGTAGGTCTCCATATTTATATTTGGGCTTTAGTCGCTTGCCGCTGGTCTATTTTTTGCCATGTAGTCAAAGATTCGTTTGTTGACCCCGACAATAAACCGTTTGTAAAGACATGCTTGAAAAAGAGACATGACGTTTTCACGCCTTAATATATGCTTTAATTTTCTTGTTAAGTATTTGCTTTGCTCGCTACTCAAGCTTTTTCAGCAATATTGTATTGCAGAATTTATACCAAAATACCATTTAATTCGTAACTTTTCTCTCTTTGCCAAAAGCCAAAGCAGAAAAAGAAGTGGAAAACGAGAAAAAAAGTAGAACCCGTTAAGTAAACATTGATTGAAATTAATGAGTGTTAAGGCAGAACTGACATGCCACATAAAACAAACACTCTCGAAAAAGGCTTCTTTCGCTGTGGTATTCAAATAAAAACTTACCAAATGTATGTGTGTGTGTGTTTGTTCAGCGACCCAGCAACAATCTGTACAATTTACATAAATGCTTTTAATTTATAAACCTTAACCAAACTTAAAGAAGTTGTTAAGCACTCTATTCCAAAAAAGTATCTGGAAACAGTTGGTGATTGGATCATAGGCAAAAAGGGTTAAGTAAAATTTGAGTGTAAAGAAATATTCTGCCTCAGCTATGGATGTTTAAGTCTTAACTTTTCATGTTCACATTCCGAACCCCAGGAACTCAACTGTAGATTTCATAACAGCAGCGGGTGATGTTTAGCAGTTCAGCTGTTACTCACCGGTTGACCTTTACTGGACTATGTTGTGACATTCTGATACTATTCAGCTAGATACGTTCCGCGTAACTGTTTGCACCCAAGCTATAAGCTATTTATTTCACAACTCAGCTGTTGATGATCGCCATATGAGGGTGGATGTTCTACAGTTCAAATGCTGTTCAAAAACCCAGCTCTTGATTTTCTCCAACTCAGCTGTTTATATTGAACAGCTCTTGATTTCCTCCAACTCAGATATTTATATTGATTCTCCCAGCTGTTAATGTTGACCAGCTCAGCGATTCATGTTGACCAGCTCAGCTGTTCCAGCTCAGCGATTCATGTTGACCAGCTCAGCTGTTCATGTTGACCAGCTCAGCTGTTTATGTTGACCAGCTCAGCTGTTTATGTTGATCAGCACAGCTGTTCATGTTGACCAGCTCAGCTGTTCATGTTGAACCAGCTCAGCTGTTTATGTTGACCAGCTCAGTTGTTTATGTTGACCAGCTCAGCTGTTCATGTTGACTAGATCAGCTGTTCATGTTGACTAGCTCAGCTGTTCATGTTGACCAGCTCAGCTGTTCATGTTGACCAGCTCAGCTGTTCATGTTGACCAGCTCAGCTGTTTATGTTGACCAGTTCAGCTGTTCATGTTGACCAGTTCAGCTGTTCATGTTGACCAGCTCAGCTGTTCATGTTGACCAGCTCAGCTGTTCATGTTGACAGCTCATCTTTTCATGTTGACCAACTCATCTGTTTAGGTTGATCAGCTCAGCGGTTTATGTTGACCAGCTCAGTTGTTCATGTTGACCAGCTCAGCTGTTCACGTTGACCAGCTCAGCGGTTCATGTTGACCAGGTTAGCTTTTTATGTTGACTAGCTCAGCTGTTTATGTTGACCAGCTCAGCTGTTCATGTTGACCAGCTCAGCGGTTTATGTTGACCAGCTCAGCTGTTCATGATGACCAGCTCAGCCGTTCATGTTGACCACCTCAGCCGTTCGTGTTGACCAGTTCAGCTGTCCATGTTGCCCAGTTCAGCTCTTCCTGTTTAGTTTTTATATGTTCGTAAGTTATCTCCATTTGCACGGTAAGTAGTCATCAGACATCTATAGACAGTTGCGACCCAAAATGTTTGTAAGCGGTGTAAAATTAATTAGTCAATGGTTGCCTTTATATTTCACACTCACATACATGTGTATATGTATATTCTACATGTAAATGTATGTTCTTAAGTTCACACACACATACACATAGTGACTCTCATGTATTTATCATTGAACGGAAATTTATAAATCGTTGGTTTTCTTGATGTTTTTGTCAGACTGCCAGTTTACATCGTTGTCGGTAGAGCACAGTGCGGTGCTAATGAATTGGCACCAAAGAGATTTATGATACCTGGTGGTGGTTGTGGAAATTGGCATACACCACCACGGAAAACAAATGAGCAAAAGAGATTGACAAGAAATGTGGTTTAATTTATTGGTGGTTCTACACATACAGAGGGAAGAAATTTTTGTGATTTCAAGGAGCATTTTGCTGAGGTTAAAGAAATAAGGACAGGTAGTGCTTTCTAAGCTAT
Organism: Musca autumnalis; assembly: GCF_047663935.1. Classification (NCBI taxonomy): domain Eukaryota; kingdom Metazoa; phylum Arthropoda; class Insecta; order Diptera; family Muscidae; genus Musca; species Musca autumnalis. The sequence continues at coordinate 199,678,658 of NW_027411977.1, read as the reverse complement.
GTATATCACTACTGATTTACTAGGAAACTATTCGACCTCTTAAATTCTTATTGCACCATGACATGGTGTGAAAATTATAGAAAAATACTAATCTCTTTTTAATCTAATTTTCCACAATTTTGCCTAAATGTTGTGAAAATAGATTCATTTTGTCGCCAAAATCTAATTTTTCTACTAAACAAAATTTCCACCTCTATATATTCAAACCAAAATCAAATTCAATTTTAACAAATCATTTGCAATTCAAAACAATTTTGGAAAATAACAAAAAAAAATCACGCATTTCTTTTGAATGCCTCAGGCAGTGGTGAAGTGTAGTGAAGTGAAGGGATCAAAGCAAAACAGCACAACTAAAATACGATTTAATTCAAATTGAGTTGGCAGCCAATTTGCCACAACATTGCCATTTGCAATAGCAACATCATTGACAACGTTTTCTACACAAAATAAAAACACACACAACAACACAATCAAATACACCAGGGCCAAGTCCCAAGTGGACACAACAGCAGCAGCAGCAACAACAAGTATGACACAACGACAACAATAAAACATCAACAAGAAACAGGTAGTAGCAACAGAATACCCCAAAGGCACAAATGACATTTAACGATTGACTTTTCGTTATGGACGTTAAAGCTTCAAAAATATTCAAAATGCAAAACGAAAAAAGGACACACAAGCTCTATGGAATGTAACCAAAATGCCAACAATGACAAAGTGACGAAGGGCTACTTGGTGCTGTTCAAACACGTGCAGAGACAGAGAGAGCGAGAAGAGCGTCACAGCAAGAAATGTAAATGAGCCAAGAATGTCATAGATTTTGATATATGGCAAATGTTGGAGAAATATATCATGTCTTCAATCAGAGCGCCAAATGACTAATGACCAGTAAGGAATTTTTGTGTAAGAAAATGAGTCATAAACATGGAATTTGATTATTAAGTTTAGGGTTTAGACAGAAATGTATAGAAAATGTGGAGAGATAAGTAGTACAACTAGTGATATAAAGTCACTGCGAAACTATTTCCCTATTTGCTGAATGAATTTCCAGAGATATTACTGAAGTTTGTTATTCATCAGCTCAGCAGATCGTACATATTCACCACTTTACCAGTTGATATTATCAGCTAGTTAGAAATGCAGAACAAATGTAAAGCGGAAAGGAATAAAACTAGAGATAGTAGTCGCTGTGAAGCTGACTCCCTATTTGGTAAATGAATTTCGAGTGATAGTCTCAAATTTGTTATTCACTAGCTCTGTGTTAATTTTCCCATTTTAAGTGTTAATTTTCCCCAGCACAATTGTTTATATTCACCAGAGTAGCTGGTAATGTTATCCAATTCATCTGTTAGAATTCTGCTGTAGCTATTCACGAGCTAAACTGTTGCTATTCCCCAGCTCAGATGTCGGTATTCGCTAGCTCAGCTGCTGGTATTCACAGGCTCAGTTAGTTGGTATTTAACAGCTTAGTTGTCGCTATTCACCAGTCCATCTGAGGTGGTGATATTCACCAGTTATGCTTTTGATATTCACCGGCTCAGCTATTGATATTCACCCGCTCGGCTATTCATATTCACCAGCTTAGTTGCTCATATTCACCAGCTCAGGGTGTCATATTCATCAGCTCAGTTATTGGTATTCACGAGCTCAGGTGTTGATATAGACCACTTCAGCTGTTTATATTCACCAGCTCAGCTGTTGATATTCAACATCACAACAGTTGATGTTCAACAACTCACCTGTTGATATTCACTAACTCAGCTGTTGATATTCACCAGCTCAACTGTTGGTATTCACTAGCTCAACTGTTGATAGTCACTAGCTCAGCTGTTGATGTTCACCAGCTAAGATTTTGTTAATAAGCAGCTCAGCTGCACAGTGGAAAAAAGTACCGATTTATCGCGCCAAGAGTACAAATCTATGTTTTATTGCATGTTTGTCCATAAATTCGATATGAACAGCTATAAATTGACAATTTTACTTCATTTATTAATATATTTGGTAAATTTGTATTTTTACCGTAGAATGGTACCTATCGATTTTCGGTATTTTAAAGATTTCTACGACATTATCCAACCGAAATGGCTAGGATTTGGTATTTAGTCTCCGTGGGGGTTATGCATACACTCCTATAAACATTTTCGGTATAGGTCCACGTTTTCATATAGCCCCCATAGACCGGTACCACCGATTTCGATAATTTTTGAGGTTCTAGCCACATTATCCAACCGAAATAGCTGAAAGTTGACATTTAGTCATCGTTGGTGGTATAAAATATTCCGACGGAGAATTTTCGGCACAGGTACACGCATTGATATGGCCCCCATAGAAAGGTACCACCCTAATTTCATAATTTTTACATAAAAAATACTATTAATAAAAATAGTAATAAAATAAAATGTTGCAGTTTGTTGCAGCTAAAATTTTACAAATTGGTTAAGAACTATGTGTACTAAAAATAAAATAAAAAATCTACGCGCCATCCCTCGACACTTCTTAGTAATAGTTTTAACAAAGTGCACAATTTGGAAAAAAAATCGGATGTCACATGTTTTAAGTGTAAAATCCGAGTTGCAATAAATAACATCTTATATTCAACATTTTTTAAATCACCTGCTTCATGAAATGTTAAATTCAGTAAAGCTTTAAAATTACTTTGTAGGAAGAGTGCATGCGACGATCATAAATTTACTACTAAACTATATTATGAAAGATAGTTCAAAAAATGTCAACCAAAAATGGACCGTTATTCCGCTTAGACTGATGCAAAATAAATTATTTTAATAGCCGCTGCATTCTGTGGATACCTTAGATTAATACTGCAATAATAATTTTTAAATTGGCGTATGTGATTTTTTTGACTTTTGGCGCGCTAGATCGGTATTTTTTTCCACTGTGAGCTGTTGATATACACCAGATAAGCTCTTGTTATATGTATACCAGCTTAACTGTTGATATTTACTTGCTCAGCTGTTAATATTTACCAGCTCAGCTCTTGATGTTGACCAGGTCAGCTCTTGATATTCGGCAAATTAGCTGATAATATTTAACAGCTTAGCTACTTATGTTCACCAGTATAACTGTTCAATAGCTCAGCAGTTGATTATTAACAGCTCAGCTGGTGTTATGGCCAGGCGTTGTTGACCGTGGTACAGCGTGCAACATAAATTTGTATCACTCTAAATCGATACTAAATATACAACCTCCGTAGAGGGTGATCAAGTTTTAGGGATCTATACATAGGTATATGTCGAGGATATTACAGCTGCAACTGATCAGTAGTCGATTTGGTTTAGGCAAGAGAGGAGAACAATTGATAATATTTGACAGACTCTAGAGATCGGTACGACTGATATTATCACTCTAGGATTTTACTGACCAAACTATCAAGTGTGTAAAGTGTTTCGTCATTTCTGATTGCCGAAGTAGTCAAAATAACCCCACAGGTAATTTTATTGTGATGCTGGAACACTGAATATTTTATCCAGCTTCAACTGCGAGGACGGCTTTTAGATATAGAGTGTCATGAACCTGGCGAGCTTTACAGTTTGAAATTTTTAACTTGTGTGAAGGAGCATTTAGATCGGACATTTAACCTTTTTCGTCAGAAATCTTACTTGTCTTCTCACAATGGTCTATTGGTATTCTCATCTTGTTTTTTATGAGAAGTCATCCTTGTCTTCTATTAAAGACATTGTGGCCCAATTGCAAAATGGAAGTTAAGATCTGGGAGAGGAAAAATTCCTTTTCAGAATGAAAGCCCCAATTGAGGCCCCCAAAGAATCCCATAGCCGAAATTTCTGAGTTATGACATAATGAATTTTCTGATTGACCCCCTATCAATCATTGAGAAAATAGCTTTATATCTCTGTTTGGAGATATTGATAATTCTTGATAATTTTTTCTCGGATTTTAGTCTACAGATATCAAACCGATCAAAATTGAAGCAAACAACCAACTAGAAAAATTTACCTTAGGTCTTAGTAAACAACTTTCTAGATTATACGAACTCTGTTCAAAAATATAAAGAATTTTTTACACAGTTCCACAAGGGTTCTCCGGTGCATACTAAATTTTGCGATATAAATTTTGGGCTTTATACGATTCGAACCGTACATTTTCTAATGAATGAAAATATTGCACACCTTTCATTGTTATCATCGAGGAACACCATCGTATCTATCAAATAAAATTAATTGTTTGTTGTTTTCAATAAGTTATAGTGTTTTTTATACCTAATACATTTTGATATTAACTGCATTCTAACTTCTGCGACAGACTGTAGTTCACATTCGACACCAATGGAAGAAATATTACTATGGACATTTTTGGGACCAAATCGATTACTCCCTTCGAGAGTTATCGTGAGCACCGATACAGAGAAAATGTTCAAACTTGTTTTGGGGAGGTATCTGAAATAGTGATCCGATTATGAAAACCGAAAACTTTGAACTTAAACTAAAATTGAGCCAAGTTTGGACCAAATCGGTTGATTTATTCGAAAGTTAGTGTGAACTCCAACCAGCGTAAAAGCTGAGGGTATAAAGTTCTCTAAATTAAAGGCAGGATGACGGTGGCTTCGACTAGTGCAGATTATGCGGAGACGCAGAAAAGACAGGACGGTCTAGCAAACACCTTGCTTCTTGATCTTGGCTTGCATGACTCTATAGAAGTAAAAGAAGAAGCATTTCTCGTGATGTTTTGGAGACTTTTCTCATATTATTGTGTAATAGCCGATTCGTATTATCTCAATTATATGGGACCTACTTTTTTATTGACGAGTCCGAACTGCGTAGCATAAACTAAATTTTTAGAAATGTTTTAGGTGGCTGAAATACTTAGGAAATTCCTCCTATATTACGCTACTTGATATTTTATATATGCCATGCCATGGTCTAGCCTGAGAATCGAAGCATTCTTTGTGCAAGGCAGTTGTACTTATCATTACAATACGGTGGCAACCAAATCAAAAGATCAGCTTCTGTAAAATAATTCGATTAGCTTAGCTAATGGCAGCGTATCCTATAATCTATGTTAATACTTTCTTCAGTTATTATTTACCACATACGTTTTATGTATTAACCCCCTTCATCTGTTCATTGTGCAGTTCAACTTTTGATCTCACTCTGTTGTCGAGCTTTAAATTCCTTTCCTTTTACATACTTTTTCAAATGTTTAATTTGCTTTCGTTTCCTTCTTCATTTTAGTCCATTTTCACATAATTTACCCTAATAACCACCTTTGAATTTGAATTCATATTACTGAACAAATATTGCGGTTCGCCGAACTTTTGTTGACCCATATTCTTTGTTATAAATTTGTTTTTACGGAATGTTAAATATGAATGCAACGGCAGAAAAAAAAACTGAAAAATAAAATCTTCTATGCGAAATGTTTGTCGCTGAATGTTGTACGAAAAGTAAGCCGAATTAATACGTTTCATACGTTTCTGTGCTTTCATTCATTGAAGGTATGTCGTTTGGAAAAATTAGTAAAATTTTGTGGACAAAAATAAACCGAGTTTTTTTATCATGGAAATTAGTTTAAATTATTTAAAATAAAAATTTTTACGAGTGTTGTTATACTGCATAAAATTTAAAAAGAAGGCAGCAGTATAATACCCACCACCAATAATAACCTCAAGACATTGGGAAGCATTCGACAGCATGTTTAAATCGCCTTCTCATGCCACACCTATTTGTAAAAGGAAAAAGATCCTCTAGACAGTAGCCGACAGCATTTGGTGTACGAATAAAAAACTTGTATGATGTCATATAATTCGATAGGCAAGTCTTTGAATTCAAAATCAAAAAGCAAAAATCGTCTGCGTGTCTTTCGAATTTTGGGTCTTTCGCTTATGCAACATCATCTGATATGTTTGTGTGTTCGTTTAAAAACAAAATCTGGTTCTGGCTCTATCTCCAGATGTAGAAATGTGGCCATATCGATGGGTTGTAACCACAAAGCCATTAGAGATAGTTGAATAAATTTGACAAGCCAGTTGAAGATGCACCTCTTCATGTGTGCGGGCCAGTATATTTTGGCATTATCAATCATTGCCTTGCAGAAAACCTGTCGGATAGGCTTGCCCATCTTGGGGTTCTCTTGTATAAAGTTGGATATCTCTCTCTTCATCATGAAGATTCTCTCTGAAATGTCTGGTTTTGCGGATCCTATCCACCGTATTATGATTTGGATGAGTCTCACGGTATCGCAACGAATGCTACATCTCACTTCCCGTCAAGGCCCAGCCCTTTGGATGATTCACCGTTCCTAACTTTCGCATCTCTTAGGATTAGTCAGCGTAACGTCGCTAAACATGACTGAGAGAAAAGGAGAGAAGCGTAACCGTGGTCCAAAATTCTGTTAATCTGGCTCTTAAGTGGCAACACTTCAGATGATCTTACCGCTTATTCCGTTCAGTGTCAGCTCCCTGACTTTGGGGACACTGGGGTAGGCTGTACGAAATTCATCACTCCCATTTGCTAGTCCGGTGTTTGGCAAGACCAATAGTTCAAATCGTAAAGTTATCAATCTGCTCAGACAGCGCTATACCCCTTTGGTCATTACAAAGGCCCGAATGCCACAATTCATAATGAGCAGTAAAGTCCCTTGAGACCAGGCGGTTATGACTTTCTAAAGCTGGTCTAAAGTTGATCCAATAACGTGCAGTGCAGCTATTTATCGGAGAGATGTTTAGGTCAAGCAACATTACCTCGACTGTTCTACACAGGATGCTACCTCATACGTTTATTAGAGTCAAGTTTAAACGAGGTTGGTCTAGTGTAAAAGAAAAGATAGTGCCCACCCTCCACTTCTTCAGTATAATCTATGAAAAACCACCTCTCTTTTTCTATACCTGAGTCAGGCTTAAGCGAGGTATGTCTATATTCAAATTGTATTGCCTCGACCACAATTTCCTCGATCTTGCCTCGGAGTCCATTGCAATTAAATTGTAACAAGTATGTATTTCAGGAACAGCAAGCCAAGTGCTGCAGATGCGGTTGATGTTTTGGGGACTGCGGGGGTGCCTCGTGTTGCGACGATTACAATGAATACTCTCTGGGTGTCGGGTTATCGCAGCATACAGTATCATAGTCCCTGCCGTAATTCTTCAATTTAGGCAATCTGGTTCAACCCCTGAGAAAGCCTCTCCCGACATCTGTTGAATCTCAGCGAAACATGAATATGTTGAATTCGTATGTGATAGCACCTCCATATTAATCCCTTGTTTTCCTCCTTTGTTAACCATAATTAGATTAAATAAGATAATTGGGTTCCCATTGCTAAAAAAATGTACACATAAAATTGTGAATATTAATTATTTCATATAAGTTCAGAATATTTTATGGTGAATGATATAAAAAGTTTTGCCCGGCCGAACTTAATGTTTTTTTACTTGCTTATATTAGCATATTTCTAAGTAAACCACCAAAAATTATATTTTTAATTCGTTAAATAAGTAATCTATCTTTGCCAATGTTATTCCACTAACCCATTAAGCCATATACATATGTACCAAACGTCCCTTCAAATTAAGTATTTAAAAATCCTAAAAATAACATCCCATCTAACAAACCCAACATTAAAACACCCACAACACACATTCATGTTTCCAGTTGAAAAATTATTTCCAGCCACCAAACAAGCTATCGAACGACAAAAAGGTAGTTTTCCATTTTTGTGGGGGGTGGGAGGCGTTTAAATAACAAAGTTAATGTTTTATACATTATTTTTTGGGTAATGGGCGCACGAAATGACCATAAAAAGACTTTTCACTTTTCCTCAAAATTCCGTTTCCTAGGGTTTCCTCTATTACCACTTGACCATAACGTGTATGGGTGTGTGAATGTTTTCTGATGCTCCGGCATATTTTGTTTTGCGGTTGAACAAATCGCATACCACCGTCAGCCATCATCATCATTAGTTTGCCAAACATTTAATGTACAGACGTAACTCATCATCCCACATCCATGCCGTTGAGGTTTATGATTGTGATGTTTATGTTCGCCGTGTAATAAATGATTATTACAAGGGGGGATTGCGAGGCTCGCTTAGGGTGTGAGTGTGTGAAATGTCATGTTCCCCGTTGAAAATTATGACGTTTAGTAGTTCATTATAGACTGCCTAATGTCACCAACTAAGTGTTGGTGATTTTTTTCTTCTCCTTTTTTCGGCGTCATGTTGTAATTCAAATCCTATGAACATGTGGGATGCTCTGCCGGTCTCTTGGTGACGTTAATGTCTGTGTTAGATCACATACATTTTTTATATTTTCAAAATACGTGACAATTATTGTCATTATGCTGATGTCTTTGTTTCTATGTGGGCTTTGCGAGTCTATTAACATTGTTAGGATTTACTATCACTCACAGCAGTGGAGTTAACTGTTGCGCTTTCGTATGTTTTTGGGAAGGTTTAAAAAGCACTGGAAAAAGTTATTTCAGTTTAAACAGCATTGACTCTAACATTTTTCTGTAAAAAAGTCTATTTCGGTTCACATAACAGTTTGAAAATTAGGAGCTTTTGAGCTTTTTCCAGTTAACAGTGGAATGCTGTAAAAGTATATGGAAGTCCTTAACAGACTACAGGGGTCATTCCAGGACGTCAGTAAATGCATTCAACACACATACTCTGTAAGATGCAGTTTAAGGGCTGTTATCTTGTCGTTTCCAAATGTGTTATTACAAAGTCCATTTTTCCTGAGATATTGGTCCCAAAGCTCCTAAACACCTGTAGCCATAAAGTAAAATACCTCGCGAACATGAATCCCACAGAATGCCTGGGATTGATGGCATGAATCTGTTCCTTTACCATATCCGCATTTGACAAATCCAATCTGGTGTCTGTTACGCCAGATTAAACGTAGTCGTTGGAATTCGAGACACGCCTGTTGTCTCCCCATCAGCAACAAACCAAGCATCTCACACTTTATGTTGCTCTTTAGCGTCCTGAAGAATCACCTGTAATTTGCAACGTTGTGCTAGTTACAACGTTTTGCTGAAGGATCATACATGCAGCGGTGGAGCAGTACTTGCCTGACACCTTTCATCTACGGACAGATCGAATGAATTTGAGGTCTTTTCAGAATTTGGTGGCCCTTTTTGGGCAGTTGAACTTGCCGACAAAAATGTGGATTAGGATAAAAGTTCAAAAATATAGTGGAGAAGGTAATTAAGGGAAAGGATCGACATAGTCCTTTATGGAAGTGGATCTTATTTTAAGAGTCATATCTTTTCGATAGATACTGCGCCCACTAGTCATTTCAGTGGGTCATCGTACAAATTTTGGACCAGTGTGCAGGAAGCTAGTCCACGGAAAACATAATATGGCTGTAAACCAGGACCACACCACAGCATAGAAATACATTTCCAAAGAATCTTCGAACAGACCCTAAACTGCACTTAGACACAAATGTTGTTGTTCGAGATTTATCGTGCTCTCCAGCCACTACATATGGTGCCATAGGGGTTTTTTTACACCTTTTGGGATGTTTTCTCAAGAAGTAATTAATAATTAAGGCGGCGATTGCAAGTTGCTTCAACAGAAGTCAAAGTGATTCGAGAACAGGTCTTAAAGTGAACTTATCCGACATTTTGTGTGGGAGGTATCCGAAGGAGTGGACAAATATAGTCCATATTCGAATCTGATCTATCTCTGGTAGATATATTAGGATGTGTAAAGTATGGATCAAATCGGTCACTCCATTCAAGAGTTTTCGTGCGCACAGTTTTTCTGAACATTTTTGGACTTTTCTGGGGAGGTACCTTAAGGAGTGGGCGAACTTAAACAAAGTTTGGACAAAATATTACGAAAACCTAATTTTGGACAGAATCGGCAGATCCGTTCGAGAGTTATCTTGCGCTCCAGCCGGCCAGACAGAGGGACGGACATGGCTAAATAAACTCCAAATTGTCTGAAACGGATTTCGTCCAACATACTTGGGGTCTAAAACCATTAGTTGGATGAGGCACATTGTGCCCGTATAAAAGTGTATATACGCTCGTTAGCATAAATGCTGAGGCAGTGACCAGGAGCATCATCACAGATGTAGAAGCTCGCTTTACAGTTGCTGGACGAATACCCGAAATTAGAAAGTGATCAGCTTCGTCGAATGAATCCTGAAAATTCAAGGCTTAGGAACTTACCAAAGACTGGACCACTGGAAGTAATGCAACACTGGTACACAATTGAATAAATTGTGGTTAACGCCTATATCACTCTCGAATCTTCGGAGAGGTTCTTTCCTATTTTAACTGAGGACCTCGGGTCAGTTAAAGTCATTTTACAAAGCCGGATGAGCTTTGCGGGGATACCATATTCAGACATGACTTGGAATACCTTTGAACGCAGCGGGCTGTCGAAGGCTGCTATATAATCGACAAAAAGGTGGTAGGTGTCGATCTGCATCTCTTGGGTCTTCTCCAGGATTTGCCGCAGGTTAAATATCTGGTCAATGGTGGACTTGCCAGGCCTAAAGCCGCATTGGTATGGTCCAATTATCTCGTTGACCACAGGCTTTAGTCGTTCGCACAATATCCCTGACACGATCTGGTAGGCAATAGGGAGTATATTTATGCCCCTGTAGTTAGAGCATACAGTCTTATCTCCCTTCTTATGGACTGGGCACAGGATACTCAGGTTCCAATCGTAGGGTACTCGTTCTTCCGGCCAGATGGTGCTAACTAGCTGATGAATACACCTTATCAGCTTGTCGCCTCCGGTTTTATACAGCTCGGCTGGTAAGCCATCGACTCCTGCTGCCTTATTATTCTTCAGCCGATTCTTGGCTGGGCGGTATACATTCAATACCATTTTCTGGGATTGGGTCTGTGATATCTTCGTCGTCTTCGCTGCTATTGAATACCGACAGTTTTGAAAAATGTTCTTTCCATATCCTGCGCACACTATCTATATCAGTTACCAAATTACCTTGCTGGCCTCTACAGGAGAATGTACCTGTACCAAAGCCATCAGTTTGATGCTTGACTCTTTGGTAGAATTTTTGGAATTCATTCTGGTTCCTGTATATCTCGATTTTTTCACACTCCTACTTTTCCATCTCACTCTTTTTCCTGCGGAAAAGACGTTTCTCCTCTTTCCTTTTCTCCCGATATCACTCTCGTGCGCTACGCGTTGCTACGGATTGTAAAGCAGCCCTATATGCCGCATTTTTCTCTTCAGTAGCAGCACAACACTCCTGATCATACCATGGATTCCTTGGTGGAGGTCTCTGGTATCCAAGTATGGATTTTGCGGCTGTTTGCATGGAGTGCGCAATACTTCGCCATTGCGCTGATATGTTATCGAGATGAGGAGTGCTTTGATTAAGCAATTGGGCTAGTTGAATGGAATATGCTGTGGTTATCTGTTGTGATTGCAGCTTACCGATGTCTAACTTTCGTGTTGCGTCTGTTCGTACTTTGTTTGCTACGTTTAACCGGGTGCGTACCTTTGCTGCAACTAGGTAGTGGTCCGAGTCTATGTTTGCTCCTCGGAACGAACGCACATCCAAAACGCTCGATGAATGTCTTCCATCTATCACAACGTGATCAATTTGATTTCTTGTTTTCTGGAGACAGCGAGGTGCCCTTAAGGATTTCGAGATGTTGAAATCTGGTGCTGCTAACTACCATGTTTTTTACCGCTGCGAAGTCTATCAGCCTCATACCATTGTAAGATGTTTCACTGATGAGACTGAATTTTCCGACTGTTGGGCCAAAGATATTTTCCTTTCCAATTTTGGCATTAAAATCGCCTAGAATAATTTTAATGTCATGGGCAGAACAACGGTCATATGTTTCTTCTAAGCGCTCATAAAATATATCTTTGGTCAATTCGTCCTTGTCTTCGGTGGGTGCATGAGCGCAAATAATGCTGATTTTGAAGAATTTTGCTTTTATTCGAATTGTAGCAAGTCCTTCATTCACTGGTGTGAAGCTGGGACCAGATGTTTTAACCTCCGACAAACTACAAATCCGCAACCAAACTCATGCTTTATGTCATGGCAGCTATAATACAGTGCGTCACCTTTAGATGTTGTTGTGACGCCTTTCCCATTCCATCGTATTTCCTGTATGGCAGTAATGTCGGCCTTGTACTTTTCCAGTACATCTGCCAATTCGTAAACTGCACCTTCTCTATAGTGCGAACATTCGGTTATTTCGGTTATGTCGTGTGCCCCTATAGCTTGTTTACAGTGACTTCAAAAAATGGTGAAAATTTGTTAAAAAAAAAACTTTAAAAGCTTTTTGTGTGGAAGCTTTTTTATCGAATCACTTTATAATTAAGATTTTATGTAATCTTATGTAGAAACTCAACACACTTTGATACAGGGATTTGAGGTTGTAAAAAAGCCATAACCCTAATGTGTACCATTTATCAACATATATCCTGTAGTATTCTCCAGAATCCCTCTTTGAGTATTTGTCATACACAACGTTTTGCTTAAAATTGATTCAGCAACCACCAACTTTATCTAAAAAGGGTTGTTGGCTTAATTTGGAAGCTCTCAAAGAGTACATGTAAGAGGTACCATTAAATCAACATCAATCAACTAATACTTCTTCCTCAAGAAATCAAATATTTGTTCGAATTGTTACGCTGTTCCTTAGTAGAATTGGAGAAAAACTTTAATAACGTTTCCATATGTAAATGAACTCGTTTAGTTCGCCTAACTGCGGACACCTACAAGTTCTTATTAGCAAGTGTGTTTGGTGTGAGAATACGATATAACAGTTTGTAAAATAGGTGTTATAGTCCCAGACAGCTTTATACATAAAAAAAAAATAAACTTGTTGAACGGTGCCACTGTAAATAACAGAGAATATTTGTAATAAGCTTTTCCTTGTATGTGCATAAATGTTGTATATGCTCACATATACATAAATATGTATGTATTCAGCATTTGCTTGAACTTTATAAAAAACAGGTGGTCCTTTTATTATGTGTGTCTGGTTACTTGCAAGTTCTTGCTAGAAGAAATTTCTCCGGCTAAAACTTGCAAGTTTTCAATGAAGAACAGAAAGTTAATAGAGAAAAAGTGAGTTAACAGACAACGTTCTGTAACAATTTGTACAAAGTGTTGTAAACATTTGAGTAACCAGACAGACCTATTGTTGATTATGAGATATTTGAAAGCTCAATAGAGGTATGTTACTATTCGAATAACATTTATTTATGTCTTCGATAAGGGGTTCAAATTATTTTTGTGAAAAAAAAAATACTTTAAATGAGTATACAAGTATATAAAAAGTTCCACATATTTTCATAATATTGTATACTTGTACGCTTGTTTATCAATCTATCAAAATTTTATTTGTAACAAAGTTATAATTGTTATTTTCTTCTTTTCAGGTAAGTTTGTGCTAAAATCAAAAGGAAATACTTTATGTATATAAGTATGTGTAAGTATAAAGCTTTTAACACACAAATATTTCACTTCAAATGTCAATTATTACAAGTATGTAGCTTGGACATAGCTAACGCAAAAGCTTTTTAGAACAGTTATCTGTCAAATAGCTGATAAAAGCTTTGTAGGGTTTGTATATACTATGTTCTACTAATGAAGTCCTGTATACTTTTGCTGTCTGTTTGTGTTCCTAAAGCTTTTTAATATTTGTTGATGTCGACGCTTAACTACAGATGTCGTTACCAATAAATGAAGCTTATGTTCCCATATTAGAAAATTTGTAATGATGCCATTGAAATAACGTTGCCTTTTGGAAGGCAAGAGAATGTTTTAAATGCAACAGGTAAGTATTATTATGTTGTTTATGGATAACAACAACAAATAAAATTATATCAAATACCAGCAAAGAGCATCTACTTAGTATGCGGAAAGGATATAAAAGACAAATAAACAATATTTACTGCAGAAATAGTGAACACTGAAAATTTTGTTGTAGTAATACCAATTTTAATTAATATTCGTACAACTTTAGTTCGATTACCAAAAAATCAGCCGTATCTCACCCCCATATATCATAAGGACTTCTGTCCTCAGAAGGTAAAACATGCTTCAAAAAATACACCCAAGACCAATTTTATTGCCATTTATAACTCTTTTCATAGCTTTATAGTAGGTCATTTCAATACGATTTCAGCCCTCAGCGACGCTCATACTAAATTTCAGAATTGTACGCATTTCAAAAAAAAACTTATTATATTAGCGTTCATGCAATACGAAAAAGATATAAAATTTAGTACTTTTAGTACACCTGGGTATAACCTTCAAAAAATCACCTTCTTATATCACCCAACATACCAACCGTGATTCTCATTTCCAATTCAATCAGTTCTCCCGAAACCAATTATAGTACTTTTTATATAGAGACAGAAGTACAAATTTCCGAAACCTCCTCCTCCTCCTATATCAAAATTCCTGCTAAACCCTTTACGCAATAAGAAATTGTACCAAAGTCTGTACCATTTAGTACTTTCATAGTATGAATTTCCAAAGTCATCTCCATATACTAACAATGACTCTAAACACAAATTTTACAATTCCAGCTCTGTTACTACACTCTATTGGACCGACGCCAAATTTAGACCGTACTTTTCGTAAATTTATGGTACATATATCTTAAACTAAACCCATATACCAACGTCACATACCAGTTCTGTCCCTATACCCAATAACAAATTGAGAACCGTTAGTAATTTTAGTATACTTATGGTACATATTTCGACAACAACATATATCAACCCTACACTGACAATAACACCAAGTAATAACAGTAATCCGTTCACGCAAATCCAAGTTGTACCAAATTTAGTAATATATAGTTCCAGGGTTTAAAATGCTAACGTCACCGAATATTTGCAGCTTTGCCTGCTAAAATTTCTTCGAAATATGTTTAGCAACAATGAACAACGGCAACATGTAGCAACAAATTTCACAAAAATATTGCTACCGATGCTGATGCTATTTGATATTGTTGCTTTAATAAAAAAGCGTCGGACACTCATACTCATATTTTGCAGCACACATGATCAACACATATCAGAAAAGAGAATAAGCAAGAAAGTTTCAACGGCTTAGCCATGTTTTCAGCAAACAATTGTTTTTGAGATCAGGGTTACCAGTGTAATGCATTAAAATCACGATATAATTAATTCCACTTTTTCGTTCAAAGGACATGTGAATTTTGGGTGAGGCCGTTCAAAATATATTTTTTTATATTTAAACAATAACAATTAGTATTCCTTAGATTCTACCATATGATGGGAGCATTTTGACATTAAATGACATCTTTTTTATTACTGGGTTGGCAACTCTAATGGCAAAAAACACCCTCTCTGGCTAATGCGCTGCGATGAATGGTCAGCCGACTGCTAAATATGTAGCGTGGTTGTCGATTATGCCTAACGAAAAAAAGATTAGGAGTAAAAAACGAAATGAGAAAAAATGTACAAAAATAAATATGCGTTCGGTTGCTTATTTAGCCGTGTGTGTGAATTTTGTGTAGCAGTTGAAGTGTACAGCTAATGCTAATGTTTTTAGATGCTGGCTTTTAAACCCTGTATAGTTCTTTTCGTGCACATAAGTACGAATTTTCAAAACTTCCTCAATCCTACTGTCCAACATTAACCTTAATTCCAAATTTCAGGATTCCAGCCCTATCCGTTCACCCAAATCCATTGCACAAAATTTAGTACCATTTGGAACTTTACGTACACATAAGAACGAATTTCCAAAACTACCCCCATATCTCAGTCCTACACACCAACAGTAATCTTTATTCCAAATTGCAGGTTTTCAGCTCTATCCGTTCACCTAAATCCAAGTTGTAAAAAATTCAACAGTAATCTTAAATCCATTTAGTAATTTTCGTACCCATAAGTACGATTTCCCAAAACTAACTGAATCCTACACTTCAACAGTAATCAGAATTCCAAATTTAAGGACCCTAGCTCAATCCCTTCACCCAAATCCAAACTGTGCCAAATTTAGTACTATTTAGTACTTTCCTTACCCATAATAACGAATTTCAAAAACTAACTGAATCCTACAGTAATTTCATTTCCAAATTTCAGGTTTCCAGTGTTATCCATTCACTCAACTCCAAGTTGTACAAAATTTAGTACCATTTAGTAAACATAAATACGAATTTCTAAAACTACCCCCACATCTTAATCCTACACTCCAACAGTAATCTCAACTCCAAAATTCAGGTTTCCAGTGCTATCCGTTCACCCAAATCTAAATTGTACCAAATTTAGTACCATTTAGTAATTTTCGTACACATAAGTACGAATTTTCAAAACTACCCCCACATCTCAACCCTACACCAGTGTTGCCGAATTTGACGATTTATCGTCATTTTGACGATTTTTTGACCCAAAATTGAAAAATGACGATTTGACGATTTTATGGTCCAAAATGAAGTTTTTTCACGTAAGCCAGAAATGGATGAAATAAAAGACGATAAGTACATTTTGACACACATTTTACGAAAGATTTTAAGGAAAACACTGTTCTAAACTCGATTTTTGAGCTGTTTTAATGTTTTATAGCAATTTCTAGACACTAGTCCCACATTCAAATTACATCAGTCGAAAATTTTCGTTTAGTTTTGTTAATGGATGAAAATCTTCCTTAAAATGTTTTCGATATAAAATATTAATTATATGTATATATTTTGTTGTAAAAAATATGAATCCAGATTTATTAACTTCCTACTAATGCCCTCTTTAAGCTGTCAGCCAGTTTTGAATGAAAATTTTTATCGATTTACGACTGCCTTACAAATAAAATGTACGTGTACCGACAAACATGGACAGTGTGACCGTCAAGCAAGCGATATTTGAGCTAAGCTGTCATTCAAAATGACAATGTGTACCCAGCTTTACCATGCTGCATTACTGCAAACTCGATAACCATAGGAAAAACATGTTCTGAGAGCTGTTCTTTTAGCGGTATTTAAGTGATATTGTGTTAGATTTATTGCTTAGTGTTGTATATCTTATGTTGTCAGTCTCATTCACAAAAATATCTGCGAAAAATCGCATTAAACGGTAGCCAAACCGAGTTTTGGACCATGTTGACGATTTTTTGACGATTTTCCAAATTTTGTTGACGATTTGACGATTTTTTTGACGATTTCCGATCAAAAACTGTCGGCAACGCTGCCCTACACTCCATCAGTAATCCAAATTCCAAAATTTCAAGTTTCTAGCTCTGTCCGTTCACCCAAATCAAAGTTGTACTAAATTTAGTACCTTTTAATACTTTTCATACACATATGTAAGTGCGAATTTCCAAAACCATTTCCTTTTATCAACACCACTACCTAACCTTGATTCCCATTCCAAATTTCAAGATTCTAGCTATAGCCGTTCAAAATATGTAATTGGTACTAAATTTAGTAACTATTAGTACACTTAATTTCCAAAAACCCTTTGGTACATCTTTCTACCTCTTCACTACCTAACCTTGATTCCCATACCAAATTTCAAGATTCTAGCTATAGCCGTTCAAAATATGTAATTAGTACTAAATTTAGTGACTATTAGTACACTTAATTTCCATTTCAGATTTCAGAATTCTAGCTCTTCTCGTTTGCCGAATACAAAGGGTTCCATATTTAATTTCCAAAAACACTTTGGTACATCTTTCTTCATCTCAGTTACCCTCATTCCAGATTTCAGAATTCTAGCTCTTCTCGTTTGCCGAATACAAAGGGTTCCATATTTAGTACCTTTTAGTACTTTTCGTAGCCTTCTGGACGAATTTCCAAAAACCCAGCCTTATCTCATCCCTACACACCAACAGCAATCCACATACAAAATTTCAACATTCTAGCTCCAGTGGTTTCGTCTGGGCGATATGCCAGTCACTCACTTATCACTAAGCTCTTTTATATGATAAAGAAGATGTGTATTATGTTGCAGACCACAATGTGGAAAGGGTGTGTTTATCCGAAAATTCATGTAACACCGCGAAATATTCGTCGTAGACCCCCACAGTATGACCAAAACAGGGTTTTTGTGTCAAAAATCTATATTTTCTAAGCTATGGAAATTGTAGGAGATGCTTATCGAATGGAGATCTTTTATTTTGCAGAGTTACAAAAAATTGATATATTTTTTAATTTATAACCTCAAAACGGCGATACCGTGGACCTACATTAAGATTTTTTGCGGATTGGATTTCGTAATATTTTATTTACGTTCGAAGATGGGATAAATCGGTTTTTATACCCTCAGCCTTTAGGCTAAAGAGGGTATTTACACTTTGATACGACCAAAAATGTGCCTCATCGAAATAATGGTTTTAGACCCCAAGTATGTTTGTACGATATCCGTTTCAGACATTTTTGAGTAGATCTAGCAATGTCCGTCCGTCTGTCTGTCTGGCTGGCTGGTGCGCACGATAACTCTCGAACGGATCAATCGATTCGGTTAAAATTTTGGGTATCGAAATATTTTGTCTAGATTCGATTTAAGTTCGAAGATGGACCATATAGGTCCACTCCTTCAGGTACCTCCCCCACAAATTTTCAAAAATTGTCGCAAAACTTGTGCGCACGATAACTCTTGTAGGGAATAACCGATTTGGTCCATACTTGGCACATCGTGTAATTTCTACCAAACTTAGATGAGATTCCAATATGGACTCAATCGGTCGACTCCTTCGGGTACCTCCCACACAAAATTTCGGAAAAGTTCAGTTTAGGACCTGGTCTCGAATCACTTTGATTTTTGTTTACGCAAGTTGTATCCGCTGCCCTCTATACGACGCTGTAAGTTTCATTAGGGGCAAGCCCATACTTCCTGAAAAATAGCCTGAAAGTTACAAAAAACCCTATGACACCGTGTGTAGTGGTTGGAGCGCAATATAACTCTCGAACGGATCTGCCGATTCGGTCCAAAATTTGGCTTTCGTAATATTTTGTCCAAACTAAGTTCAAGTTCAAAGATGGATTATATAGGTCCACTCCTTCCTGTACCTCCCCCACAAAAGTTCGAAAATGTTCGGAAAATTTGTGCGTACGATAACTCTTGAAGGGTGTAACCGATTTGGTCCATACTTTGCACATTATGAAATTTCTACCAGACTTAGATGAGGTTCCAATATGGACTTAATCGGTAAACTCCTTCGAGTACCTCCCACACAAAATTTCGGAAAAATGCAGTTTAGGACCTGCTCTCGAATCGCCTCGGTTTTTGTTGTAACATCTTGTATTCACTGTCCCTTATACGAAGGTACAAGTTTCCTCAGGAGGAAGTCCATACTTCCTGAAATAGCCTGAAAGTTGAAAAACAAACCCTATGACACCATGTTTATGGGTGGAAGCGCAAGATAATTCTCGAACGGAAATGCCGATTCCGGCCAAAATTTGGTGTTCGTAATATTGTTTCCAAACTTAGTTTAAGTTCGTAGATAAGCCATATCGGTCCACTCCTTCAGGTACCTACCCCACAAAAGTTGAAAAATATTCGAAAAAATTGTGCGCACGATAACTCTTGATGGGAGTGACCGATTTGGTCCATACTTTACACATTCTCATAATATCTACCAGATATAGATCAGGTTCGAATATGGACTATATTTGTCCACTCCATCCCGTACCTCCCACACAAAATTTTGGATAAGTTCACTTTAAGACCTGCTATTGAATCACTTTGATTTTTGTTGAAGCAACTTACATTCGCTGCCTCAATTACGATGGTAAAAGTTGTTTCAGGGGCAAGTCCATACTTCTTGAGAAAACAGCCCGAAGGGTGAAAAAGTACCTTTTCCGCAAAATTTTTGAACTTTAATCCTAATACATAAGTTTTTTGTGAAAAAAGTGATTTAATTTCCACAGGCTGAGGGCATATCTCTGTCGGCAAAGCCGACTGATACTTTTTTACTTGTTTTCTTTTGTTTTTGCTATAATATGCAATTTATATACTCAATCTCTATAATTTTGGTTTCATATTTTTCTACACATTGTTCAGATTCTATACCCTCAGCATTTATGCTAACGAAGGTGATAAATTGGGCCCCCAATTTTAATTATACCCTCAGATTTTATGCTTTCATACGGGCAAAATGTGCCTCATCGAAATAATGGTTTTAAACTTTAAGTATGTTTGGACGAGAATTGTGAGTTGATTTAGCCATGTCCGTCCGTCTGTCTGTCAGGCTGGCTGGCTGGAGCGCACGATAACTCTCGAACGAATGAACCGATTGGGCCCACAAGTTGGATTTCGTAATAATTTGTTTAAGTTCAAAGAGGTTCAAAGTTCCGCAAAAATTAAAATAAATTTTGTAAATGCTTAAACATCTTCCAACAGATATGGATGTATGAATTAATTTTCTCAAAAATCAAATGATATTTTTAAATATTTTTTTATATGACAATAAAAACCGCTATAACAATTGCGAGCATCGGCCAATTTTATGACCGCGAACGGATTTGAAACCGGCATTTTTTCTTAACCTCTATACCAAAAATCGCAGATGTGCTCACAAAGATAACTTTTTAAAATTTTTTTTCAAATGGAATTGGAAAATAAGTTTGGTTTTTACCATATACTCTTGTTAGCTTAAAGCGAAAAATATGACAGAAAGATCGTCCGGTCCCACTTTAGCATATACCAAATGGTACTGCCCTGGATTTGAATATTCTGAGCTTTGCTTTTTTGCTTCTACAGCTACTTCTGTGCTAGCAGGCTTCCAAGATAACAGAATTGGCCTACTGAAGCATAGCTTTGACCACATGTTCGGTAATAGTCTTAAGACTCAAGTGCTTGGGTTTGCTCCATATATGTGTAAACCGGTCACGGTTCTCTTGAACCAATTTTAAATGAAAGGAGGATTCCGAAACTACAATGTTCATCGATGAGAAAAAAAAAACAAGTAAAAAAGTATCATTCGGCTTTGCCGACAGAGATATACCCTCAGCCTCTGTGGATGGAAAAACTTTTTTCCCAAAAAAAAACTTATGTATTTAGGGGGGTTTTCAAAATTTTGAGCGTATGCA
Organism: Musca autumnalis; assembly: GCF_047663935.1. Classification (NCBI taxonomy): domain Eukaryota; kingdom Metazoa; phylum Arthropoda; class Insecta; order Diptera; family Muscidae; genus Musca; species Musca autumnalis. The sequence continues at coordinate 199,657,680 of NW_027411977.1, read as the reverse complement.
CCGACAAAAGTATGGATAGGATTAAAGCTCAAAAATTTGCGGGGATATCGATAGATAGGGTTTTTATCACACTAGCCTGCGAAAAACATAATATCGCTGTAAACAGGGCCACTAGAAAAATCTTCGGTAAAAATGTCCAAAGGATTCTCGAACCACACAAAAATGTTGAACATTTGTGTGGGTCGTACCATAAGGATTGGACAGATACAGCCCAAATTTGAAGATAAACTAAGTCTCGACAATATTTAGAGCTCCAAAGTTTGACCGCGATTTATTTAAAAAGCGCTCCGGCGATTTTTTTTGTTTTTTGATTGTTCTCATCTATGAATTTCGTAGTTTCAGAATCTGCAAAAACTTCCCAGGTGTAAGCTCCTTTCAGTCATAGTTGGTTCAAGAGCACCGTGCTGTGCCTCTAACGTATTCCAGAGTATTCCTTCTCGGTGATGAACAAGAAAATTTTGGAAAAGTTCAGTTTAGAATAACCTCTCGAATCGCTTTGATTTTTGTTATAATAGTTTGTATTCACTCAAACGGGTCTGCCGATTCGGTACAAAATTTGGCCTTCGCAATATTTTATCCAAACTTAGTTTAAGTTCGAAAATAAGCCATATCGGTCCAATTCTTCAGGTACCTCCCCCACAAAAGTTCAAAAATGTTCGAAAAATTGGGCGCCCGATAACTCTTGAAGATAACATATTCATTGGTCCACATCTTCGGGTACCTCCAACACAAAATTTCGGATAAGTTCACTTTAAGACCTGCTGTCGAATAATTTTTTGTTGAAGCAACTTGCATTCGCTGCATCCATTACGACTGTAAATTTTTTTTCAGGCGCAAGTACATACTTCTGTAGTAGTGGCTGCAGAACACGATAACTCTAGAACTGATCAACCGATTTTGTTCAAAATTTGACTTCCAAAAAAAGATCCACTTCCATAATGTACTATGTCGGTCCATTCCTTCAAGTACCTCCTCCGCAACACTTTTCAACTAAAATCCTAATCCACATTTTTGTCGGCAAGTGCAAATGTCCAAAATTCTGAAAAGATTCTAAATACATTCAATCTGTCCGAAGATGAAAGTTTCAATTCACGTTGGCTGAGGGTTTATCTCTGTCGGCAAAGCCGACTGATACTTTTTTACTTGTTTGTGCTTCATTCGTCAACATGTCAATGTGGTTGAATTTATTTCTTCTGACTGAGCGCTGCGCACTGTTTAAGGAAGCGATTGATATTTCGACTCGGAATTAGCTAATATTACAGGAAATATAGTTTCGCATGAACTTATTTCCAATTGCTTTTTAAAAGTGTTCCACGTTTCGTCCGTCATCGAGGACTGCCTTTGGTCGGTGTCCCTAGACCAAATTAAAAAAGCTTTATTCAAAAATGTTTAACACGCAAACCTACAATTTGTTTTTTTGCAACACACCGGCCAAACATGACCAACTATGTTTTCGTATATACAACATCTTCCTCTACACTTCCATCCATCCATCAATTTTACAACGAATAGTTGGTTTATTTGTTTATTAGCGGTTTTGTAATTAAGGTTATCACATTTGTCTTGAAATTAAATTCATTGTGGTAGATAAAATGAAATTCATTCCAGGTATTACAGAATAATATTGCAGAATTCTTAATAAAATTCCATATTCTCTGGGGTAAACTATGAATTCTCAATTTCAGTGGTCCAGCTAACGATGGCTAACAATGTTGTCGGCTTGTGGTTAACCATCAGGATAAGTTGAAAGGAATTAAATGGGAGTTGTTGGCTATTCAAGCAGGCGGAAGCTTTATTCGTTATTTTCGTGGAATTTTGCTTGTTTTCTTTAGTTTGCAAATAGTAAATCAGTTCCGTTGTTTTTTTTTTTCTATTGACATTCAACTTCATGACTTGTCTACTTATGTAGATGTCTTGTACGCATTTCACAAAATATGCTTATTTATTTTTCAATTTTTTCGTACATCCATCAAATGCTCAATTATGCATAAAAACGAATACGTTTTTTCCTATTTTCTCTAAATTGTATATTTCACAAAGTACTCGACATTTGGACAATAGCTTTCAAGAAAATAAACATTAGTGTGCAGTCAACAATAAGGCATTTTTGTTCAATTTATTGTTTCGACAATTTACTTGTTGTTTTTATACCCTCCACTATAGTATGGAGGGTATATTAAGTTTGCTTTTCCGTTAGTAACGCATTGAAATAATTATTTGCGACCATATAAAGTGTATATATTCTTGATCAGGATAAAATTCTGAGTCAATGTCCGTCTGTGGGTCTGTTGTAACCACACTAGCATCCACAAAAATTAAGATATGACGCTGAAATTTTGGGAAGATGAGTCCTTTGTTCGTAGGAAGGTCACGTTTTGGTATAGCTCCCATACAACGGTACCCCCCGATTTCCGGTATTTTGATTTTTTTAGCTACAATTTCTGAGGGGTCAAGAAACTTATATACCAAAACTAATGAACATAGGTCCATGTTTTAGATTATCCCCCATATATGTAACGGTACCTCCCGACTTTCGGTTTTTGGTGAATTTTAGCTTCAATTTTTAACCGCAATAACGTTAATTTGACATTTGAAGTTCTCAGGGGTCACTAAACTTTTTCGCTAAAAATCGTCAACATAGGTCCATGTTTTGGTATAGCCCCGCCATACGACGGTACCTCTCAATTTTCTGTATTTTTTTAAGATTTTAACTAAAAATTTGATCCGAACTAGCTGAGTTTCTCAGTGGTCACGAAACTTCTTCACTAAAAATCGTCAACATAGGTCCATGTTTTGATATAGCTCCCATATAATGGTAACTTTCAATTTGTACTATTTTGAAGATTTTTGATAAAATTTTAAGCCGAACTTGTAATTTGACGTTTGAGGTCCTCAGTGGTCATGAAACTTCCTTACTAAAATTTGTCAACATAGGTCCGTGTTATTATGTAGCTTCATATAACAGTACCTCCGGATTTTCCGTATTTTCAGGATTTTTACTAAAATTTAAACTTGAACTAGGTGTTATTTTACATTTGAGGTTCTTAGTGGTGGATATATCCACATACCTATTTGAAGTAATTAGGAGATATTGAAAAACTCCAGAATCATATCAAGAAACACATATCGCTCATTAACTTAAAGACTGATTTACTTACTTACTGACTTAGCTGGAACATTACAGAACATTTCTTCCATAGCCCGAATTAGAAAAGATCTCCAATTCTCTCTGTTTAGTGCTTCGCTTTCTGTAATACCGCGCCTTGTCATCTCTTCATCCACTTGTTTGCACCATATATTCTTTGGCCTGCCAATTCTGCGTGCACCCTCATGTGGCCCGAATTTATACGCCTTTTTAGCGGGTTCATCATCGCTCGTTCTTGTGATATGCCCTAGACAACGCAATCGCAGCATCTCGATACGTTTAACTATATTGATGTCGTTGTATAGCAGATACAGCACGTGGTTCATACGACGTCGATATTCACCGTTAACGGATTTTTGTCTCAAACACGCCAAGCACTGCCCTATCTGCTTGCACAAGTACCCAGGCTTCGGAACCATACATCAGTACGGGTAGTATTAGTGTTTTGTAAAACGTTATTTTTGTTTGAGGAGTTGTGGCTTTGTTTTTGAAGTGCTTACTTAAACCAAAGTAGCATCTGTTGGCCAATACAATTCTTCTTTTTATTTCACAGCTGATGTCGTTTGTTGTGTTTACGGCGGTGCAGAGATATACGAAGTCTTTTTCTACCTCAAAATTATAGGAACCAACTGGTCCGATTTCAATGAACGAATTGCGCGTCGACACCATCAACTTGGTCTTCTCGCCGTTTACCGCCAGACCCACTTTAGCAGATCCTCCTTCGACCTTCATAAATGTATCGGTTACTTCTTTTACCAACCTTCCCATGATGTCTATATCATTAGCATAAGCAAGTAACATGTGGCTATTGGTGTAGATTGTGCCACTTCTTTTGACGTATGCTCTCATATAACCTTTTCTAGCATGATGTTGAAAAGATCACACGAAAGGCTGTCTCCTTGCCTGAAACCTCTTTTGGTACAAAACTCTTCGGAGAGGTTCTTTCCTATTTTAACTGAAGATCGAGTGTCAGTTAAAGTCAGTTTACAAAGCCGTATTAGCTTTGCAGGGATACCAAATTCAGACATGGCTTGGAATAGCTTTGAACGTAGGGGGCTGCCGAAGGCTGCTTTATAATCGACAGCAAGTAAGAACGGCGTTAAGTTTGGCTGGGCAGAACTTGTTATACCCTCCACCACGAGTTGTATTGAAGTAAAATGGAACAATTAGTTTCGTTTCGTTTATGACGAAGACAAATACCAATATTTCTGTAAGATAATGTGGCTAAAACCTAAAAAAATACCAAGAATCAAGAGGTATGCTTCCATGGAGAATAAAGGAAGACGTGGACCTTTACTAATAATTATTTTCTGGAATATTATATAACCCCATAGAAGACTAAAAAACAAACTTCTGTAATTTCGGTGGGATATTAACGTCACAACCTTCAGAGTTACGAAAATCGGGAGGTACAGTTCAATTACCCCCAACGAAGACTAAATACCAAATTTCAACCACTTCAATGGATTATTGTGTCCATAACCTTCAAAATACCGAAAATCGGGTGGTTCCGTTCTATGGGGGCTATATAAAGGTGGGGACCTATACCGACAAATTTCATATGGACAGTTTTATAGCCCAAATGAAGACCAAATACCAAATTTCGGCCATTTCAATGGAGCATTGAGGCAAAAAAAAAACGTTAAAATACCGAAAATATGGAGGTACCGTTCTATGGGAGCTATATTAAGGCGTGGACCTGTACTGACAAAATTTCTCGGGGAAAGTTTTATACCACCAACGAAGACCAAATACCAAATTTCAGCAATTTCAGAAGAATATTGAAGGCATAGCCTACAAAATACCGAAAATCGGGGGGCACCGTTCTCTGGGGGCTATATGAAGGCGTGGGCCTATACCGACAAATTTCATATGGAGAGTTTTATACCCCAAATGAAGACTAAATACCAAATTTCAGCCATTTCAATAGAACATTGAGGCAAAAAAAAACTTCAAAATACCAAAAATATGGAGGTACCGTTCTATGGGGGCTATATTAAGGCGTGGACCTGTATTGACAAAAGTTCTGGGGAAAGTTTTATACCACCAACGAAGACCAAATACCAAATTTCGGAGTAATAGTGAGGCCACAACCTTCAAAATACCGAAAATCGGGAGGTACCGTTCTATGGGGGCTATATGAAAGCGTGGGCCTATACCGACAAAATTCTGGGGGACATTTTATACCACCAACGAAGATTAAGTACCAGTCAATTCGATGTGATAATGAAGCAAAGTCCATATTTACAGTTGGCAATTTTCCTTGCGGCAATTGTCAGTTTGTCGGTGAGAGAGGGTGCTGAGAGGCAAAGGGTTACCATATGCTCCACCTCTCTCACCATCAAATTGACAATTGCCGCAAGGAAAATTGCCTAATGTAAATATGGATTAAGACTTTCAAAATACCGAAAATCGGGTGGTACCGTTCTATAGGGGCTATATCACAACATGGACCGATATAGCCCATTTGTAATGCCAAACATCCCATGAGTAATAGAAAATTCTGTACCAAATTACTAAGCTCTATCTTCAAAATTACGAGCTGTATCTTGATTTCAACAGACGGGCGGACATGGTTATATCGACATCGAATTTTACCTTGATCAAGAATATCTGGTCAATGGAAGACTTGCCAGGTCTAAAGCCGCATTGGTACGGTCCAATTATTTCGTTGACCCTAGGCTTTAGTCGTTCCCTGACACTATCTTGTGGGTAATAGAAAGAAGACTTATGCCTCTATAGCAAGAGCATACAGTCTTACCCCCTTTCTTATGGACGGGATAGAGTATGCTCAGGTGTTAATCGTCGGGTACGCTTCCTTCCTGCCAAATTGTGCTAACTAGCTGATGCATACACGTTATAGCCTTGTCGGCTCCAGTTGTGAACGGCTCCGTTGGTAGGCCTCGGCTCCTGCTGCCTTATTCTTCATCAACCCGTTTATTGCTGTCTTTACCTCATCTTGGCCGGGTGGTATATATTCAATACCATCTTCTGGGTTTGGATCTGTGGTATCTTCATCGTCTTCGGTACTATTGCATACCAACTGTTCGGAAAAGTGCTCTTTCCATAACCTTAGCTCACTATCTGTATCAGTTACCAAATTACCTTGCTGGTCCATACAGGAGGATGTGCCTGTACCAAAGCCATCAGTTTGATGTTTCACTATTTAGTAGAATATAAGGACTTCATTTTGGCTCCTGTACATCTCGATTTTTTTTAAACTCCCTCTTTTCCATCTCCCTTTTTCCCTGTAGAAAAGACGTTTCTCCGCTCTCCTTTTTTCTCGATACCTCTCTCGTGCGCTACGCGTTGTAGAATATTGTAATATTATTGTAGAGTAGGCCTATTTGCAGCATTTTTCTCTTCAGTAGCAGCACGACACTCCTGTAGTTCGATTCCCTAACTCATTTTTTGAGTTACCGACAAATGTCGGTAATATTAAAATTCTTATAATTTCGGTAATTAACGAGATTGTTTGGTAAGTTAGCGACCAATGAAATGTAGTCGTAAAGTTATACCGACAGCAACAGTGTTGTCTACATTTATTTTAACTTTTCATTCATGAGAGAATCGCACCATTGGTCATTGGGTTCCTTAAAGTATGTCTCTGGAACCAAGTATGAATTTTGCGGGTCTTTGCATGGAGTGGGCAATAATTTGCCATTGTGCTGAAATGTTACCGGGACGAGGAGTGCTTTGATTAAGCAATTGGTTTAATTGATTGGAATATGCTGTGGCTATTGTGATTGCAACTTACCGATGTCTAACTTTCGTGTTGTGTCTGTTCGTGCTTTATTCGCTACATTTAACCGGGTACGTACCTTTGCTGCAACAAGGTAGTGGTCAGAGTCTATATTTGCTCCTCGGAAAGAACGTAAATCCAACACGCTCGATGAATGTCTCTCATCTATCACAACGTGATCAATTTGATTTCTTGTTTTGTGATCCGGAGACAGCCAGGTGCCTTTACGAATATCGAGATGCTTAAATCTGATACTGCTAACTACAATGGTTTTTGCCGCTGCGAAGTCTATCAGCCTCATTCTATTGTTCGACGTTTCACTATTGAGGCTGAATTTCCAGACTGTTGGGCCAAAGATATTCTCCTTTCTAATTTTGGCATTAAAATCGCCTAGAATAATTTTAACGTCATGGCAGGACAACGGTCATATGTTTCTTCTAAGCGCTCGTAGAATATATCTTTAGTCTTTTCGTCCTTGTCTTCGGTTGGAGCATGAGCGCTTTTATCCGTATTGTAGCAAGTATTTCATTCACTGGGGTGAAGCTAGAGACCAGATGCTTTAACCTCCTACCAACAATAATTCCGCAACAAAACTCATGCTTTGTGTCATGGCAGCTATAATACAGTGCGTCACCTTTATGTGTTGTTGTGACGCCTTTCCCAATCCATCGTATTCCTGTATGGCTGTACTTTCAGCCTTGTACTTTTCAAGTACATCTGCCAATGCGTAAACGGCCTCTTCTCTATAAAGAGTGCGAATATTTCAGGTACATATTAGCAAATTATGATCCTTAAACGTTTGTGGGGATCGTCAATTTTAGAGGGGTTTGTTTTTCTTTTCATTGGTTTATTCGTAGTAGGCCGCTTTTTTCTAGGGGAGGGTTACTAGCCCGATGCCCAAACCCAAGTTTTTAGCGTTCTTATGGGTGAAGGTGCGGCACATGTTAGCTCACTTCGTTTAACGGGTGTAAAAAGCAGTTCCACAGGTGACACCACTGGGAGGTCAGTGTCCACTTGAAATGAAAGAGGACCAACATAAATCCTGGGCTTTGCCATGCTAATGCCGGTCGGGACCTTTTCTTGGTCCCGGGGGTGGTCAATTTTGGAGGGGTTTGTTTTTCTTTTCTTTGGTTTATTCATAGTATGCTGCTTTTTTCTAGGGGAGGGTTACTAGACCTACGCCCAAACCCAAGTTTGTAGCGTTCTTATGGGTTCCGGTTTTATGACACTATCTAAAGATGGTTAAAATCAGGGCAATGTCTCCGAAACCAATACGGACTTTCCATGACCTCCGCAGCAAACTTGAAGATAAGAACAAGAAGAAAATATTTTTGGGGAATAATGAACTCCAATAACTGCATTTATTGCCTCAAATTTAAATAAATATTTAAAAACTCATAATTTGTATTTATTTGGCACCATATCTCCTAAACCGCGAAATTTTTCGTAGTGTCATCTTTAGGAAAATTATTCGCTGGAAAGCAGTAAGTTTCTGATTATTGGGAATGTATTGACCAAATGTATAGACCATATGTCTAAAGTGAAAATCGACCCCCGGATTTTATATATAACAGCCAAACCATTGAGATTTTCGATCCAACACAAATACAAAAATTCTAGCCAAGACAATAATTAAGAACTCTCTGGTACATCTCAACAGCATTGGGATGCCTGAAGGAAGTTTTGGCCCTGAGAAAGTGGAATTTTTTCGGAAAATATCGGTAAATGACACTGTCCTACAAAATCAGACTCAAAGTCAGTGGGTGGATAATTCCTTTTGGAGATGAAAGCCCTTGGTGAGTGTACTAAGAACCAAAAAGGAAATTTTCAGCATAGGTCAAGTTTTTGACGCCTTCATATTGAGATTACATGTCTTCAGCTTTGATTGCATGTCTTTCGTAGAACATTTCATCCTTCTAACTCAATTCTTTTCATGTTATGTTCCTCCTTTATTTCTTCAACAGTAGAAAAAGTACTAAAATATGAGATTTTTTCACAAGTTTAGCTATTACTGACCATAATTCCAGAAATTATATAATCATTTCTATATTTTATCAATTTTGATGCGCTAGAAGTAGTTTTTCCTAGTTCGTCTATTTTACATTTAAGTTGTACTACTTTACAATATTGCTGAAGACCGCAAAGCAAAATTCGTCCTAGTTTCTGATATAAAGCCCGGATCAATAGAAAAATCATCACTTTAGGACGGCTTAGATGAGGCGATAAAATCCAAACCCGATCTAAAAACCCGAAACCCAAATAGGGGTTTTGTAGTCTCAATATGTACTTTCATATTAACTGCGGCCAAAAATAGAAGCAGTTTTCGTAGGTGCATCAGTTTTGATAAACGTACTTATTATTGACTTACAATTTCCAGGACAAACAGCTGGGATGGACGGTCCATGTTTTTATATAGCCCCTATAAAACCTACCTCCCGATTTTCAGTATTTTGAAAGTTTTAGTCTCAATGACCAAACGAAATTATTGAAATTTGGTGGTTAGTCTTCGGCAGTGGTATGAAACATTCCAACAGAAAATTGTGGGTGTAGCTCCACGTTTTGATATAGCCCCCATAGAACGGTACCTCCCGATTATTGGTATTTTGAAGCTTTTATCCTCATTATTACACAAAAATTGCTGAAATTTGGCATATAGTCTTCGTTGTAGGAATAAAACGTTCACTTTGAAATTTGTCGGCATAGGTCCACGCCTTCATATAGTTTCTTTTGGAGGTTTTAGCCTCTTTATCACACCAAAATGGTTAAAAATTGGTATTAAGTCTTCGTTGGGGGCTTATAACTTTCCACCAGAAATCTGTCGGTATAGGTCCTCGGCATAAGACCTATGTTCAAGGTTTATAGATAGTTCGGTCAAAAATTTTAGCTAAAATCCTCAAAATACCGAAATTCGGGAGTTACTGTTATATGGGGGCTATACCAAAACATAGACCTATGTTGATTTTTGGTGTAGATGTTTTGTGACCACTGGGAATCCCAAACGTAAATTACAAGTAGTTTGGTCAAAAAATGTAGCTAAAATCGCCAAAATACCGAAAATCGAGAGGAATCGTTATATGGGGTCTATACCAAAACGTGGGCCGGTATGGTCCATTTTCGAACTTGACCTTCCTATAGAAAAAATACACTCGGATGCAAAAATATAGCGTTCTAGCTCAATTATTTCGAACGGTTGGGTGATTACAACAGACAGTCAAATGATTAGTTCGATGTATTACAAACAGAAAAACAAACTTAATATACCATCCATACTATGGTGGTATAAAAATCTAAGATGACAAATGTGAGGTTTTGGCCAGTAAAATTAATTCTGAAACCATGCGCAGCGTTTTGCAAGGTCAATTCCAACTGAGTAGTCCTCTGTTAATAGTTGCATTTGCAGTTTTCTACTTCTCTGCTTTATAAGATCTCACTATATCAGAATGTAATGCAGACATCAGGGACGTACGCAGGGGGGGGGCACAGGGGGCCCGGGCCCCCCCGAAATGGTTTGGTCGAACAAAATTTGTTAAACTACTGTAAAAAATTATTACATATTTTCTTTCTCATATACATTTTTTAATGATTGGAGATTTAAAATAAAATGAAAACTTATACGAAAACTTATATTTTTCTGAAGTTTCTGTTCAGAAAATGAGCATCATTAATAAGTTTTTTAAGAAAATTTTTCAATTTTTTTGTTTGGACCTATACTCTTTTTGAGAGAAACTTCTAATGGTTTCTGAATTACTTCTTCATGTCATATCAATCCACTATTATATACGACTTCCGTAATGAATATACTCCATGTTTGTTATGTCATATTCGAGCTATATAGAGGAATGGAAGTGCATGAAAAAATTTATATTGGACAAAATTTATTAAGGGTTTTCCATTGACAATATCTTAAAAGCCTATTAGAAATTTTTCTCAGAGGCTTGACCAAAATGTTGTTATGCAATTTTTGACAAATTGTTTGTAAGAAAGTAGGGGAAAAAATTACGTAAAATGAATTTGTTTACGTCAACAGCAGCTAAAATCTGCTATATTTAGCAAATCCACTTGAATGTTTTCTCGATCATCAACTTTCTCTGCACGGTGCGCCTTAACTAATTTTAAATGGAAGGTGCTTACACCTGGAAAGTTTTTACAGATTCTGAAACTACAATGCTCATAGATGAGAAATATCAAGAAACAACAAAAAAATCGCTGGAGGGATTTTCAAATAAATCGCGATTTAAGTTCGCATTTATAAGGGTTCTTTAGGTTTTTACGATTTTGCTTGGAAACCGCAAATCCTATGTAAATGGGCCTAAAAAAATGTTGTAGCTGTGAAAATTCTCCACAAGATTGACCTTTATGATATTTTCGTAGGTTTTACAGTTTTTGAGATATAGAAGTTCAAATTGAGGCATTGCACTGACTGTATCGATTCCTTATAAAATAATGCCATTACTGCAATTTCCCAAATTAAACTTATATATCTTGAAAATGGAACAACCTAAGAAAAAATTGATTTTGATATTACTTGCGGTTTCCAAGCAAAATCGTGAAGACTTAAGATAAAAACCTAAAAATTTGAACTGAACATCTATATCTCAAAAATGGCAAAACCTACGAAAAACCCTAAAGGTAGGTCTTGTAGAGAATTTTCACAGCTACAACATTTGCTTTAGACTCATTTCGATACGACTTGCGGTTTCGAAGCAAAATCGTGAAAACCTAAAAAAACCCTAAAATTGTGAATTTTGATCGCGATTTATTTAAAAATCCCTCCGTCGATTTTTTTCAGTTTTTTTATTTTTCTTATCTATGAACATTGCTGTTTCAGAATCCGCGAAATCTTCCCATGTGTAAGCGGTTTTCATCAAAAGTTAGTTAAAGCGCACAAAGCATGATATTGTTTTATAAGGAGTCGATACAGTCAGTGCATTGTCTCAATTTGAAATTCTCAAAAACGGTAAAACCTACGAAAATAAAATAAAGGCTAATCTAGTGGAGAATTTTCACAGCTAAAACATTTTCTTTACGCCCATTTACATAGGACTCGCGGTTTCCAAGTAAAATCGTGAAAACCTAAAGAACCGCTAAAAATGTGAACTTAAATCGCGATTTATTTGAAAATCCCTCCGGCGATATTTTTTGTTTCTTGATATTTCTCATCTATGAGCATTGTAGTTTCAGAATCTGCAAAAACTTCCAAGGTGTAAGCAACTTCCATTTAAATTTGGTTAAGACACACCGTGTCTGTCCAACATTTTTAAGGTAGTCGTGTACAAACAACTTCTACCGAGGAGTTTATGAAAGTACAGACCCAAACGACAAAAACACTATTTGGGTATTGTTCTGTCAGATCTAGCTAAGATTTTATGTTCTCATCTTAAAATGGCTAAATATTGAATCGGAGCTATATCTCGGAAACCAATTCGAAATTTGTTTTGACCTTTTTAGCAAACTTATAGATAAGGGAACAAAGAAAATAGAAAATACAAAAAATCGACTCGAAAAACTGCATTAGCGCTATGAGATGTATACAATATCTAAAAGTACCACAGATTTGTCGTAATGATACCTTTGAAAAAAAAAAATCGCTTGAATATGATACACAATTCATCTAAACATGCCTTTGTCTAATGTCTCTATCACGGTGTATCTTGAATATTTTTCCACGATCATGTAATAAATATATCAATAATTCAACACGAATTGCCAAATATCAGAAAAATCTATTCGTGTCAACGGTGTTTGATATACATGTTGTAAAAAGAGTGACATAAAATACTGCTGAAACAACATGAAGGAAGCATTTTATATCTTCAGAATGTTGCAAGGAATTGTTAAGCGCACTTTTGGAAGATTTTCTGTAAAGGTAACATGGTTCAACTCACAATGGTTTAGCAGCTATTGACTAGAATTTTAGAAATTATGTAAAATTTTCTATATTTAGTCGATTTTTTGTATGACATATAAGTTCTGCTGCCTGAGGGCGGGCTACAATATTGCTAAAGACAGGATAAGATCAATTTCGAAAATTGACTTTGTCGCTCCATTTCTACAGGTATTTCTCCGCAAAATTTTAACACTTCCGCGCTTTGATCTAAATTATTTTTTTTAGCAAAACGTATGCATGTATTTCGAACTTCCACAATCGTTAAGATAAATATCCCAAAAGTTTCGATATTTTTATTAGCAAATTTTCGTCCAGATAGGCCATAACATTCTAAAAGCTCCGGAATACATATTTGTTGGGGAAAATATTTGGAATTGTGTATTCACACAGACTGAGAGCACATATCTTTTGGCCAATTTTTTCAGAAATCAAAATTAACGATTTTTTTGTTCGTATCCAACCGATTACAAGTTATGATTAATATAAAATTCTTTTGTACAAGAGTGATCCTTCTTGATTAATTTGCTTAATATTAGCGAAAAATTATGTGGGGTTCTTTAAGGATCGATTGTTATTTGTCAAAACTATATAACATTTTAAACAAACAATAAACAATACATTTAATTTAAGAAATATTTAAATTCTAGTTCCAATGAGTTGCAAGAACTGAGTCCAGCAAAGTGTTTAATGTCATCGAGTCCAAAAAAGTCAACTCGCGAATAGAGTTATTAAAAGAATACCCAAAATCTAATCTAAGATCTTCGAAATACTGAAAATCTTGCGATATAAAAACAAGTAAGAACAGACTATAGTCGGACGGGGCCGACCATGTGATACCCTATACCACTAAACGCGTCTTCTTGGGATAAAGTTATAAGATGTGCATTAGAAATTTTACCAATTTTCACACAAAAGTTTTGATCAATTTAACCCGCTAAATATTATCCGATCATACCGTTGACTTGCACGCTACTTCTTCATCTCAAACCAAAACTACGTTTAAAATTTCGCGCCGATCGGACTATTATTGCGACCTACAGAGCGGCTACAAAATCGAGCAAAAATTTTGTTTTTGGTCCATTTCATCCCTTTAACATTTCACGATCATCGCCAAAAACTAATCAGTTCTATTCTGGTCCAAACCCGACCTCCATACTAAATTTCGTGACAATCGGTCCATAATTGCGGCCTCTAGCTTGATTACAATTTTTAATGGACGGACAGACGGACGGACGGACACACATCGCTAAATCGCTTTATCTCGTCGAGATATGAAGTTTGGTATACCACATGAGGGGTCTACGACGAATATTTCGCGGCGTTACATGAATTTTTGGGAAAACAAACTTATTATACCCTTTTCCACATTGTGGTATAGGGTATAACAATTGCAATCCTCTGCGGTTGTAAAATTAAAAACTTTGATGTGGATTTTTTCAATTCTATATATCCGAGAACTTACGAGTATGTATATTTTATACTCTGTACAAAAATAAAATTGTACCCTAAATACTACTGAATTTAAGTACTTTGTGTCAATATATAGTATAAAATCATCTTACAAACCCTTTAAAATAGATTTACGTAACGCTAAATAACATTTAAATTTTTCATGATTTTGGTCAAGTTGGGCCCCCCCCGAAATGAAATCCTGCGTACGTCCCTGGCAGACATGACTATTAAATATTACCCTAGGTAAAAGAAACTAGCACCGCAGGGGTAAGTTCCTTTTTGGTACTATTGCAGGATATATTTTAAAATATTAACAAAAATTGAGTGACTATTTTTTCCTGACCTTTAAAGACTAACCCACTATGTAGGCAGTTTCATAATTTAATTTGTCACTCAAACTAAGCACACACACCACCATTACTTGTGAAAAGCACATGCTTGCCAAAATCTAAGAGAGAATCACTGAGCAGAAATTCCAATAGGATAGAAAGAGAAAGAAAATGAGAGTGACACAACTTCCAATGAAAATACGATTTTCTCCAAAGTTCTCCAACAGGATTTTCATAATGTTTCTTTTTCTACACCCTCTTTAAACAAATACAAACTACTCACAACTCACATATCTAGCTCTGTGTGAGTTATGAGCATGTGTATCCTGACACAGAAGTGTGGTTTTATAAAAAAAATTGGGGGAGGCTTATGGGTATGCAATTGTGAAGAGATTGTGTTGAGAATTTCAACACATACAATCCAATACGAGGAATGGTGTATGAGTGTATGTGTGTTCATATATTGTGTTGGTACTGCCTTTCTGGCTTCAACAATTTTCAGCTTTCATCTTTCATTCAGTTGCCGTGGAAACGCAACAGTTTGTTGCCGTGGCAATAATACATTGCAATTTGCTTTTGAGTTTTATGGCTACACAAAGCAGCTGTGTTGTTGTGCAGCATCAACAACATGAGTTATGTTAACAACAACACCAACAATAACAACAACCTTATTACACTATGCTGCAAAAGGCAATCAACACCCATGCATGGTGTATAGCTGTAGCATTATTATTTTCGAACACCAAGCAACAGTGGAATGTTAGAGGTATTCTTCTTCATTTTCCTTTGTGTAATGGAAAAAAGAATTACAAAAGCGATACAAAAATAACAAATGTCATGCCAATAACAAATAACAAATTTGAAAACAAAACAAAAATATTTTATATGGAAAGCATCCTTACAAATGCTGAGAAAAAAATTCATATAATAAAAACAAATATGCACATATGAATGTGTGTAGGTATGTATGTCCTTTATTAAACAAATCACAGTATGAGTTCCTAAGGTCACAAAATAGTATTACATAAACATCTAAAGAGCAGTTATGGATACATCTGGGGGACACTGCAGAAAAATACGTATTACCTTATCACACAAATGTTTACCGCAAAACCTCTAGAATGAGTTCGCTTTTCGCTATAATTACCGTAACGGTACGTATCGATGATTTTTCAGAAATTAGCTAAATTCCACTACATGTGGGTTAGGGGAAAGAAGAACGCTAGAACGGCGTTACTTTCAACGGCATGGCAATAACTGGCCCAAAGAGTTGCGCGTGATATTTTAAACGGCAATTTAGAGAGAAACTCGAGAGTGATAAGCCGTACAAGCTGATCCCTCTCAGACGAGAAGGTACCGCCACAATTTACGATGGGCGATTTTGCAGATGCCATCCGAAACGCGAAATCATCCAAAACGTTGGACCCACACCGAATATCTATGGTAATGCTTAAGCAACTGGATGAACTTGGACTTGAGTATTTAACAAGTGTCCTCAGCCTTTCGTTAGCCGCACATATTGTACCAGAAGCCTGAAATGTTGGCAGAGTTTTCCCGCTACTGAAGCCTGGCAAGGATGCCAGTAGTAGTGCATGATTTTTTGAGTTAACAACAAATATCGATAACACTAAACGCAATATTAAGAATGAAAAGTTCAAATAAAAATTGACAACACAGATGCTATCAGGGGATGAAAGATACCAAGGAACGGTTCTGACCGGCTTTAACATGGCAAAGTCCAGGATTTATCCTGGTTCCTCTCTCATCTCAAAATGATACTGACCTCCCCGTTGTGTCACCTATGGAACTGCCTTTAACACCGGTTAAAGGAAGTAAGCTAAAATGTGCCTCGCGTTCACCCATACCAACGTTAAAAACTTGGGTTTGGGCGCCGGGTTAGTAACCCTCCCCTAGAAAAAAACAGCCTACTATGGAAAAACGAAAGAAAAAAAAAACAAATCCCTCTAAAGTTGACGAACCCCGCAAACGTTTTAAGGACCATGATCTGCGAATCTGCACCTGAAATATTCGCACTCTTTATAGAGAAGGTGCAGTTTACGCATTGGCAGATGTACTTGAAAAGTACAAGGCCGAAATTACTGCCATACAGGAAATACGATGGATTGGAGAAGGAGAATATCTTTGGCCCAACAGTCGGGAAATTCAGTTTCCACAGTGAAACATCTGACATTGGTAAGAGGCTGATAGACTTTGCAGTTGCAAAGTAATGGTAGTTAGCAGTACCAGATTTAAGCATCTCGATATTCATAAGGGCACCTGCCTGTCGCCAGATCGAATAACAAGAAATCAAATTGATCACGTTGTCATAGATGGAAGACATGCTTCAAGCGTGTTGGATGTACGATCGTTTCGAGGTGCAAACATAGACTAGACCTTGTTGCGAACAGACACAAAAAGGAAGTTGGACATCAGTAAGCTGCAATCACAACAGGTAGTCACAGCACATTCCACTCAACTGGCCCAATTGCTTAATAAAAACACTCCTCGTCCCCATATCAGGACAATGGCAAAAAATCACCCATTCCATGCAAACAGCCGCAAAATCAGTACTTGGATACCACAGACCTCCACCAAAGAAAGAGTGTCGTGCAGCTTCCGAAGAAAATGCGGCATATAGGGCTACTTTACAATCCGAAGCAACGCGTAGCGCACGAGAGAGATATCGGGAGAAACGTCTTTTCCGCAGGAAAAAAGAGAGAGATGGAAAAGCGGAAGTGTGAAAAAATTGAGATGTACAGGAACCAGAATGAAGTCCGAAAATTCTACCAAAGAGTCAAGCATCAAACTGATGGCCTTGGCACTGGCACATCCTCCTGTAGAAACCAGCAAGGTAATTTGATAGATAGAGTGCTAAGGATATGGAAAGAACATTTTTTCAAACTGTTGGTATCTAGTAGTAGCGAAGTCGACGAAGATACCACAGATCCAATCCCAGAAGATGGTATTTAATGTATACCACCTGGCCAAGATGAGGTAAAGACAGCAATAAACCGGCTGAAGAATAATAAGGCAGCAGGAGCTGATGGCCTATCAGCCGAGCTGTTTAAAACCGGAGGCGACACGCTGATAAGGTGTATGCATCAGCTAGTTATCTCCATCTGGCAGGAAGAACGCGTACCCGACGATTAGAGCCTGAGCATTCTGTGCCCTGTCCATAAGAAAGGAGATAAGACTTTATGATGTAACTATAGGGGCATAAGTCTTCTCCCTATCGCCTACAAGTTAGTGTTAGGGATATTGTGCGACCGACTAAAGCCCATTGTCAACAAAATAATTGGACCTTACCAATGCGGTTTTAGACCTAGCAAGTCCACCATCGACCAGATATTTACCCAGCGGCAAATCCTGGAGAAGGCCTAGGAGATGCAGATCGACACCTATCACCTTTTTGTCGATTATAAAGCAGCATTCGACAGCCCGCTGCATTCAAAGGTATTCTAAGCCATGTCTGAATTTGGTATCCCCGCAAAGCTCATTCGTCTTTGTAAAATGACTCTAACTGACACAAGATCTTCAGTTAAAATAGGAAAGAACCTCTCCGAAGAGTTTTGTACCAAAAGAGGTTTCAGGCAAGGAGACAGCATTTCGTGTGATCTTTTCAACATCCTGCTACAAAAGGTTATACGAGAGGCAAACGTCAAAAGAAGTGGCACAACCTACACCAATAGTCACATGTTACTTGCTTATGCTTATGATATAGACATCATGGGACGATCAGTAAAAGAAGTAACCGATACCTTTATGAAGACCGAATGAGAATCTGCTAAAGTGGGCCTGGCGGTAAAGGGCGAGAAAACCAAGTTGATGGTGTCGACGCGCAATGCGTCCATTGAGCTCTGGCCAACTGTTGAAGTTGGTTGCTATAATTTTGAGGTAGTAAAAAACTTGGTATACCCCGGCACCGCCGTAAACACAACAAACGACATCAGTTGTGAATTAAAAATAAGAATTGTATTGGCCAACAGATGCTACTTTGGCTTAAGTAAGCACTTTAAAAACAAAGCCACAACTCGTCAAACAAAAATAACGCTTTACAAAACGTTCTACGGACCAATCTGCGTTAACGGTGAATATGGACGTCGCATGAACCACGAGCTGTATCAGCTATACAACGACATCAGCATAGATAAACGTATCGAGAATCAGCGATTGCGTTGGCTAGGCCATATCATAAGAATGAGCGATGATGAACCCGCAGAATTGACAGGCCAAAGAATAGATGGAGCAAACAAGTGGATGAAGAGATGATAAGGCGCGTTATTCCAGAAAGCGAAGCACTAAACAGAGAGAATTGGAGATCTTTTCTTAGTTCGGTCTATGGAACAAATGTTCTGTAATTGGTCAACTAACTAAGTGGCCAACAGTTTAACTTTGCGACTTCTTTTTATTGGTTGCTAACTCATCGAATAATATCGTTAATGACAAAAATTATAAGCATTTTGAGCATCCCTTTCACGGTATAATGGACTGGCTTACCCCAGCCACGCACTTCAGGAGATATTTTCATGATCTAGAGAGAGAGGTCCAAAAGTATAAACGATGCAGCCGCCTCAATTCGTATTGGGCCCGAACTTATGCCACGATACCCAACACATGCCCGGAACGTGAATTTGGTCCTCGAGGCACGTTGCATTTGTTTAGCTGTCTATCTAAACCCACTCAACTGTCTCCTGGACGCAACTTTTCCAAGTAACAGAATTTTTGAGTTTGGATACAGAGGAACCAAAAGCTGATAAATGAAATAAAACCATATTTGCGTTTCTACAAAAACAACTAGGGCAAATAGCCAGCACTATCTGGTCATCTAGCTATTCATCCAGTACTACAATTACTTTTCATTTCGTCATGTTTTCCATCCAGTTGTATTCTTGAAAGTGTCCATGCTTGTAGTCCAGCTCGTTATTCTTCTTGTTATTTTTCTAGTTCTTTCGCCTTTCCATTCCCTTTTCATGCATTAGAAACTCGCGGTGACCAGGATTCGTCACAGAAATATATTTGACAGGAGTAGGAAAGGACTTATTTGAGTTATTTTTTTGTGTTGAAAAAGGTTATCCTGCTTTATTATGGGATTTGTGTAAAACCGACTATTACCACCATGAAGAGTTGGGATAGTCTTCGAGACGTGAAACGGTTCTCGGGTTGAGTGGACGATGATTTGTGAGTAGCAGCCACCAAGCCATCAACGGTGCTACTTGGTGGTAATTTACAATAGGATTAGGCATATTGTTCGTCTAAAGTCTTTACTGTTCATAACTCAGGAAACCCTTAAACGGCTGGCTTATTACAACTTAGGATTTGAAGCCCTAGAGTACCAGGCACGGATGCTACAAGATTACAATTTATCAACCAAGGATTTATCCATTGGAGTAACTGCCAAATGTTCGAGATCTCCGGAAATGTTCATCGTCAGTTCCTCACTCCTTAATGTTGCATCCTGACAAGGGATAATCGTATTAACGTCAGGCCTTATTCCAATTCTGATCACTGTAGAGAAACCCAATAACATTGTTGAGCCCGACCTTCATGATTTGTTATATAGCCATCGTCGATTGGCGCTACCCTCATATGCTACGAAGAGTGAGAAATATTTCAGGAAAGTAGTATTCAAAGCGAATCTGTGTTTACTTCCTGCGGGTAGCTTCTTCTTATGACACCAAACTATCAATCCATTCCATGCAGATGGGAACAACAGCCGAAACTTCAACATCACCCTACTATTGCCGTCGATAAAGTCCACTGTTATGATGACAAAGAATGTGCTGAATAATTCTGCCGTTCATTTATTGAACACCTATCTTCACAGAATAGTGCCAAGGAGCTGTTATTCAAAGATGAAAGAATTTCTACAACACATCTTCTTCACATCAACTGAAGCTGCTCGGTACAATAGGCCAGGGCTACCTGACTAGACTTCAATAGTTGTGAAAGTTGGCCCTATTTATTACTATTCTAATGCCATATAATACCGCTACCAATGAAGAATTCTACCACCCTATTTCTTTTTTTGTTCCTCCCATCCCCGAAATAGCATTTCCTCATAGTTACCTCCCAATATGGTTTCAGAAAATTTTGTATCACACGAACTGCTTTGTAGGATACGAGGGGCACTAAAAACCCTTCTGGCCTAAGCAACTTGCAGTGTCGCCAGGTTTCATTTGACTTTTTTTTGGAAAGTTTGACAGTTTTTAGCCTAGGCTTACTCAGGTCAGTTTGACATATGATGTTTACAGTGACTTGAAAAAAATACTTTGCGAAAAAAATGGAATTTACTTGTGAACATTTTCGTCCCATAATTTTTACAAATTTCGACGTGGATAATCACGGCAAGAGTGCATCGATAAATCTTTGTATGTCGATAAAGGATAATCCTATAGGTCGTAAGGGTCGTCCAAAAACGGCCGTTGTGTCAGAAAAAATTAAGCCGTGCGTGAACGAATAATCCAAGATCGCCACGTGCAATACCGTGAGTTACAGACAACTTTGGATATTTATTCCACTAACTAATATTCGATATTGCATGAATACCTGGACGCAAAAATCTATTTTGCTAGATCCAATTGCTCAAAAAAGGCTCTCGTAGATTAGTGCAAAGAAATTGTGAATAAAAACAATCGCGGTGCTTCAAACGGCATTTATAGGATCGTCACAGATGGCGAATCTGGGATCTATGCTTAGAAGCCCGAAACAAAACAGGAATCGACCGTTTGGGACTACGAAAGCAAGCCAAATCCAACAAAAGTTATTCATGGAAGAAGAACTTCGAAGCAAATGTTCGCCTGTTTCTTCGGCAAAACTGACCGTGTGGCGACTCTACGGCTTCAGAAATGTAGGACGGTTAATTTTGAGCATTACACTACAATTTTTTAGCCTGAAGTCTCCTGATAAATTCGAAAAACGAACAAGAGAAGACGAATCGTTCTGCATCATGACAATGCGAGCTTTCACACATCGATTCAAACCAGCGCCTGTTTAACCGGACAAAACGAGGAATACGCCGTACATCCCTGGGGACTGGGGATCCAGTGACTTCAAGCAAAAAGGCGTGGTCAACCATTTTCTTCACCAGAAGATGTTGTAAAAGCGTCCAAAACCCATGTTTTGGAGGTGTCCCAATCAAGCCACTGTAAACAACCCAACATATGGTCATATGTCAAACTGACCTGAGCACGCCTAAGCTAAAATCTCAAACTTTTCAACAATAATGTCAAATGACACCTGGCGACACTGCGTGTTGCCTAGGCCAGAATGTTTTTAGTACCCCTCGTATTACGACTCAGATATCGAATGGTCTAGATCAGCGGCGGTCGCCAGAACGGACCATTGTGGCAACATTTAACCTGCTCAAAGCCTTCCATATGGTCAACCATTCAATGGTGATTCCCAGACAATAATCTCGCTCTTTCAAATGATGTCACGTGTTGAGTTGCTATTTACCATAATGATAGTAGGCCAACCATTGTTGAATTCCGAAGCTGAAGGTTCAAATATCGCAAGATCAAAATTTCAATGCCTCAAGGTGGAGCCCATTTTGTTCAATCTTTAACTTGGAAAGCTCCCTAATCCACCGGAAAGTTTCTCGATTACATACGATTTCCGACGTCCAACCATCAACAATTTCTTCCGGGAGTGCAATCTTACATTATCTCCTACAAAGTCATATTTGTCACTTTTTACTTCTAAAACTTTAAATATTCATCGGAGACAGGCGTATTCCTATATTTACTAATCCCAAAATATTGGGGGTAGTCTTCAACAACCTTCTCCACTTCTCTTCACGCGCTACTTAGTACCAGAAAATGAAAGTAAGAAGTAAAGTCCTCAAAGTATTAACTAACTAACTAACTAACAAACTAACTAACTAACTAACTAACCACTAACTGTGGCAAAAAACATTGGTAGCAACATATAAAGCCATTAGCCGTTCCGTCCTTAATTATGCAGCTCTAGTCTGAACATCCCTCTTTGCGTCTGATAAGAG
The DNA here is from genome assembly GCF_047663935.1 of Musca autumnalis. Classification (NCBI taxonomy): domain Eukaryota; kingdom Metazoa; phylum Arthropoda; class Insecta; order Diptera; family Muscidae; genus Musca; species Musca autumnalis. The sequence continues at coordinate 199,635,126 of NW_027411977.1, read as the reverse complement.
AGAAATTTGCAAACATCGCAAAATAATGTGCTCCGATTTGCAACGGGTTATATGCAAATTTCGCGTGTGGATCACCTCCATGAGGAGACCAGAGTACTGTCAGTCGGGAAACATAATGTGTTGGTGACTACAAAGATCCTGCAGGTGTCATAACGGGTAACCATCGCACTGTGACGGAAGATCCAACTCCCCGACACATCCGTAAAATGTAGTATTGGGTAATCTCGTTCATTGAGTGGATCGACCTTTTTCATTCCATTCACGTAAAGCAAACAGTTTCGACGTCTTATAAACTTTTGGGCCAATACCAACTTATAATACCATCCCTACATAGTAGTGTAGGGTATAAAAATGGAAAGTGGGATGTACGCCAACCATCAATAGGCTTCTTTCTCTGTGAGACCCTCATCAACCCCCAAAATTTCGTGAGGATCCGATCACAATTCCGACCTGTAGTGCGATTGCCCAAAAAATCGAAAAGGGGATGCATTACCGACTATTTGCGATATCTCTGTTGTTTGACCACCTATAACAACCTACTTCACATCGTTGTAAGGGTGATATTTTCTACTTTCCGCAAAAGGTTTGGCTTTCGATATACCTCTTGCAGAAGAGAGATATTCGCTTTCAAATAAAACGTTGGCATTTTCTCCATTCGAACACGTCGATAAAAACAACTCCCATATCTTCGATATAAATAGGATTACCTTGTACGTGTGTTGATAAAACGAAGGTCTACTTTCAATATTAAATTGAGTAAGGCTAACTCCTAATGTACCTGTATACCATGCACAGCTTGTTCGAGGTGCCTACCATTATTTTTTATTTTATTGTAAATTGTTTGTCTTCAATAATTTTCCAGTTTCTTTTTCGGTTTGCTTTTTTATTCCCCTTACCAACTCCATGTTGCTCTGACTGTTGATGTGGTAAATATGGTTGAGTTGTTTGTGCCATCCCTAACCAGGAAGAATGTGTAAGGTGCTGTTGGTAGCTGAATGTTGTTGACAACGAAAATGATGTTGTTCATCATGGTGACGATGCCTCGGTTTTTTCCCTCTTGTTGCTACAGCCGCATTTCATATTTCAGGTTTCACAGCGTGAAATTTGTTTCATCATTTGTAAGATTTTTATTTTGTTATTTGTTTGTTTATTTGTACGATTCTTGGTTTTTTGTGTTTTTTATTAGTTTTCCTGGCTTTGTAGAGAAAGTTCGTTGGCAAAAAAAATCGCTTGTATAGTTGTTATGACTACCAAAGATATGGGAAGAGATCCTGGGCGTGTGTTTTTGTTTGTGGCATGGATGGCTAACTAACCTTCAAAGATGAAAAACAATCTGTGTACGAGATATAGCAACACTATTGGGTCTTCTGTAAACCGCCACCACCACTATTACCAATACAACAACATTTTTTCTGAGCCGCAAAACGCCAGTGTCAGAACCAGTTGAAAAATAAAAGAGCATATTGCCGGAAAACATTTTTATTTTTTGATTAACTTTTAGTTTGTGAAAGAATAGAACAAGGTTTTAAGGTTTCCCGTTTATCATAATGATGGAGAGTTTCTGTGGCATCCCTAAAACAGTTAATTGTATGTTTTATTTGGAGTTTACGTACACAAAATTTTAATTGATTAAGGCAATGTAATGCCAAATGCGAAAGCGACGAAATAGTTCTCATAAGTGTTCTCTGATATAAATTATAGAAAAACAAGTAAAAACTGCGTTAAGTTCGGCCGGGCCAAAATTGTTGTACCCTCCACCACGAGTTGTGTTGAAATAAAATGGAACAATTAGTTTCCTTTAGTTTATGAAGAAGACTAAATACCAAATTTCAGCAATTTCAAAATACCGAAATTCGGGGGTTACCGTTCTATGGGGGCTATATCAAAACTTCTATACCGACAAATTTCTGGCGGAAACATTGAACATTTGTATGGGTGGTAACACAAGGATTGGACCGATAGGGCCCAAATTTGAACATAAATTAAGCTTGGACAAAACATTTCGAGATCAAACATTTGGACCAAATCGGTTGCTACGTTTGTGAGATATTGCGTTTATCATTTTAGCAAATATTTTCGAACTTTTGTGGAATAGGTACCGGAAGCAGTAGACCTATAAGCACTACCTTCGAATTTCATCTAATATTCGAAGAAATATTACGATATGCAAAGTGTGGACGAACGCAGTATTCGGTTCGGGCTCTACAGCCACTACATATGCTCTTTTCTCAAGAAGTAGGGACTGGCTCCTGAAAAAAACGTTTACTGTCGTAATTGAGGCAGAGAAAACAAGATGCTTCAACTGAAATCAAAGTAATTCGAGAGCAGGTCTTAAAGTGAATTTATACAAAATTTTGTGTGGGAGGTATCCGAAGGAGTGAACAAAACAAATATAGTCCACATTCGAACCTGATCTATATTTGGTAAATATATTTGGATGTGTAAAGTATGGACCAAATCGGTCACTCCCATCCAGATTTATCGTTCGCACAATTTTTCCGAACATTGCGAACCTGTAGGTTACAACGTTGCGATGCGTACAACGGAGGAATACGACTTGCCTTTCGAATACCCCAGTCCGTCCAGTATAGACCTACCTCGCTTGTGCTTGGCTCTAGTGACAGATACATCGATTGTATATGAGTATCAGTAAAGTGTGATAAAGCTGAGATAAAGTTGTTTAATGTGTACGTATTGCGGATGAATTGCGTTGCCTTGCATTATAAGCCTGATATTAGTTCGCTTTTAGAGGGTAGCAACCATTCGGTGCTAAGGGATTTTAGTGCCCATCATGAACATTGGTATTCCGTCCTAGGTAATGACTAGAGGGCCGAGCAAATTGGAGTTTCTGTTTACGTTTTGTATGGTGAATGAAGACACTGCTACGAGGATAATAGGTTATTGCCCCAGCTTGCCAGATATCATCATTGTGGCACCAGGTCTGATAAATGACGTATCTTGGCAACCCGTCGATCCCTTGGCTCAGACCAACTTCCTATCATGGTCTCCGTAAATAGACCACCTGACTGAATAACCTCTGAACGCCGTGCTTTTCGGAACCATGGGAAAGCTGATTGGCCAGGGTTTAGAGAATTTACCAATCACCGCTTCAGAGGGCTGCCCATTCCCTCAGATCCTCGGGTAGCTGAGAGAACTTTCAGAGACATCATCACTGCAGCAGACCAAATTAAGCAGCAGAGGCGACGGGACTAGCAAATAAGCATGATGAGCTTCGTCGTACGAACCCAGAAGACCAAAGAGTTAGAGAACTTACTTTTGAAGTCAACAAGGTAGTAGGCGATCATATGCGGAAAAAGGTGGCAAGACCACATAAAACAATGCAACATTGGTACAGGATTAAGTAAATTGCGGGCAAGGGTTAAAGCGTTCTCGAATCCGGGAAAGAATTATGAGAGAACGTCTGGTACTTTAAACCGCGTCACAGTACAAAGAGTTGCGGGTGTTATTTTAATGGACATTTTATAGAGCACCCCGATAGTGATAGAGCGAAGAGGAGTGTGCTATGCCGTATAAAAAGATCCCTCCCAACCGCAGAGACACCACCAAAACTTACGATGGTCGTTGTTGCAGATGTCATCCGAAACGCGAAATCATCTAAAGAATTCGGCCAACACGGAATGTCAACGGTAATGCTTAAGTAACTGGACGAACCCGGACCCGAGCATCAAACATGTGTCCTAAACCTTTCGTTAGCCACCATTAATGTACCAGAAGCCTGGAATGGTCCCGCTACTGAAGCCTGCCAAAGATGCCAGCAGCATTGAATTGTACAGGCCGATCTCACACCTTCCGCCTGTATCAAACATCCTAGTGGCACTACTCTCCACCACGATGAGAAGCTGTTTTCCAGTGGCCCGACATCAACATAGATTTCGGAAAATGCATAGTACTACAACAACATTACACGCAACCCAGCAAAAATTCGGATCCGGTAGTCATTATGTAACCCATTACAAAGTAATGTAAAAAAATAACTACTTAAATTACTCCTTACTAAGTTATGAGTACGGTGCCACAGAGCTAATGTGTCCGACTAAAAATCAGAGTGTTGTTTGTTCAACACTCAACACTCGCCGGCCGGGTACTTTTTGTTAAAAAAAAAATGAACACTTGGTGGCGTACATGTCAACGTTGAAACAACCCTTAATTTTCGTGTGCGTGGCCTGGTATGTTGTGTCTTCGGCTACAAAGCAGATGTTCGTGTGTTCAAATCCAGTAAGGGGCGGAATAAAATAAAAATATGAAGTGAGTTGAAATTGAAAACAAACACCACCTAAACTGTTCTAAAAGTAAAAAAAATATTTTTTTATCATAAAGCTAACTTCCAGTGGCCGTAAAATAACTAGTTATTCTAGTGGTCACTGAATAACTAGTAATTCAGTGCGACATACCCTTGTTAAAACAATGGGTTAGTAGAGAGATTTGTAAGTAGTAACGGCTGCCAAAATTCCCTTACAAAACCCATTATTTTGGGAGGATTTTTTTGCTGGGCATATCCGCACATATCAGTAGAGGACTATACCAGAACAGACCGTGCGAACGAATAGTCATGTTAGCACTTGAACTATCGAAGGCCTTTGATACCGTTAACCATGCCAAGCTGTTCGAGAATATAGAGAAAACCACTCTCCAGCCGCAATTGAAACGTTGGCTAATCAACTATGAGTACGGACACCTGTCGTTTGTGGAATTCAGAAACAAGAAACACAAAACAGGAAGTTCCCTAAGGCGGGTTGATATCTCCGCGAATATTTTTCATCTACCTTTCTGAAATTCCACACCCTCCAGACGGTATAGAGATTGTTATATAAGCGGATTGTACGCTCTTGGTGTCGAGTCCTGCCGTCGACAGGTTAAATGTCTACATAGGTGAACTAGTGCAGTTCTTACATCAGAGAAATATGAAAATATCCGCCGCTAAATCGACTGCCATACTTTTCACCTCTGAACATAGTGGCCGATGGTGTACTGATTCCGTCCACTAACTACCCCAACATGTTGGGTGCAACGTTCGATAGCGCGTTTAAGTCGTCCGCGCAGGTAAAAGCTATTTGCGATAAGATTAGAAGTAAGAACAAAGACCTCAAGTCGCTGGCTGGCAGCACTTGGGCTGCTGACAAAGAAACATTGTTGACCTCTTAAAAACCAATAGACCAGTCTTTGGTAAGCCATGCGGCGCCAGCGTGGCATGCAAATGTTAGCGCTACGGAGTGGAAGAATATTCAAACCTACCATAATGCCGCCCTGAGGACTACAACAGGGTGTGCCTACTTATGACACCAGTGGACCATCCACATGAGGAGACAAAGGTTTTACCCGTGTTTCCTATCAGGCAGTCTTGTATAGCATTCACAGTGATGCAGTCGCGCAGGCAATACAGAGATACACTGTGCAGAAGAACGCCAGCTGCCAAAGCAAACACGAGTGGTTTTAGCCCAGTTAAGATCCGCACAATTCGTATTGGGCGAGAACTAATGTCACGACACCCAACTAGGGTTTTGGGTAGGGAAATCCCGCACCGGGAATTCCCGGGAATTCTCGGTTTTTTGGTTACGGGATTTTCCCGGGAAATCGGGAAATATCTTTTTACATTTATCACTTACACAATATTTGGAAACAACTTTAATCTACAAAAGTGTTTTCAGGGAAAAAGTTATAAGAGCCGCACCAAAGTGCGAAAGAATATTTTATATTTTAAAGTCCCATTTTATACCCTCAGCCGTTGGGCAAAAGAGGGTCCGGCTTGCTGGCTGGTGCGCACGATAACTTTCGAACGAAGTCATCTATCAGGTCAAAAATTTGACATTCTAATTTTTTTTTTCAAACTTAGTTTTAAGTTCGAAGTTGGACCATATCGGTGGTCCACTACTTCCGGTACCTTCCCCACAAAAATTCAATAAATTTCGCTGAAATGGTGCGCACGATAACTCTTAAAGGGAATAACCTAGCCGGTCATAATTTTGCGTATGGTAATATTAGTTCCAGGCATAGAACGGGTTCCACACAAAATTCCGAAAAAGTGAAGTTTAGGAGCTCTTTTCGGGTCGATTTGAAATTTTTTCAGCAATTTGTCTTTACGGCCCTCTTTACGACAATACGAATTTTGTCGGGAGCAAGTCCATACTTCCTGAGATAATGTCTTAAAAGCTCCAAGACAGGAAGTTTCTGATTGGTCCAAACTTTGCATATCGTATTATTTCATCTAGTCATGTATCAGGTTGGAATATGGACTATATCGGTCCAGCCCTTCAGATACCTCCAACACAAAATTTAGGAAAAGTGCAGTTTAGCAGTTCATCTGGAATCGAAATTCTTTCCAAAAAGTTATACTTTTGTTGGGAGGGCATTCCACGCTTATTGAGGTAAAGGCACAAAATCTCAAAGAAAGCCTGCCGATAATAACTATATCGGGTAGTACGTAAGATAGCCGTCGAAGGGAGAAATCTCCCACACTCTCTCTTTTAAATGTTTGGCAACATGTTTTCTGTGCGACCCTAGTTAAAACGGTACAAATTTTTTCGGGGCAAATCCATACTTCCTAAGAAATTGGTTCAAAAACTCAAAAAGTCCCTAGAAACGTCAGAAGTATTGTGTTTGATTGTTTTCTTTAGGTATATCTCAGTCGGCACAGTTGACTGATACTTTCTTACTTGTTTGAGCCAAATCACTTTGCATAGAGCGATTTCATTAGCTTTGAATAATGGAAATGGCCAGTGTGGGCGAAAACGTGTCATCCATTTTTGAGTCCGCAACTCTTTGAAAATATTGTATTTCATATAAGATACTATGAGAAGATAAAGAAATCACGGAAATATTGATCCACTCTCGTATTTTAAAATTTCCCGGGAAATCCCGGATTCCCGAGAAAGGTGATTTTTTGATTCCCGTTTCCCGGGAATGATAAAAACCGGGAAAACCCAAAACCCTACACCCAACACACTGCATTTGTTTAGCTGTTCAGCTAATCCCATTCACCTGTCTTCTGATTCATTATGGACGCAACCAGTCCAAGTTATAGCATTTTTGAGTCTGGATACATAGGAACCAGAACCTGATAACGGAATCGAACATGTTTGCCTTGCTACAGCGACAACTTTTATTCCATTTTAGTTAAGAATAATTTTTTTTTTTTGTTGTGGGTATAAAAAGTTCAGCCCCGCCGAACTTAATATTTTTTACTTGTTTTTTTCTAGTTATAGGCTGTGGCTATTTACCCCTCGGGAAATTCAACTGACGTTTTCATACCCACCACTATAATACGGAGGGTATATAAAGTTTCTTTTTTGATTGTAACACATCGAGCTAATCATTTCTTAGAGGATCTAGCCATTACCCTCTGTCCGTCTGTTGTAATCACTCTTGCGTCTACAATAATTGAGATAGAACGATACAATTTTGCAATCAAGTGTCTTTTTTCCAAAGGCAGGTCAAGTGCGAAAGTGGTCTACATATACATATATAGGCACACGTTTTAGTGTAACGGTACGACCCGATTTATTTTGACAATTTTAGTTACATTTTTTTTACCGATTTAGCTGAAATTTGAGGTTCCCAAAGCAAAGAAATTTCTCCACTAGTAATAGTCACGATAGGCCCACGTTTTGGTATAGCCTCCTGATTGACCGAACTAGCTGTTATTTGACACTTGAGGTTTTCAGTGGTGACGAAACTTCTCCACCGAAAACCGTTAACATAGGTCCATGTTTTGGTATAGCTCCATAACGGGCCTCATATAACGGTGCCCCCGATTTTGGGTATTTTTATGATTTTAGCAACAATTTTTAACCGAACTAGCTGTAATTTGACACTTGAACGTGGTAACGAAACTTCTCTACGAGAAAGAACAAAGCCAAATCTTTTCCACTAATATACAAGTTGTTTTAAAATATTAAAATAACAACAATGAGATTAAGCCAGACTATTTTGAAACAAGTGAGCAAAGGCTATAGTCGGGACGGGGCCGACCATGTGTTACCCTACACCACTAACCCTGTGCATAAGCTTTTCACTGGTAAACATTTCTTTTAGGGAATATAATCCGAATACCATCAAACATAATATGCCTCTTTCTCTCCGGACCCCCATAAGCAACCAAAATGTCATGACCATCCGATCAAAATTGCGACCTGTAGCGTGATTGCATAAAATGGAAGAATTGGATGCATTGTGGTATCTCCCTTATTTGACCACCTTCGCCAACCTACTTTACACCAATTTAAAGGTAATATTGTCTTCTTCTATTGACAGACTTTGTCGTTGGAAACCCCTACTAGAATCCGATATATTCACAAAGAATAAAAGTTTAATTTGTCTCCACATGAGTTTTTTCCCATTCCGACCCCTAAATATTATCCGACTATCACTACAATGAATAGGCTTCTTCCCCTGTGGGGCCCGCATCTACCCCCAAAATCTAGTGACTATCCGATCAAAATTCCAACCGGTACACAGTGAGTGGATCCACTGTATGTATGTATGTATGGAGAAAGTGGCCAAAAATACTTAGAGTGTAAAAATCAAGTCAATGCGCCGGTTACAGCTTTGTGCTGCTGCGAAGGGTATTTTAAGAAACCATGAGCGTAACATTCTCCCCCCTTTCCCCCCTGGAGGGGGTATACGGTAAGAATTGTTTTATGCTGTTAATACAAAATGACATGAACAAAGGTCCCGATTATCTTATGATGCAAAAATAGGCTTGGGGAAACAAAACAATATCCAAAACAACATAAAATCCAACCAATTTAGCGGATTAAAAAAATCAAAATTTTTGTCTGAAAATTGGTAAATTTTTAATATAGATCTTATAGCGTTCTCCTGGGAGGCACCTACTGCCAACGTAAGACAAATTTGAAAGAAGATTTCTTCATCTTGCCACTGATGCCAATTATGTTAATGTACGTGGTCAGATAACAGAGTTATAGCCTAATATATCTATAGAAACCCTATTCTAGAGCAGCTTTAGTCAGCGACCCACCATTTATAGTCTGGCACTAGATGGCAGCTGATTTTAATACTGAATAATCTTAAACCCATGACCTACTTTGGAAAATTATTCCCGAGGTGGGCACTGGTGGGCATCATGACTAAAACATTAGGTCAAATTTAAGTATATGATCGAATTGGCAAAACCAAATCCACTAACAAAATATGCAGCTAACTAGAATTCCACAAAACGCTAACACACTATTTTTTAATGAAAATTAAGCTATTACCTCCTCCTTCAGAATCCACTATAATATATTGCTATACGTATTAGTTTCGCGATATTTTGAATATATTTACTTGCTCTTAAAATATAGGTTGTACTCACAACAAAAAATATTAGTCAAATGTTCTGACTTTTGAAGCTATTCTTAAGAAGATCGCGTTCGAATTAAACAAAAACTAATATATTTTTAAAATGGTCCATGTCATAGCTGTCAGAGTTGCCAGATGTTGTACCAAAATTTTGACATTAATTTTTTTATTTTTGGCCAATGGGTGGATCCACTGTGCGGTAGCATGATTACAAAATATGAAAAAAAATGGATATATTACTGACTTTTGCAATATCTCGGTTGTTTGCTGACTTACGCCAACATACTTTGCATCAATATAAAGGAGATCTTTTCTTCTACCATTGCCGGGTTTTCTTTTTGGAATGCTCCTACCAGAAGCGGAGATATTCGCATAAGAAAAAAACGTTGACTTTTCTCCACATAAGCTTTTTGCTTATTCCGACTTCTGAATATTATCCGACCATCACCAAACTTAATAGGCTTCTTCCTCTGTGGGACTCGCATCAACTCCCAAAAAATTCGTGACGATCCGATCAAAATTGCATGATTACAAGGAAATCGGAAAATGGGATGCATTACCGACTATTGCGATATCTCTGTTGTTTGACCACCTACGACAGCCTTTTGATATACCTCTTAAAGAAACAGAGCTATTGGCTTTGGAATAAAACGTTGACCTTTTCTCCAAATACATTGTTGCCCATTTCGACCCCTGAATACTATCCGACCATCATCAAAATCAATAGGCTTCTTCCTCTGTGGGACCCCCATTAACTCCCAAAATTTCGTGACGATCCGATCAAAATTGCGACCTGTAGCGCGATTTTGAAAATAATTGAAAAATTGGATGTATTACCGGTCACAATAATTGTCCACATGGGTCCATTTTTTGGTGTATTCACTATATAAAGGTACCAACAGATAATTTTTTTTATCAGAGTTAGGCATTTAGGATGGCTTTATATATTTTATTAATTAACTACATTTTCTACAGGACAACAAATATTTGTTTTTATTAATCAACAGACACGTGACTCTAAAATTACTTACTAATTTCTAAAGAAAATAATTTAGTTGTTGTGTATTTATTTCAGCTAAAGTCCATACTTGCTTGCTTCAAAATTTGAAGAAACAAAATGTTTAACAGTGCGTATTGAAATTGATTACTACGAGCGGAGGCAGAGAAGACTATAGTTTCGGAAGCAGCCAAACTTCCTCATCAGTTCTCTTAACCGCTGACTCTGTATCAATAAACAGGTCAATAAGAGTGACCAGAAAATTAAACAGAACGAGAAATTTTCTGTATCCTCCTAAATCTGTTGACCGCACAATTGAGTCAGAATAATCAAAATCATATACCCACTACTGTTTTTATGCTGTCTTTGCATCGCAAAGAAGACAAGCATAAGTAGTGTTGTTTGCAGTAAGCAGAGATCACAACAAAATGTTGTTTTTACTTTATGCGTAGTCAACAAGTAAGGCCGTGCTGATTGCCTGTTATTGTTGTTGGCTTTGTATTGTTGGACTGCAAAATAATACTTGTTGTGTATTTATTTCAGCTAAAGTCCATACTTTGTTGCTTCAAAATTTAAAGAAACAAAATGTTTAACAGTGGGTATTGAAATTGATTACTACGAGCGGAGGCAGAGAAGACTATAGTTTCGGAAGCAGCCAAACTTCCTCATCAGTTCTCTTAACCGCTGACTCTGTATCAATAAACAGGTCAATAAGAGTGACCAGAAAATTAAACAGAACGAGAAATTTTCTGCATCCTCCTAAATCTGTTGACCGCACAATTGAGTCAGAATAATCAAAATCATATACCCACTACTGTTTTTATGCTGTCTTTGCATCGCAAAGACGACAAGCATAAGTAGTGTTGTTTGCAGTAAGCAGAGATCACTCTTATTGACATGTTTATTGATACAGAGTCAGCGGTTAAGAGAACTGATGAGGAAGTTTGGCTGCTTCCGAAACTATAGTCTTCTCTGCCTCCGCTCGTAGTAATCAATTTCAATACCCACTGTTAAACATTTTGTTTCCTCAAATTTTGAAGCAACAAAGTATGGACTTTAGCTGAAATAAATACACAACAAGTATTATTTTGCAGTCAAACAATACAAAGCCAACAACGAAAATAATTTAGGTTAAAGAAAAGAAGACAGAAGTCTGAGTCTAATCACGATCTCGGTGCTTTTTATCACTTTTGGACTCTATTTTTTGTTGTTTTCATAATATACTTCTCTTTAACATCTCAGTTATAGACCAATTTATTACTATTTTAAATCATATCAACCCTACGTCAAATACGAGTATAACACACTTCTTCTCAGATTTAGATAGACCAGTGAAACGAATAGAGGAACTCGTGCTATCCTACTAAATTCCAAAAGTATTGACAATATCTGATTTCCATACAAACAAAAAATGTTCACTTCCCCAGTATAATCACTCTAGATTCCCTTCTCTTCGACCACCAGTAGTAAATCCATTCTCCTATAAAAGCCATAATACTTATAATTATACCCACAATCCACGGTACAATAAGGCCGGCGAAATTTTTCATATCCAATTTAACGGGCCCAGTATCGTCCTGGGTATACATTGATGCCTGCACCTGATTTTGTTCATTGGCATTCATATAGTCGGCGGTAATTTTCCATTCCCAATATTGCGACAGGCCCGATGAATGCCAGGCCAATATTAAATCGTTGTATTTTGGCAAATGGGCCCACATACGAGGTACCATGGCCACAGTAAATTGATAATAGATATCGTCAATCATAAGTTTGAGGCGAGCCAAGGCTTCGGGAGTAATAAAATCACCATTACCAAAATGACCAAATGCCATGCGTTCCAAGACAAAGCCCATGTTTTCAGTTTTAGCTTTACGTTTCATTTCATCCATGCTATTGACACGGTAGTTGGCCAAAAGGCGGCGAAAAACAGGCTAAAAGAGACGTTGTTTTTCAGTTTTATTTGCCAAATTAAAAATTGTTTCCAATTCTTACATCTGTTTCCTCATGTTCTTTATCCGTTATGGAGACAATCCAATCATATGAAGTGGCTGTCCATGTTATATTATGGCGATATAAGCGTTCCACAGAATCGGCTACCTCCTCTAACCTGTAATAAAACAAAATAAGTGAAGAAAACAAAACTTATGCCTACTTACTCTGGTAATGTCAATATTGCCGACAAACCACCCGCATAAATACTCGTCACAATAATATCAATCATATAGCATGCAAACAATATGGTCCTGACGGTATGTGAATTTACCACATAATCCGAACCTTGCGAGATAAACAATTTCAATGTGGTTATATAGGCAAATTGTATGCTTGACCATATTGAGGGATTTTCTTGTTGTTCCACCACTCTCTCTTCAAAATATCTGGCCAAAAATAATGCCGCACATTCCCAACACAAGCAGCAGAATACACCTAACCACAGCGTCAATTGAAATGGGGAAATTGGTAGATTCCAACTGGTAATGCGAGTGGGGGCTGGTACCAGACACGTTACACCGGATCTTCCCAAAAATATTGTTTGATCTATGGACTTATAGGCCAGGTCCCTGAATTGCAAGGGTTAAATTTATTCATCAAGATATTGGTGGAAAGTTTTCTAAGGCTCACTTACCACAAATACATTGCTCCCATGCCGATGTGGGTTTTGCCATCAATTATCATACCCATTAAACCATTGGCTGTGTAATTAGGGAATACCATACCCCACTCTTCTTTTTCAGCTGAAAAAAAAAATTGAATATTTTTTTTTACATAATGTCTTTGGCTTCCCTCCCCATCCATCATCTTACATGTATCCACCTGAACACTACAATTGTAAATCTCACAAAATGTATGAACAACACGCATTTCTGTACCATCAACATGGGCCAGGTGACGTGGATTATCTCCAGCACGATCGTAATATTCAGGCAAGCGTTGAAAGTCCACCACCATAAATGGACGATAATCAAATGCACCAACAATTACTTCTCGGCCTTGTAAATTTTGTAATTTGTTTCGTGGAAATAAATCAATATTGGGTACAAATTTTCCTGTAATAGCATCAAATTGACTAATTTCGATTAATTCATGTGGTGTTTCAAAGAAGGAACCAACAAATTTATTGGTTTTTATAGAGAACCGTGACGAATTTGTATATTCCCCTTCAATAACTAAAATGTTGGCGGCATCTAAAATTTAAAGTATAATTAAAAATATTAACAAATAAGATAATCAATAAATCTACTTTTAAATAACAAATCCTGTGAATAATCTCCCTGCTGATTCTCCTTCGTATAGGCGAAGAGAAATTTTGCCTCTGTTGACCGCCAAATGGAATAAACACTGGCCTTACGATACGTCTCAGCAAATCTGGGAATGTCATCTTGAAATGCCACAAAGCCCTGGAACGGAAAATAAAGTGAGAAGTTATACATATATAGGGTATTCATTGTACGAAGTCCATATCCAAGAAGCATTCAGATTTTTAAGGGTTTATTATTATTATTATTTACAGTGTCTCAGGAGCACTGCTCAACATGGGTGACGGCCTTAATGAACACTCGCACCCAATATGAATCCTGAGAGCGTCTGAATAGAAGCGAGTTGACCTATACCGACAAAATTCTGGGGGAAAGTTTTATAATTCCAACGAAGATTAAATACCAAATTCGGTGTGATAATGAAGCTAAAACGTTCAAAAACCGAAAATCGGGTGCTACCGTTCTATGGGGGCTATATCAAAACGTGGACCCATATAACCCATTTGCAATACAAAACATCCTAGGAGTAATAGAAACTTCTACAGCAAATTACAAAGCTTTATCTTAAAAATTGCGAGCTGTATCTTGATTTCAACAGAGGGACGGACAGACGGACATGGCTATATTGACTTAGAATTTTACCCTGATCAAGAACATATAAAAAAAAATATTTTAAAAAATCCGCAACATTTCCAACAATAATACTCATTACAAAACTAATCCATAAATAACAACGGCATGTCGCGCGATATAAGTTGTTATTTAAACAAGTAAAAAGTCGTTAAGTTCGGCCGGGCCGAACTTTTTATACCCTCCGCCATAAAATAGTTTTAATTAAAATGGAATAATTAGGGTCCTTTCACAATTTTAGGTGGAACAACTTTTCGACAATGGATAGACTCCTACTGCCTCAAACTATTGCTTAAATTACACTCTGAACATAAATGTTGGGGCAGAGATAATTCATTTTGGAGATGAAAGCCTTTGGTGTGTTTATATTAAAAACCCCGAAGAACAGATGCGCCGTGAGTCGAACTTCCGCATTATCTGTCCTTCGGATCTGTCCTTCGGGGTTCATAATATACTCACCAAGGCCTTTCTTCTCTAAAAGGGATTTTCCGTGCCCCAGACTTTCACCGGCATTTTTTTGCACAGTGTTATCTAATCTAATCTAATCTAAAAAAAATGTGTTCAGGTAGGTGAAAGGTACCATTTACGGGGCTATATCAAAGAGTCAACCTATCTTTAAATTTTTTTGGCGGAAAAGTTTTATAGCTGCAGGGAACTTCAAGAGTCAAATTGAGGGTAGTTTCATCAAAACAATGTAGACCCTCAAAAATGGACCCATATTGACGAATTTTAGCGAAGAAATTTCGTGACCACAGTTATATGGGGGGATATACCAAAACATGGACATATGTATATTGACGATTATTTTTGAATAGACAAAATTGTAGCTAAAATTCTCAAAATACCGATCATTACATCTAGTTCGGTTAAAAATTGCAGATAAAATTCTCAAAATACCGAAAATCGGGAGATACCGTTATATGGGGGCTATACCAAAACATGGACCTATGTTGACGATGTTTCGTTGGAGATGTTTTATGACCACTGAGAACTTCAAATATCAAATTACAGCTATTTCGGTTAAAAACTGTAGCTAAAATTCTCAAAATACCGAAAATCGGGAGGTACCATTATATGGGGGCTATACCAAAACATGGACCTATGTTGACGATGTTTGGTGGAGATGTTTCATGAGCACTGAGAACCTCAAATTGCAAATTACAGCTAGTTCGGTTAAAAATTGCAGCTAAAATTCTCACAATACCGAAAATCGGGAGGTACCGTTATATGGGGGCTATACCAAAACATGGACCTAAGTTGACGATGTTTCGTGGAGATGTTTCATGACCACTGAGAACCTCAAATGTCAAATTACAGCTAGTTCGGTTAAAAATTGTAACTAGAATGCTCAAAATATCGAAAATCGGCAGGTACGGTTTTAAGGGGGCCATACCAAAACATGGTCCTATGTTGACGATGTTGCGTGGAGATGTTTCGTGACCATTGAGAACGTCAAGTGTCAAATTGCAGGTAGTTCGGTTAAAAATTGTGGCTAAAATTCTCAAAATGCGAAAATCGGGAGGAACCGTTATATGGGGAGTATACCAAAACATGGACCTATGTTGACGATGTTTCGTGGAGACGTTTCATGACCAATGAGAACCTCAAATGTCAAATTACAGCTAGTTCGGTTAAAAATTGTAGCTAAAATTCTCAAAATACCGAAAATCGGGAGGTACTGTTATATGGGGACTGTACCAAAACATGGACCTATGCCCATATCCTTTGGTATATAATTTTGTTGATCACTAGGAACCCTAAGTGCCAAATTATAGCTAATTCGGTCTTGCAAATGTGGCGAAGAACGTCAAAATACCTCAAATCCGGAGGTACCGTTATATGGGGGCTATACCAAAGAGTGGACCGATATAGCCCATCTTCGAACTTGACCTGCGTATGGAAAAAAGACCCTCGGTTGCAAAATTTCAGCACTCTATTTCAATTATTGCGGACGCTAGAGTGATTACAACAGACGGACAGACAGACGGACAGACGGACATGGCTAGATCGTCTTAGAATTTTATTTTATTTATTAATAACGGCATGTCGCGCGATATAAGTTGTTATTTAAAAAATATATATTTAAAGAAATGCCACGACATGGAAAATTTTTTAAATTGCAATTCTTCAACATGAGTCTTATTGTCAGCCATGTCGTGAGGAAGAAAAGACAACGCAGCGGAAAGATATATTTTGCAATCAATTGGAATGACGTCTGAGAGATGCCATAATGGAACGATGTTACCTAGTTAAGTCAAAAGAAACTAAATGAAAAATGCTGTGAGATGGCAGTACCCGATACGATATACATTTTCGAAACTGTATATGGTAAAAAACAAAAATGTTTTACAATCGATGAATCCGAGTTTCACCCTTTTAGAATTCGCGAACTGTTAACATATTCTATATAGTATGATTGAAATTGCAATAGAACAAGTAAAAAAGTGTCAGTCGGATATATACCCTCAGCCAATGTGAAGTGAAACTTGCACCTACGGACAGATCGAATGTATTTAAGGTCTCTTCAGAATTGTGTTGCCCTTTTTGGACATTTGAACTTGCCGACAAAAATCTGGTTTAGGAATTAACTGCACTAAGACACAAATGTTGAACCTTTATTGGGGAGGTACCCTTAGGGAGGACCCATATGGGCCATTTTAGAAGTTAAACTAAATTTTGACAAAATATTAGGAGATCCAAAGTTTGGACCAAATTGGTTGCCCCATTCAAGTGATATCGTCCTAGCATTTTAGTGACATTTTTTAAATATTGGGGAGAAGTACCGGAAGTTGTAGACCGAGTTGCCCCATGAAACTAAGTTTGGATATAATATGACGAAGACAAATGTTGGACCAAATCGGTTGAACAGTTCGAGAATTATCGTGCTCTCCGACAGCCACATATGGTGACATAGGGATTTTTTACATCTTTAGGGCTGTTTTCCTCAGAAATACGGACTTGCCCCTGAAAAAACTTTTACCGTCGTAATGGATGTAGCGAATGCAAATCGCTTCAACAAAAATCAAAGTGATTCGAGAGCAGGTCTTAAAGTGAACTTATCCGAAATTGTGTGTGAGAGGAAGGAGTAGACAAATTAGTCAATATTCGAACCTGATCTATATCTGGTAGATATATTAGGATGTGCAAAGTATGGATTAAATCGGTCACTCCCTTCAAAAGTTATCGAGCGCACAATTTGTCCGAAGGAGTGTACCGATATGGCTTATCTTCAAATTTAAACTATGTTTGGAAAAAAAAAATTAGGAACGCCAAATTTTGGACTGAATCGGCAGATCCGTTCGAGAGTTATCTTGCGCTCCATCCACTACACACGGTGTTATACGGGCTTTTTGCATCTTTCAGGCTATTTTCTCAGGAAGTATGGACTTGCCCCTGATGAAACTTGTAGCGTCGTATGGGGGGCAATGAATACAAGTTGTTGCAACAAAAATCAAAGCAATTCGAGAGCAGGTCCTAATCTGAAATTATCCGAAATTTTGTGTGGGAGGTACCCGAAGGAGTGAACCGATTGAGTCCATTTTGTAACCACATCTAAGTTTAGTAGAAATTTCATGATGTGCAAAGTATGGATCAAATCGGTTGCTTCCTTCAAGAGTTATCGAGCGCACAAATTTACCGAACATTTTCGAACTTTTGTGGGGGAGGTACCGGAAGAAGTGGACCGATATAGCCCATCTTCGAACTTAAACTAAGTTTGGACAAAATATTACGAAAGCCAGATTCTGGATCGAATCCAGCCAGACAGACAGACGGACGGACATTGCTCAATCGACTCCAAATTGTCTGAAACACATTTGGTCCAAACATACCTGGGGTCCAAAACCATCATTTCGATGAGACACATTTTGCCCGTATGAAAGTGTATATAGCATAAATGCTGATGGCATAAAAATGCAAAATTATTAATTCAAATATTTCAAACCGAGTATAAAAATGCCTTAAACCGTTAAGTACCATTAAATGGGGGCTATTCCACCTAGGACCACAATTTTTGGTGAAGAAGTATTTTTGACCATTTTGAACCCTAAATACCAAATTTCGCCTTACACAGCCATGTCTGTGTTTTCATCTCTCTGTCTATTGCCAGAGTTATTTAGAGTACATATAACGTTACCTACCGATTTTCGGTAATTTGAGAACTTTAGCTACAACTTGTAACCGAACTAATGTAAGTTGACATTTGATGTTGTTAGAGGTCACATAACTTCTCCGCCCAAAATTTTCAACATAGGTACACTTTTTTGTACAGCCTCCATATAACGATACCTCCAGATATTTTCAGGGTTTTACTTCCCAGCAAAATGTTCGATGCCAAGGATGCCATTCAATCATGGGTGCAAGTGATCTGGCATGTCATCTTTTTAGCATCTTCATCGATGAATTTTATATGAGCGTGGACCCCAAAAGATGCTATTAATTTTTGGATCCAAAGCATGTCATTTACACCAATGCTTTAACATATCATTTTCACCAATGCTTTGGCATGTAATTTCCACCAATGATTTGGCATGCCATTTTCACCAAAACTTTGCAATGACATTATAATTACGACAGGAGTTTTAACAACGTTGGTTGTGATTTCGATTCGTCGACAACATCAAGCCTATTGTAAATAATTAATCTTATATATTTAGAAAATGTGTATAAATAAAAACACAAAATTCATCTCTATTGAATCAATGGAATGAGTTCAAATGCTGATGAAAAGATCGGATCTTTCACGGCTTCCTTTGCATGGGTTCAAATGCTGATGAAAAGATCCGATCTTTCGCGACTTCCTTTGCATTGGTTCAAATGCTATTGAAAAGGTCGGATCTTTCACGACATAGTTTGAACCAATGCAAAAGATGTCATGAAATCACTTCATCACATGGAACCCCTTCCTTCAAATTTTGCTGGGTTACATTTGTTGACTGAACTACCCGTAATTTGACATTTGATGTTCCTGCAGTCACGAAACTTAGCTACAACTTGCAGCATAAGACTTCTCCGCCAAAAATTGTGGACATAGGTCCACATTTAGTTACCGCATATAACCGTTTCGGCTGATTTCAGGTATTTTGAAGTTTTAATCTGCATATTCGGCCCAAATTTGTTATAATTGGTAATTAGGATTTCCAGCCGTCAGAAAACTTCCTAATTACAGACAGCACCCCCGATATGGTATTATACCCTCCACCATAATATGGAGAGTATAATAAAATTTGTCATTCCGTTTGTAACACATCGAAATAAAACTTTCCCCCAGAAATTTTGTTGGTATATGTCCTCGCCTTAATATAGCCCTCATAGAACGGTACCTCCCGATGATCTGTATTTTGAAAGTTGTGGCCACAATTATCCACCGAAATGGCTGTATTTTGGTATTTGGTCTTCATTTGGGGTATAAAACTCTCCATATGAAATTTATCGGTATAAGTCCACGCCTTCATATAGCCCCCATAGAAAGTTACCTCCCAAATTTCTGGTGTTTTGAAGGTTATGGCCTCAATATTACTCCGAAATGTCTGAAATTTGGTATTTAGTCTTCATTTAGGGTATAACACTTTCTGTATGAAATTTGATACCATAGAACGGTACCTCCCGATCTCCGGTATTTTCAAGGTTGTGGCCACAATAATCCACCGAAATGGCTGAAATTTGTTATTTGATCTTCATTTGGAGTATAAAACTTCCCATATGAAATTTGTCGGTATAGGTCCAAGCCTTCATATAGCGCCATAGAACGGTACCACCCGATTTTTGGTATTTTGAAGGTTATGGCCACAACAATCAATTGAAATGGCTGAAATTTGGTGTTTTGGCTTAATTCCATAGGGGTACCGATTTTCGTAGTTCTGAAGGTTGTGACGTCAATATCACACCGAAAGACTTGTTACTCCATGTCTTCCATGTGGTTAAAGAATATGACAGAAGAGAACTATCAGTATAGGTCCGTGGGTTCCTATATTCCTCATAGAAGCGTACCTCTTGATTTTCGGTATTTTGAAGGTTTTACCAAAATATCGGAAATTTGGTATTTAGGCTTTTATGATTCCAAAAACATTCCGCCAGAAATTTGTAGGTATAGATCGACGTTTTGATATAGCACCCATGGAACGGTACCTCCCGAATTTCGGTATTTTGAAGGTTAGCCACAATGTTTTATCGAACTTGCTGAGATTTGTTATTTAGTCTTCTTCCTGTTGTTGAGACGTATTTTTGGCTACGTACTTGACAGTCACTTCTCACAAAATGGTGTCGTAAGACACGCCGTTCGGAAGAGTAGGTCCCATATCATTGAGCTAATATGAATCGGCTGCACTCATTGATATGAGAGAAGTCTCCCTTGTCCCGTATGGGTTGTTTGGGGAACAATTATACTTGATTGTCACAAATACCTTTCTTTTTTCACAACTTGGCAAATTTCACTGTTACCCAGACGTGTCGGGAGATCTGAACAATTCTGTGTATTGGATATAAGAAAATTTTTCCGTTAGCCACCGTATGTAGGAACAGTATTTTGTTGACAACTTCTGGGCGAAAACCAACTAAGAATAGGCAGTTTTACTTTACCTCACAATTTGTTTGTTTTATAGCTGCCACATATTTCTTTGTCCAACTATCATAGAATACACCATTTTTGTTGTAATACGTATCTTGTTGTGTAAAATTGTAGATCTCGTTGGTAAAGGATTCATTTAAGGACCAAGGGTTGATTTGCAAATAAGCATTATAGTTTACACCTGTAGGCCAGGGCATATCAAAATCCTTATGCCTCAATACACAAGTTGTAGTTAAATTCGAAAAATACGAATGCACTTTAAGGAAGAAAATTGTAAAGAAAATAATAAAGTTAAAACCATTTATTTTTGATTACATAAAATATAGAACATTAGTTTTAAAGCTATCATACTTACATATTATATTAATAACAGTTGGCCAATGACCTGATTCAATTGCTATCATTGCGTTTTTTTCTTTGCGAGCTATACTTCCGTTTCTAGCAAAATGTGAAGATGTTCTAAGGAATTATTGCCAAGCAAAATGTTTTCTGCTATAACTTGCAATGTTAATTTGTTTGCAATTTATTTATTTTGTGAATAATTGATTATGCATATAATTTATTTAAATATGTACATGAATATTTGCGGAACAAAGTGTACGTGGGTATATATTTAAATATGTACATGTAATTGTTAAGTGACTTGTGTCTTACAAGAATTTTTACATATTTATTTCAGCATGTTTTTAAAATAAGACAGCAAAACGAAGGTCAAGCCATGCAAGTGCTACCCTAAACCTAGACGTCTAAACTCTAACCTTATACCCATTTTTTTTTAAATGGATGTTTTTTTTAATTGATATATATTTTTAACGTTTTATGGGTTATGTGGATATGTTATGGCAATCCACCGAATATCGTGAAGTAGGAAATTTATTTCCATGTATTTCGCACTTTATTGTATTTCAATTTATCGAATCAAGATTACATTATAATAACAATAGAACTAAGAAGCACAAGGCAAAGACGGACAACAAATGGAGTATGTGGGAATGTGTAAAAATTTAGGAAAATATTACGCTGAGGGTTTTTCCCCATCGTTAAAAAATTTTGATATTATTTAGGCTGACAATCGCACCCTAACCAAAGCACTGCAGTATAGTGGAAGGGTGTGACTAAACAAGAATATTTTGGGAGGTTCAAAATTACCACAAAATGGAAAGTTAAATGTTTAAATATTATCGGACTCAAATCTATATATAAAAGAATTATTTAATATAGTAATTGATATAAAGCAATAGGTTCGATATTTAAATTTAATTTTAATTCTTCTTATGATGTAGAGTAAAAAAAATTGGCTAAACCGATGTAAGAAAGGTTCTTTTATAGTCAACTAGCAAATATTATTAGCAACAGTAGAGCAATTACGAGCTTTACTACAAGGAATTGTAAAATATATATCTAAATATATTAACAGTTTATTTATTTAGAAATTCTAAATTACGGCACGCGCTTTTAAAAATAAACTGAAGGCAATTTTATGGAACACGTGCAATCAATAAAAATAAATAGCCAATACACAGTTAAAACTGCACAGATGCGAATGAAAGTAAATGACATTGTGTGTTCGTAATGTTTTTAATACTTGCCTTGCACATGGTTTCAACGCTCCAACAAGGCTCTTTACATTTTTTTGTGTGTTGTCCAAACATCTCACTGAAATAAGGGATATATTTGCAGAGTCGTATAAACTCAACTCGGGTGTCATTGTGGTGCAATGGTATGCACAACCCCCTGCACTCAGAAGGTCTGCGGTTCGATTCGCAGGCCAGGCAACATCAACATTTCAACGGCGGCGAAATACCCTTCAGTGGAATATTAACGACATTTCCTGAGTATTTCAAATGTCAGCAAGTTCGAAAAAACAATGTGGTTAACCTTCAAAATACCAAAATTCGGGAGATACCGTTCCATGGGGGCTATATCACATACCTACAAATTTCTGGCGGAAAGTTTTTAGACTCAAGGAAGACTAAATACCAAATTTCAGATATTTCGGTAAAACCTTCAAAATACCGAAAATCAAGAACCTTTGTTCCATAGACCGAACTAAGAATAGATCTCCAATTCTCTCTGTTTTGTGCTTCTCTTTTTGGAATACCGCGCCTTGTCATCTCTTCATCCACTTGTTTGCGCCATCTATTTATACGCGTTCTAATTTATACGCGTTTTAGGGGGTTCATCATCGCTCATTCTATTATATGGCCTAGCCAACGCAATCGCTGCATCTCGATACGTTTAACTATATTGATGTCGTTGCATAGCAGATACAGCTCGTGGTTCATACTACGTCGATATTCACGGCCAACGCAGATAGGTCCGTAGATCTTTCGAAGATTTTTTCTCTCAAACACGCCAAACACTGCTTATCTGCGTGCGCAAGTACCCAGGCTTCGGAACCATACATCAGCATGGGTATTATCAGTGTTTTTTAAAGCGTTTTTTTTTGTTTGACGAGTTGTGGCTTTTGTTTTTAAAGTGCTTACTTAAGCCAAAGTAGCATCTGTTGGCCAATACAATTCTTCTTTTTATTTCACAACTGATGTCGTTTGTTGTGTTTACGGCGGTGCCGAGGTATACGAAGTCTTTTACTACCTCAAAATTATAAGATCCAACTTCAGCAGTTGGTCCGATCTCAATGAACGCATTGCGCGTCGACACCATCAGCTTGATTTTCTCGCCGTTTACCGCCAGACCCACTTTAGCAGATTCTCCTTCGACCTTCATAAAAGTATCGGTTACTTATTTTACTGGTCGTCCCATGATGTCTATATCACCAGCATAAGTGGGTAACATGTGGCTATTGGTGTAGATTGTGCCACTTCTTTTGACGTTTGCCTCTCGTTTAACCTTTTCTAGAAGGATGTTGAAAAGAAAGGCTATATCCATGCCTGAAACCTCTTTTGGTACAAAACTCTTCGGAGAGGTTCTTTCCTATTTTAACTAAAGATCTTGTGTCAGTTAGAGCCATTTTACAAAGTCGAATGAGCTTTGCGGGGATACCAAATTCAGACATTGCTTGGAATACCTTTGAACGTAGCGGGCTGTCGAAGGCTACTTTATAATCGACAAAAAGGTGATAGGTGTCGATCTGCATCCCTTGAGTCTTCTCCAGGATTTGCCGCAGGGTAAATATCTGGTCAATGCTGGAGTTGCCAGGTCTAAAGCCACATTGGAATGGTCCAATTATTTCGTTGACCATGGTCTTTAGTCGTTCGCACAATATCCCAGACACTATCTTGTAGGCGATAGAGAGAAGACTTATGCCCTTATAGTTGGAGCATAAAGTCTTATCTCCTTTCTTATGGACGGGACACTGGATGCTCAGGTTCCAATCGTCGGGTACGCGTTCTTCCTGCCAGATGGAGCTAAATAGCTGACGCATACACCTTATCAGCGTGTCGCCACCGGTTTTAAACAGCTCGGCTGGTAGGCCATCAGCTTATGATGCCTTACTATTATTC
The DNA here is from genome assembly GCF_047663935.1 of Musca autumnalis. Lineage (NCBI taxonomy): Eukaryota > Metazoa > Arthropoda > Insecta > Diptera > Muscidae > Musca > Musca autumnalis. The sequence goes on along the minus strand of NW_027411977.1, from coordinate 199,610,892 downwards.
AGCCGGTTTATTGCTGTCTCTACCTAATCTTGGACGGGTGGTATACATTCAATACCATCTTCTGGGATTGGATCTGTGGTATCTTCGTCAGCTTCGCTACTATTGGATACCAACAGTTTGGAAAACTGGTAGAATTTTCGGACTATATTCTGTCTCCTGTACATCTCGATTTGTTCACACTCCCGATTTTCCATCTCTCTCTTTTTTCTGCTCCTCTCTCCTTTTCCCCCGATACCTCTCTCGTGCGCTACGCGTTGCTACTGATTGTAAAGTAGCCCTATATGCCGCATTTTTCTCTTCGGTAGCAGCACGACACTCCTGGTCATACCACGAATTCCTTGGTGCAGGTATCTGGTATCCAAGTACTGATTTTGCGGCTGTTTACATGGAGTGGACAATGTTTTGCCATTGTCCTGATGTGTTATCGGGACGAGGATGCATTTCTTCCATCTATCACAACGTCACAAATTTGATTTCTTGTTCTTTGATCTGGCGACAGCCGTTTGCCCTTATGAATATCGAGATTCTTAATTCTGGTACTGCTAACCACCATGTTTTTTGCAGCTGCAAAATCTATTAGCCTCATACCATTGTCAGATGTTTCACTGTGGAGACTGAATTTCCCGAGTGTTGGACCAAAGATATACTCCTTTCCAATTTTGGCATTAAAATCGTCTAGTATAATTTTAATGTCATGGGCAGGGCAACGGTCATAAGTTTCTTCTAAGCGCTCGTAAAATATATCTTTGGTTTGCTCGTCCTTGTCTTCAGTGGGAGCATGAGCGCAAATAAAGCTGATGTTGAAGAATTTTGCTCTTAATCGAATTGCAGCGAGTCTTTCATTCACTGGGGTGAAGCTGGAGACCAGATGTTTTAACCTCCGACCAACAACAAATACGCAACCAAACTCATGCTTTGTGTCATGGCAGCTATAATACAGTGCGTCACCTTTAGGTGTTGTTGTGACGCCTTTCCCGGTACATCTTATTTCCTGTATGGCAGTAATGTCGGCCTTGTACTTTTCAAGTACATCTGCCAATGCGTAAACTGCACCTTCTTTATAAAGAGTGCGAACATTCCAGGTGCAGATTCGCAGATCATGGTCCCTAAAACGTTTGCGGGGTTCGTCAACTTTAGAGGGGTTTGTTTTTCTTTTCTTTCGGTTTTTCATAGTAGGCTGTTTTTCTGGGGGAGGGTTACTAACCCGACGCCCAAACCCATGTTTTTAACGTTGTTATGGGTGAACGAGCGGCACATGTTAGCTCACTACCTTTAACGGGTGTTAAAGGCAGGTCCCCAGGTGACACCACGGGCAGGTCAGTGTCCACTTGAGATGAGGGACCAAGATAAATCCTGGGGTTTGCCATGTAAAAGCCGGTCAGGACCGTTCCTTGGTATCTACCATCCCCTACGTTGTTGCTGTGACCACAACCTTCAAAATATCGAAAATCGGGTGGCACCGTTCTATGGGGGTTATATGAAAGCGTGGACCTATAACGACAAATTTTAGTCAGAAAGGCTTTTAGCCCCAGCGAAGACTTAGTTCCAAATTTCAGCCATTTCGGTGTGATAATGGGCTAAAACCATCAAAATATCGAAAATCGGGAGGTACCGTTCTATGGGGGCTATATGAAGGCGAGGACCTATACCGACAAATTTCATATGGAACGTTTAATACCCCAAACGAAAACCAAGTACCAAATTTCAGCCATTTCGGTGGAATATTGGGGCCACAAACTCAAAAATACCGGAAATAGGGAGGCACTGTTCTATGGGAGCTATACTAAGGCGTGGACCTATACTGACAAATTTCTGGGGGAAAGTTGTATACCCCCAACGAAGACTAAGTACCAATTTCAGCCATTTCGGTGTAATAATCAGGCTAATACATTCAAAATACCGAAAATCGGGTGGTACCGTTCTATGGGGGCTATATGAAAGCGTAGACCTATACTTACAAATTTCTGTCAGAAAGGCTTTTACCCCCAGCGAAGACTTAGTTCCAAATTTCAGCCATTTCGGTGTGATAATGAGGCTAAAACCTTCAAAATACCGAAAATCAGGAGGTACCTTTCTATGGGGGCTATATGAAGGCGTGGACCTATACCGACAAATTTCATTTGAAACGTTTAATAACCCAAACGGAGACCAAATACCAAATTTCAGCCATTTCGGTGGAATATTGAGGACACAAACTCCAAAATACCTAAAATCGGGAGGTACCGTTCTGTGGGGGCTATACTAAGGCGTGGACGTGCACCGACACGTTTCTGGGGAAAATTTTAGTCATTTCGGTGTGATAATGAGGCTAAAACCTTCCAAAATCCGGAAATCGGGTGGTACCGTTCTATGGGGGCTATATCAAAACGTGGACCGATATAGCCCAATACCAAACATCCTAGGAGTAATAGAAACTTCTACACGAAATAACAAAGCTTTATCTTAAAAATTGCAAGCTGTATCTTGATTTCAACAGACGGACGGACATACCGGCTTGGTCATATTGACATAGAATTTTATACTTTTTATGGTATCCGATGCATATTTCGATGCGTTACAAACGGAATGACAAATTTAATTATACTCGCAATATCATTATGGAGGGTTACACCAAGGAACAGAGAGGAGTGGAAATCTCTCATAGTTATTCTTATTGGACAAATGTTCTCTGGAGGGAAACCTAAATAAATCAGTAGGCAAGCCAAGTTCAGGAGTTATAACCCAACTCCAATAAATGTAGGTTACGAGTAAAGTAGAAATATGTTTTGTATTTGTGTTACTATCATTTATTTTCGATTTTTCAAACTAGTTTTATTTATTTTAAACATGAACTACGAATATTATTTTATCCAAAAAGCAACATATAAAGCAATTCAACGTTAGTGACAGAGAGATTAAAAATAGATAATGCGATTGAAATGTTGTTTAGTTCATCATTAATTCAATATATTAATTCTTCTTCCCCTTTTTTTCATTCCACCAATAATAACTCCATTCACCCACAAAAACTATAATACTAATAAGTATACCGACAATCCATGGTACAATTAACCCAATAAAATTATCCATATCCAATTTAACGGGACCCGTATTCAACTGGCCATACATCGATGCCTGCACTTGATTCTGTTCGTTGGCATTCATATAGTCGGCAACAATTTTCCATTCCCAAAATTTCGAAAGACCCGATGAATGCCAGGCTAAAATTAAATCATTATATTTCGGTAAAAGGGGCCACATACGTGGTACCATAGCCACTGTGTAAACGTAGTAGATGTCATCAACCATAAGTTTAAGACGTTCAAGGGCCTCAGGGGTAATAAAATGGCCATTGCCAAAATGACCAAATTCCATATGTTCCAAGGCAAAGCCCATGTTTTCGGTTTGAGCTTTTAAACGCATATCTTCTCTGCTGTTGATGCGATAGTTGGCCACCAGGCGATGTAGTATGGGCTAAAAGGAAATGTGAAATCAGTTTTAAATATTAAAAAATTAATATTAGAATTTGGTAACTAACATCCACTATTCCTGTCTCCTCATCTGCTATTGAGGCAACCCAATCATATGAAGTAGCCGTCCACGTTAAATTGTGACGATATAAACGTTCCACAGAATCAGCAGCTTCATCAAGTCTGCAAAGGACATCAGCTGAGCACACTGCGCACAAGAATATGTTTCTTTCTACTTACTCTGGCAATGTTAATACCGATGACAGTCCACCTGTATAAATGCTGGTCACAATAATATCAATCACATAACAGGCAAACAAAATTGTCCTCACGGTATGTGAATTTATCACATAGTTAGAACCTTGAGATATAAATAGTTTTAGTGTGGTTGTACAACCAAATTCCAGACTGGACCATAGGGTGTATTTGTTTCCTGGCGGTGGTGATACAATACGTTCTTCGAAAAATCTTGCCAGGAACAAAGCCACAGTTTCCCAACACAAACAACAGAATACACCAACCCAAAGAGTATACGAAAATGGACTAATCGGTAAAGCCCATGAGCTTATACGTGTCGGTAAAGGTACTAGGCACCTTACGCCAGATCTTCCCAAAAATGTTGTTTGATCGATTGTTCGGTAGGCCAAATACCTAACAAATAAAAAGGAAATTAGAAAATTTTCAAGATGTACTTATCAGATTCTGTTCCCAAAAAAACAGACCCAAGTATATTTGTTACATACCACCAAAACATTGCTCCCATGGACATATCAGTCCGGCCATCTATCATCATGCCAAGTAATCCATCAGCCGTATAGTTGGGATATATCATTCCCCATTCTGATTTTTCGGCTTAAATTTAAGAAAAAAAAATATTTATTAAATTAGAATATTTATGGATCACAAATTAACAAACTTACACGTATCCACCTGAACGCTACAATTGTACAGCTCACAAAATGTATGGACAATGCGCATTTCTGTCCCCTCAACATGTGCCAAATGTCTCAGATTATCGCCAGCGTGATCGTAATATTGTGGCAAGCGTTGAAAATCAACCACCATAAATGGACGATAATCAAAAGCTCCAACAATTATTTCTCGGCCTTGTAAATTTTGTAATTTATGAGGTAAAAATAAACTTACATTTGGTTCAAATGTTCTGCTAATAGCATCAAAGTGACTTATTTGTATCAGCTGGTGATATTTTTCAAAAATAGAACCTACAAATTTATTAGTTTTTATATTGAATTGGGTGGAATTTTTATATTCCCCTTCAACAACTAATATGTTGACAGCATCTGAAAGTAGTACAGGGTTTTGTATTAAAATAAACAAAAAACCTAATTTTGAGTTCAACTTGCTTTTAAATAACAAATCCTCAAAATAAGCTTCTTTCTGTTTCTCCCTTGTATACACAAACAAAAATTTAGGTCCATATGAACGCCAAATGGAATACACACTGGCTTTACGATAAGTCTCAGCGAATCGGGGGATGTCATCTTGGAATGCCACAAAACCCTATACATTTCAAATTATCAAAAATTTTTGGAATGAAGGTGGATTTTTTAAACAAATATTTTTTAAAAATTATTTTTTAAAAATTATGGGCCATTAGTATATTCTTCCTTTTGCTAAGGGTTAGTTTTTAAAGAGCAAAATACAGAAATTGGAAGCTTTAAAATATAAATTTGACATTAAACATTAATAGTACAAATGTCCTCCATCAAATTTAATGATCACATTAAACTTTGAGTTAACCAGAAAGCTATAAATCTGATCGTTAAGTCCAAAGAATAACAAAAGGAAAGTTGTAATAATGGGGGTATGTCTTCAATGTTTTTAATAAAATATTGTTTCAATAATAGTGGATTATTTATAAAATATATTTTCAATAATAATGGATTTTTTATAGATATTTTATTCAATATTCGTGGATATTTTATAAAACACTTTTTCAATAATCGTGTATTTTTTATAAAATATTTTTTTTTTCAATAATCGTTTATTTTTGTTAAAGAATGTTTTTTTTTCAATTATCGTGGATTTTTTTAAAGAATGTTTTTTCAATAATCGTGGATTTTTTAAACACCATATTTTCAATAATCGTGGATTTTTTAAACGAAATCTTTTAAATAATCGCGGATTTTTTTAAACAAAATCTTTTAAATAATCGTGGATTTTTTAAACAAAATCTTTTAAATAATCGTGCATTTGTTAAACAAAATCTTTTAAATAATCGTGCATTTTTTAAACAAAATCTTTTAAGTAATCGTGGATTTCTAAAGAATGTTTTTCAATAATTGTAAATTTTTTAAACAGTATTTTTTTAATAATCGAGGATTTATTAAACAATATTTTTTCAATAATAGAGAATTAAAATAAACAATATTTTTTTAATAATCGAGGATTTTTTACAGAATATTTTCTCAATTATCGAGGATTTTTTAAAAAATAATTTTTCAATAATCGGGGATTTTTTAAAAAATGATTTTTCAATAATCGAGGATTTTTTAAACAATATTTTTTCAACAATTGCGAATTTGAACAAAAAAAATCTATAATCGTGGATTTTTTATAAATATTTTTCCAATAATAGTGGATTTTTTAAACTATAATCGTACATCTTTTAAACAAAAATATTTTCTCAATTATCGAGGACTTTTTAACTTTTTTTTAATAATCGAGCATTTTTTTTAAATTTTTTCCATAATCGTGGTTTTTTAAACAATTTTTTTCTATAATCGTACATGTTTATACCCTCCACCATAATATGGAGTGTACTAGCATGTGCCCGCTACTTCGTTAGCGAAAAGTTTACATTAATAGAAAGAGGGATGCAAACAGACTTTTTATTTACCCCGTTCATATTTTGAAAACTTATAAAGTAAAATATGAAAATTTTGTTCAAATTACAAAATTCGATTCCTAACATGCCTAAAACTAATGGTACTTTTCGTACACTTATGACGGGGTTCTGTAAGACGATTCGAATTCAAATTCGTTTGTATTAATAACAAACACATCAACAGGGACACTCACACCAAATTTCAGAATCCCAATTCTATCATTTCACCTTATACAAAATTTAGCGATTTTTGCAAATTATTTGAACTTAAGCACCAGAAGTGACCCTAATATCAAAATTCCAGCTATATCCTTTCAACATAACTCACCAAAAGTTACCATATTACCAAATATCGGAATTCCAGATATATTTCATTCCAGTTCCAATTTTCTCCTCATATCAACCCAACATATCACTTGTGACCCAGTTCTATCCCTTCATCTAATACCAAAATTATTCCAAGTGTTGTACCATTTAGCATTTTTCGAACACTTAGAGTATGGATTTACACAAATTCAGAATTCCAGAAAGACCTAATACCAAATGTTGTACATTGTATTAATTTCGTACCTTTATGGTACAACATTTCATTACCACCTCCATATCTCAACCCCGCACACTATCGTTGTATTGGGTGTACCATTTAGTACCTTTCGTAATAATATAGTACATATTTCAAAAACTTTCCCTGCAACCAATACAAAATATAGTACCATTTACTACCTTTCCTACACATAAGTACGAATTTCCAAATTACCAGCTCTATCCATTCACCCAAATTCAAATTGTTCCAAATGTAGTACCATTTAGTACGAATATCTAAAACTCTCTCCATATCCCAATTCTACACTCCAACAGTAATCTTAAACCTAAATTCCAGAATTCCAGCTGTATTCGTTCCTCCAAATCCAAATTGTACCAAATTGAGTACTTTTCGTACCCATAAGTACGAATTTCCGAAACTATCTCCATATCTCAAGATTACACTGCAACAGTATTCCTATTTCAAACTTCAGGATTCCAGCTCTATCCGTTAACGGATAGTACCATTCCGTACTTTTCGTACACAAACCACCTCCTTATATTAACCCTAATTCCCATACTTGATTACCATTCCAATTTTCAAGTTTTTAGCTCTATCAGTTCACATAATACCAAATGGTGCCAAATTTAGCCCATTTTATTACTTTCCGTACATTTATAGTTCGAAATCCCTTTTCCTGCACACCATAAGTGACCCTCATTTCAAAGTACGGAATTCTAGCTCTACCCGAGCCCCCAATACAAATGGTACCATATTAGGTACCTTTTATTACTTTGCGTAACCTTCTAGTCGGAATTTCTAAAAACCCAACCCTATCTGACACCTTCGAACCAAGAGGGACCTCACACAAAACTTTAAGTTTCTAGCTTCAGCTGTTTGGTCTGGGCCTTGATCAATCAATCAGTCAGTAAAATGATACCAAATTTAGTACCATTTAATACTTTCTGTACACATATGTACGAATTTTCAAAACTATCTCTATATCCAACAGTAATCTCTATTCCAAGTTTTAGGTTTTAAGGTTTCAACTTTATCTGCTGATCCAAATCCAATTTGAACTATATTTTGTACCATTTAGTACTTTTCGTACACATAAGCAGAAATTTCCAAAACTATCGAAATCCTTCATATTCTCCCTTCCAACAGTAATCTTTCTTTCAAGTTTTAAGGATTTCAGTACCATTTAGTACTAAACGTATACATAAGTACGAATTTCTAAAACCAAATCCATACATCTATCCTGTACTCCAACAGCACTATTGTACCAAATTTAGTACACATAAGTAAGAATTTCGAAACCTACCTCCTCATGTAAATTCTGTAGAGTAATCATAATTCCAAATTTTAGGATTCCAGCTTTATCCGTTGACCCAAATTCAATTTGTACCAAATTTAGTACTTTTCCTACACATAAGTACGAATTAAAAAAACTACCTCCATATATCTATCCTACACTCCAACTGCAATCTTATTTCCAAATTTCAAGTTTCCAGCTCTATCCGTTTATCCAAATGTAAATTATACCAAATTTAGTACCATTTAGTACATAAGTAAAAATTTCCATTAGCCATTATCATCGTCACTCCCCAACCTTGACTCCAATACCAAATTTCAAGATTCTAGCTATATCCGTTCAATATATACAATTAGTACTAAATTTAGTAACTTTTATCACTATTCGTACACTCATAGGTCGAATTTTCAAAAATCCTTTGCTACATCTTTCCAACTCTCCATCAGTGACCCTTATTCCAAGTTTCACAATTTTAGCTCTTCCCGTTTACATAATACAAAGGGTACCATATTTAGTACCTTTTAGTTCTTTTCGTATACATAAGAATCATTCTAGACTCCAATAATCCTAGACTCCAACAATAACCTTAATTCGAAATTCCAGGATTCCACTCCAATAGTAATCTTAATTCCAAATTTCAATATTCCAGCTCTATCCGATCACTTAAATCCATATTGTACCAAATTTGGTACCATTTAGTACTTTTCGTACCCAAAAGTACGAATTTCCAAAATACCTCTATCCTACACTCTGACAGTAATCCTAATTCTAAATTTCAGGATTCCAACTCCATCCGTTCCCGCAAATCCAAATTGTACCTTATTTGGTACTATTTAGTACCTTTCGTACCCATATGTACGAATTTCGAAAACTACCTCCATATCTCAAACAGTAATAGTAATTCCAAATTTCAGAATTCCAACTTTATCGGTTCGCCCAAATTCAAATTGTACCAAATTTAGTACCATTTAGTACTATTCGTACACATGAGTACACATTTTCAAAACCACCTCCTTATATCAACTCATCTTCTAAACCCTAATTTTCATTCCAAATTTCAAGATTTTAGCTCTATCCGGGGCCACTGTGGTGCAATGGTTAGCACGTCCGCCTTGCACTCAGAAGGTCTACGGTTCGAATCCCAGGCCAAGCAACATCAAATTTTCAACGGTGACAAAATTCCCCCTCAGTAATGCTGGCGACATTTCCTGAGTATTTAAACCATGAAAAACTTCTCTACAAGTGGTGTCGTAAGATACGCCGTTCGGACTCGGCAATAAAAAGTAGGTCCCATATCATTGAACCAATATGAATCGGCGTGCACTCATTGATATGAGAGAAGTCTCCCTTGTCCCATCTGGGATGTTTGTGGAACAATTATTATATTATATTATTAGCTCTATCCGTTCACGTAATACCAAATGGTACTAAATTTAGTATCTTTTAGTACTTTTCGTACACTTATAGTTTCTAACTCTCCATCAGTGAACCTCATTCAAAATTTCAGAATTCTAGATCTTCGCGTTTGCCTAATACAAAGGGTACCATATTTAGTACCAGGGACGTACGCAGGGGGGGGGCCCGGGCCCCCCCCGAAATGGTTTGGTCGAACAAAATTTTTTAAGCTACTGTAACTAGTTATTATATTTTTTTCTCATAAAAATGTTTGTATATTTGAAGATTTCAAATTATAACTTATATTTTCTTAAGTTTCTAAACAGAAAATGTACATCATTAACAAGTTTTGTAAGAAAATATTTAAAAATTTTTTGTTTGTAAGCTGTTTTTGAGAGAAACTTCCAATGAAATCTGAATTACTTCTTCATGTCATATCATACCACTATCAAATGCTAATTCCTTAATGAATATACCCCACGTCCATTACACTGTACAAAAAAAAAAAATTATTAAATTAAAGATAATTCGGCCAGATTATGAAAGAGGACCGAAAAAAAGAAGACACGTGTATCGGCGTTTTGAAAGTTTACGTCGAGAAGTAACCTAAATAGGCGTGGGAAGTTCCGCCCATTTCTACAGGTTTTGAAATATTCGACATCCGATTCCTAGGAATCCTTGCATTTTAGGTATAATGTGTCTTTGGCAATATTACGGACAACAATGTGGGGTATCTTCTTATGAAAGAAATTAACCCTCATGCGAGTCACTAAAGGGGTCTTTTTGGTCCATTTTTTCAAAAACGTTTAAAAAGTCCTTTAAAATGAGATCGTATCAGATCAAAATATTCTACAAAATTATTTGGCAATAAATTTTGCTATATGTCCCCGAATATACCAGAACTCTAAATCGTACCTAAACGCCAGCAATCTGCCAAAAGTAAAATCACGTTTTAGGGTTAATGTTGTACTTTATCTAAGTTTATTAAGTTTTGTCCCACAAAACTTCATTCTAAATAGAAGACGTCAAAGACAAAAATATTCTCCATCATATTTCAATATAAGTCGCCGAATAAATGAAATCTGTATTTACAATATATATCAAGAAAATATATACATCAAATTTGCCAACAAAACACCCAAATATTTTTGAAACTTTTAGACTCTTAATTAAAATTTATTCCATACTGAGCCAAAATCTCCTAAAATACTGCACTTTTTGTGGACTGTGTCAAAAGAAAAAATATTTCAAATCAAATTTCATTATGAGTCTCAGAATAAAATAAATTTGTAGCTTTAATATTTAACATCTCTCGAAGCTTTCGCTTTTTATATATGATTTAGGACCATATTCTACCGTTTTTATTCACATTTTCGTTATCTGCGGTCACAAAATACATTTTATTGATGTTTTTCATAATAAATTCTTTCAGAAGATTATGTGTGCTCGATCCAAACTGTTTTTGAAATATCTATGGTGAAAATATATAGGGAAAATATTGACAACCCAGATCGGACTTTGTAAAATTACGTATTGTAGTACTAAAATCAAAAATTAAGTCATGAGGATAAGTCGTAGGTTCCTGATATTGTATGTGAAAATTTGGGGATAGTCTACTGCTATTGTCCAGTGAATTTTTATCTGACATACGACTCCTAACATCCATGATTTTCATAATCTGTGCGGGGTTTCATGTAATTTAAAAAAAAAGTTCAATTTAGTTGTACAGTGTTATTTATTCGAACTGTATAGAGCTCTCGAGGCTTAAAACTCATCCGGTTATAACAAAAATAACGAGTGAGTTCAGTATTGTGGGAATGGAAATATATAAAAAAAGGGTCGGTCCTTCGTGGACTACATATTGAAAGCCAATTAGAAATTTGTTTTACTGCCATCGCCAAAATTTTGTTATTCTGTTTTAGACAAATTTGCTGCTAAACAGTATGAGAAAATAATGAAGACAAATGAATTTTTGTGCGTCACTTGGTTTTTACTTATCATCACCGAAGTATAATTATAACCTCAGACTTTAGATTACGAGATTATATACACTAGGATTGTATCGTATAGATTTCATCAAAATAATGATTTAAGACTTCACATATGTTTGGACGATATTCGTTTCAGCCAAGATGGAAGTACTTACCACCGTCCGTCCGTCTGTATCTCTGTTTGTCTGGCAGGTTGGAACTCATGATAACTCTCGGTCCAAGTTATGGATCTCGTAATGTTTTGTCCAAATTAAATTTAAGTCATATCGGTACCTCCGCCATAAAAATTCAAAAATGTTCACTAAAATGGTCGAAGGGACTAACCAATTCGGTCTAAAATCGATTCGCAAGATTACTAATTTGGTTCGCAAGATTACTTCCAAAAGTACATCAAGGTCCAAGAGAATATGTTTGGACAACATCTTCAGGTCTCTTATACAAGTCTAACATAACTGCAGTTAAAAGACTGTTCGATGATTCTTTGGACATTTTTTAGTCTTGTTTACAGCGATATCCTACTTTTTGTGGACAAGTTTATGCTTCCTGACAAAGCTCTAAATACTACGGTGGCCAACTAAAAAGCTTATGGGCGCGGTAACTATCAAGAGGAGTGTCTCTCAAATAATTATTAGTGAATAATTATGTGGGGTTCAATAAGGATCGATTGTTATTTGTCAAAACTATATAGAACTAAGTCCATCAAAGTGTTTGTCATCGAGTCCAAAAATTTCTAATCGTACAATTAAGAAAACAAATTATAACGCTTCTTTTGTAAAATAATATTAAAAGTAAAAATAATCCTGGTATCAGAATCTATCTCTTTCGGTAAATAACACTGTGCAACATTTTTAAGGTAATATTGTGCAAATAATTTGAAGTGAGGATTTTTTGAAAGTACAGACCCAAAGTACAAAAACCCTAGTTCCGTTTTGTTGAGTCAGATACAGCTTGGATTTTATGGCCCCATCTAAACATTGTTAAATATCGACTTTTTAAACAACTCGGAGCTACAGTGACACAGAAAAGTATACATACACCCTACAAAAATGCAGTTTAGGCTAAATCGTTGGGTTTTTTACAGCAACAACTGCACTGTGTGGCCCCTTGGTGACAAAATAACCATAATTACACAAATTTATTTTAATCTAATACGTATATTTAATACAATTAAAGAAATTCAATTTTCACAACACAGAAAAGTATACATACACCCCAAGGAAATACGAGCATTATCGTAAAATTTATGGAATTAGTAGCAAAATTTATAATTTTTTTAGTTTTGGCGAATGTCTCAGGGTGTCTCAGATATATTTTAGCGAAAACAAATCATTTTTGGCGGTTTTATGCCGTTATTTAAGGTCGGACTTCTTGTATATCACATTAAAGCTGACCCTTGCTTAACTCTCAGCGTTTTTAGGTATTGTACTTTATAAAAAGAACAAAATTAGTTTCATATTGCAAATCTTGAGTCCCAAGAAGGCTTTGGAGTTCTTATTGAGCAAAATATTCCTTCCTGGACGTCGATTAATGCACGTTTTTTCTCAAATTTCTCAGGAAGTTAATATTTTCCGTTGAATTCCTGGCGCAAATTACATACAAAATGCATTGAATTGCATTGTAGTATGGTCTGATACAATCCTTGGGCATTAATTGAATCAGAAATGTGATATATTTTGTTACAAACCTGTTCCCAAAGCTTTTAAAGCAACAAAATATAAGCACTACCAAAAAAGCATGAAATTTGTACTGTGAACAACGTCGTTTTCGTATTATGATCATTGCCGTTACAATAGGCCCGAAACGTTTCGTATAATTGTACATTTCTGAGTCAATTGATGCCCAAGGATTGTATCCGACAATATTACAAGGCAATTCAAGGCCATCTATATGTAATTTGCACCAAGATTTCCGCGGAATCTATTCACTTCCTCAGAAATCTGAGGGAAAACGTGCATTTATCTACGTTAAGGAAGGTATATTATGCACAAATACAACGTCAAAGCTTTCTAGGGTCCCAAAATTTGCCATCTGATACGAATTTTGTGCTTTTTTATAAAGTACAATACCTAAAAACGCAAAAAATTAAGCAAGGGTCAGCTTTAACGAGGTATATAAGAAATTTGACCCTAAAGAACGGCATTTGACCCCCAAAAATTATTTTCTTTTCTCTAAAATATATCTCAGACACCCATAGACATTCGCCAAAACTAAAAAATGTATAAATGTTGCAACTAATTCCATAAATTTTACGATAATACTCGTATTTCCTTGGGGTGTATGTATACTTTTCTGTGTTGCGAAAATTGAATTTCTTTAATTGTATTAAATATACGTATTAGATTAAAATAAATTTGTGTAATTATGGTTATTTTGTCACCAAGGAGCCACACAGTGCCGTTGTTGCTGTAAAAAATCCAACGATTTAGCCAAAACTGCATTTTTGTAGGGTGTATGTATACTTTTCTGTGTCACTGTATATCTCTGAAACCAATGCAAATTTTCTTCTGACCTTTGCAGTAAATTTGTAGATAAGGGCCAAAATAAAATATTTGGAGAAATGAAAAAAAAATAAATTTTATAATATATCTAAATTTGTATACATGTCGCATCATATCTCCAAAACTGTTAAATTTGTCTTAATGTTTTCATTTGGAAACATATCAACGACAACGACAGCCGATATTCTTAAAAATTAGGATAAGATCATCGAAATAGTGAAAATGTTGCTATAGCAAAGACAACGGCAATTCTTTGTGGTTGTAAAATTCTTCGATAAACCATAACGTGGACCTGTATGATTAAAAACTTCAATATACATCAATAAATTTTACATGGCGACATTACCGAACGTGGCCCGATATTGTCTATTTTCAATTCTAAATATCCTACTCTGTAAATATTTAAAATTGTATCCTTAGTCCCAATTTACATTAAACGATTTTTCTCGTTCTCTTTTAAACTTGCCTCTTGCGTTTATACAGGCAATTCTGTTTCTGCAAGTTTTGTTTTCAAAACAATAAAAATAATGTCAAAAACGAAAAATATAAAAGGAATTGCCTGAAAATTGCCGGTACGAGCAATTTTTTTCCACTTCCATACCCGTTACGTGTCTCTCCTACAAACTGAGACTTGCCGCAAGTAAACTCGCCTAATGTAAATTGGGACTAAATAATATGAATTCTTTCTATTGAATTTATATACTTTGTACCATTATTTCATATAAAATATAGATTACAATATGTGCCAAAAACTTCCAGTCAATCGGACAAAAATTTACCGAGATATGAGCTTTCGAAGGGAAACATTTATTGTGTTTTGTATGTAGCATAGAAACTAAAAACGTCTTTTCCTCGAAGTGGCACTTTATATGTTTTTGTGGGACTATTGTACACATAAATCATGTGCTTAACCGAGAGAGTCTTTAAAAAAACTGCTGACGGAGTCAGAAAAAATATCAACTTTGAACAGTGTTTTGTTTTTGTTAAAATCGAAATTTCGATTTTAACTGTTCAAAATTTTTAAAAATTGATTTTTTTAATTTCTTTTCGATAATGGACAAGATTATTAGGTTCGTAATGATCCCACAAAAATATATGCTGATCGGTTTATTCTTTTTCAAACTACAGTGGGTACCGCAAACTGCTTTAGTAAAAACAGTGCTTTATAATCGGGCATTTGAATGTAAGATTTTTCCAAAAAAAAAAAAAAAAATAGAAGGTAACTTAAGGTTTAATAGATTTTTTTATAAAAAACGCATGAAAATGGCTTTTCTCATGGTTATAAGTGGCCATAACCCCTTAAAATAGCTTTAGGTAACGCTACACAACATTTGAATTTTTCATGATTTTTGGTCAAGTTGTGCCCCCCCCCCCCCCCCCCCGAAATGAAATCCTGCGTACGTCCCTGTTTAGTACCTTTTAGTACCGTTCTAGTTCGAATTTCCAAAAATCCAGCCTTATCTGACACTTTGGGACCAAGAGTGACACTCCCTCAAAATTTCAAGATTCTAGCTCCAGCCGTTTAGCCTGGGCGTTGATTATGAATCAGTCAGTCAGTCAGTCAGTGAGTCATCATTACTGAACTCTTTTATAAGTATAGATAATTAAATGTTTCATTCCGTTTGTAACACATCGAAATATTCGCCAGAGACCCTATAAAGATTTGTATTGTTGATCAGGATAAAATTCTAAGTCGATATAACCATGCCCGTCTATCCGTCCGTCTGTTGAAATCAAGATACAGCTCGCAATTTTTAACATAGAGCTTTGTAATTTGGTATAGAAGTTTATATTAATCCTAGGATGTTTGGTATTGGGCTATATCGGTCCACGTTTTGATATAGCCCCCATACAGCGGTACCACCCGATTTTCTGTATTTTTAAGATTTTAGCTTCATTATCTCACCGAAATGGCTAAAATTTGGTATTTAGTCTTCGCTGGGGGTATTTTGTCGGTACAGGTACACGCCTTAATATAGCCCAATATAATGGTACCTCCCCAATTTCGGTATTTTGAATGTTATGGCCACAATAATTAATCGAAGTGGCTTGAATTTGCTTTTTAGTGTTCGTGGGGGACATTCAATTGTTCCCTCTAATTGTGTCGGGCCTTCAGATAGCCCCCATAGAACGGTACCTCCCGATTTTCGTTTTTTTAAGGTTGTGGCCCCAATATTCCTCCGAAATGTCCGTAATTTGATAGTCGGTCTTCATTTGGGGTATAAAACTTTCCCCCAGAATTTTGTCGGCATAGGTCCACGCCTTCATATAGCCTTCATAGAACGGTACCTCCCGATTTTCGGTATTTTGAAGGTTTTTGCCACAATATTCCTCCGAATTGGCTGAAATTTGGTATGTAGTCATCATTTTGGGATATACAACTTTCCATATGAAATTTGTGG
The DNA here is from genome assembly GCF_047663935.1 of Musca autumnalis. Lineage (NCBI taxonomy): Eukaryota > Metazoa > Arthropoda > Insecta > Diptera > Muscidae > Musca > Musca autumnalis. Next base: position 199,594,471 of record NW_027411977.1, on the reverse strand, counting down.
GTATAGATCAACGAGTTTATATAGCCCCCATAGAACGAAACCTCCCGGTTTTCGATATTTTGAAGATTGTGGCCTCAACATTCCTCCGAAATAGCTGAAATTTGGTATTTAGTCTTCGTTTGGGGTATAAAACTTCCCCCCAGGCAACTTGTCGATACATGTACTCGTGGGGGTATTCAACTGTTCCCTCTAATTTTGTCGGTATAAGGTCCACGCCTTCATTTTGCTCCCATTGAACGGTACATCCCGATTTTCGGTATTTTGAAGGTTGTTGCCTCGATATTCCTCCGAGTTATCTGAAATTTGGTGTTTAGTCTTCATTTGGGGTAGAAAACTTTCTATATGAAATTTGTCGGTATAGGTCCACGCCTTTATATAGACCCCACAGAACGGTACCTCCCGATTTTCGTAATTCTAAATATTGTGACGTCAATATCCCACCGAAATTACTGAATTTTGTTATTTAGTATTCCAGGGGTTTATAAAGTTTTCCTGAAAAGAATTGTTAGTATAGGTTCAAGTTTTCCTTTATCCCCCATAGAAGCATACCTCTTGATTTTTGGTATTTTTTAGGTTTTTGGCCACATCATCTTATTGAAATATCGAAACTTTGGTAATTAGTCTTCTTTAAGTCTAAAAAATTTCCGCAGGAATTTGTCGGTATAGATCGACGAAATTTGTTGAAATTTGGTAAATAGTCTTTTTCATATAATTTGTGGTGGAGGGTATAACAAGTTCGGTCCGGGCGAAATTAACGCCGTTCTTACTTGTTTAAACAAAAATATTTTCTTAATTATGGACGATTTGTTAAACAACAATATTTCAATAATCGAGGATTTTTGATTATGTAATGTTTTCTCAATAAATAAATAAATTTGTCACAAAATATTTTTTTTTTCAAAATTCAAGGATTTTTTATAAAATATTTTTCAATAATCGTGGATTTTTTATAAAACATTTTTTTAATAATCGTGGATTTTTTAAGAAATATTCTTTTAATAATTCTGGACATTTAAAAAAATATTTTTTCAATAATCGTGGATTTTTTAAGAAATATTCTTTTAATAATTCTGGACATTTAAAAAAATATTTTTTCAATAATCGTGGATTTTTTTAAAAATAATTTTTCAATAATCGTGGATTTTTTAAAAAATATTTTTTCACTTACCGTGGATTTTTTAAAAAAATATTTTTTGAATAATCGTGGATTTTTTAAAACATATTTTTTGAATAACCTTTAACTTTTTAAAAAATATTCTTTTTAATAATCGTGGATTTTCTTAAAAAATATTTTTTTCAATAATCTTGAACATTTTAAAAAATATTTTTTTGAATTATTCGGGGTTTTTTAAAAAAATATTTATTCAATAATCGTTGATTTTTAACAAAATATTTTTTCAATAATCGTGGATTTTTAAAAAAATATTTTTTCAGTAATCGTGGATTTTTTCGTAGTAGGCTCCACATCGTGTATGTTTTCGTTATAAAATTACGCAATAATTAATCGGTCATAACGCAAATCATTGTAAAAACTAAGCGATCGGTGGCAACTTCGATGAACTAGACCTCAAAACTCAAAAATAGTAGCTCAAAATAATGGAATCACATAATATCCCAAGAGCTACAGATGTGTACTGAGTATATCACCAAAATAAACGGTACTTTGATAAACATAACATATCAAATTAGCAAGAATTTTGTGTGTCCTATATATAGGACGCTGGGCATATCTGGGTTAAACAAAAATATTTTCTTAATTATGGACGATTTGTTAAACAACAATATTTCAATAATCGAGGATTTTTTAAACAATATTTTTTTAGCAATCGAGGTTTTTTTGTAAATATTTTTTTAATAATCGTGGATTTTTTAAACAAAATTTTTTCAATAATCATGGATTTCTTAAAGAATATTTTTCAATAATAATAACATTTTTAATAGAATATTTTTTCCATCTTTAAAAAATCCACTATTATTAATAAAATATTCTTGAAAAAATATACTATTATTGAGAAATATTCTTTAAAAAATTCACGCTTAAAAAACAAAAAAAAAAAATCTTTAAAAATCCACGATTATTGAAAAAAATATTCTTTAAGGTCCACGATTTTTTATAAATGTTCTTTTAATTATCCACGATTATTACAAAAATTATTAAAAAAAATCCACGATTAAAAAATTAAAAAATTTTCTTTAAAAAAATTTCAAAATTTTTTTTTTCATAATCTTGAATTTTTTAAAACTAATTATTTTTCAATAATCGTGGATTTATTCTAGATTTTTTTTTTTTTCAATAATCGTGGATTTTTTGAAGAATAATGTTTTTCAGTAATCGTGGATTGTTTACTGAAGTAATTATAAGTTGCCCTTCAGTTAATTTGTTTAAATCGTGGATTTTTTACTGAAGTAATTATAAGTTGCCCTTCAGTTAATTTGTTTAAATCGTGGATTGTTTACTGAAGTAATTATAAGTTGCCCTTCAGTTAATTTCTTGAGGAAACTTTTTTACAATTTTAACAAACTAACCTCACAATTTGTATCTGCAATAGCTGCCACATATTTTTTGATCCAGTCGTCATAATAAATACCATCATTGCGATACTTTTCATCTTGTCTGGTAAAATTGTAAATGTCTCGCGAAAAGGATTCATTCAAGTTCCATGGATTTATGTATAGCTGTACGTTATAACTTATCATCGATGGCCAAATCAAGTCGAATTCCTTGTTCCACAACACGCAAGTGGTGGTTAAGTCCGAAAAATATGAATGTACTTAAATGATATATAAAAACACTTTAAGAAGGTTATACCATAATATTGATCCGTTTCATACTTACATATGACATTAAAAACTGTTGACCAATTATTTATTTCTGTAGTAATCATGTTCTCCGTTACATCAATATACTTCAAGTACTTTTAATATCTTAAGAGGTACTGAGGAACAATCAGGCAAAATATTTCTTGTTATTGAGTAGGGTAATTTTATTTGTTCACCTTATTTAATTATTTAAAATGAAAACGTTTGCATGCTTAATGGAACACTTATGGTTAATTCATAAGGATCTCTAGAGGTGTCGTTAAAGAATTTTTACACAATTTTTTATTGAAAATATAGACAAGCTGCATGTAGTTGGTCGGGTCATACACACCTTGTAGTTGTAGTCATAAATATAGATCTGCCATTTTTAATTTTCTCCATGCTTGGTTTATTTCTCAGTAGTTGAAGTGTCCTGCTGCCTCTTTTTGTAGATTTATGTTTGAAAAATAGCTACTACTCCGCCTTTTTCTTCGCTTTTTTTCATAGTAGGAGAATGTGATTTTCCCACGTTTTTGTCTACTTACGTTAATATTTTGTGCCTTAGGCGACTTCCATGTGGCATTATGTATTACGAGGAGTCAGATGAATCTAGCGCTGCTTACTATCATGTGATATAATTTTTCAATGATACTAAATTTTTATACTCTTAACCATGATATGGAGGGTAAAAACATCGAAATATTAGTCGGAGACCCTATAAAGTCCATGTCCGTCCGTCAGATGTTTGGTATTGCAAATGGGCTATATCGGTCCACCTTTTGATATAGCCCTCATATAACGGTACCTCCCGATTTTCGGTATTATGAAGGTTTTAGCTTCATTATCACACCGAATGGCTGGAGGAAAGTTGAGGGTATAAAACTTTCCTCCAGAATATAAAAAGTGCGGCCCAGCTGAAGCTACGTCGTTCTTATTTGTTTATAAAATATTTTCTAAATAAATAAATTTGTCATAAAATATTTTTAATCAAAATTAGAGGATTTTTTTTATAAAATATTTTTTCAATAATCGTGGATTTTGTAAAAAATATTTTTTCAATAATTGTGGATTTTTTAAAAAATATTCTTTCAGTAATCGTGGACATTAAACAAACATTAAACAAATTTTTTTCAATAATCGTGGATTTTTTAAAAAATATTTTTTCAATAATCGTGGATTTTTTAAAAAATATTTTTCGAATAATCTTGAACATTTTAAAAAATATTTTTCGAATAATCTTGAACATTTTAAAAAGTATTTTTTTCAATAAACGTGGATTTTTTAAAAAATATTTTTCGAATAATCTTGAACATTTTAAAAAATATTTTTTTTTTAATAATCGCGGATTTTTTAAAAAATATTTTTCGAATAATCTTGAACATTTAAAAAAATATTTTTTTCAATGATCGTGGATTTTTTCAAAAAACATTTTTTTAATAATAGTGTATTTTTTCAAAAAAAATTTTTCAATAATCGTGGATTTTTTAACCTTTAACTGTGGAGGTGGGGGTAAATTTTACCCCTTCGATCATATTTTGTTAATTACTTTCAAATCATTTGAGCGATCGGTCTAATTTTCTCTGTATCTTCATATTTCCTTAACGTAAGTAGGCAGTAATGTTCTGGTTGTCATATGACTAGCAAGTGAGGAGATATGCTTACGATGGTGTAAAAATTACCCCACATCCAAATTCTTGTCACTGTGGCATAGAAAATATTTTACCACCACCTCCAAACTAACGTAAGTATCCTATGTAAAAAAATGACCCCACGTCCAATACGACGTCTGAATTTCATGGAAAAGTTTTGACCACACGTCAAACTCGGCATATGATTTATATATTCTGCATTTTCAATTAATCCATTTTCACAGCAAATCAGTGTTCCTATAATAAGGCAATTGCTAGAAGAGGACGATAAGTTCAGCAACGTTGACGGTGATGGTCGATCCCGAATTCAACATAACCAAAGGCTACTTACGTTAAACTATTACTAGGATCTTGGACAAGGACTCAATAGCGCCATCCAAAATATATCCCAGAGACTCGAAAATATGTTATATATGCTTAGTAGGCATAACAAAAAAACTACACATACCTCTTTTGCAATCCAATAAAGGAATACAAATGGGTTGCAGCATACCCATATGTATGTGTACAGTATACGATCACTATGAATTATTAATCTACTATTTGATACCCTGCAGATTTTAAACAAACGTGTGTTTTTGAATGATCTCTGTATTTTTATTAAATATGTAGTCAAGACTGTCAAAAAATGTAATTTCACGTTTTTAAGTATTGTTATATTATTTATTTCTTCTAAAAATAAAATATGTCTTTTTTGTTGGATTAAAATAAAGTCTGTGAAATGTAGAGCCTAATTTTCTATATAAACAAAGAGTGTGGTTTGATTTGATATTATTTTATTATTTGCTGACACAATATCATGAAAAAAATGCAAAATATTATAAAAAATAGAAAATATATAAAGAAATATTTAAGAATATGTATAGGGGTAAAATTTACCACCACGTCAAAAAGTACGTCCTACATTTTCACCTCCAAAGTTAAAGGTTAAAAAATATTTTTTCAATAATCGTGGATTTTTTAAAAAATTATTTTTTTAATAATCGTGGTTTTTTTTAAAAAATATTTTTTCAATAATCGTGGGTTTTTTAAAAAATATTTTTTCAATAATCGTGGATTTTTTAAAAAATATTTTTTCAATAATCGTGTTTTTTTTTTAAATATTTTTTCAATAATCGTGGATTTTTTAAAAAATATTTTTTCAATAATCGTGCATTTTTTAAAAAATATTTTTTAAAAATCGTGGATTTTTTAAAAAATATTTTTTCAACAATCGTGGATTTTTTAAAAAATATTTTTTCAATAATCGTGGATTTTTTAAAAAATATTTTTTCAATAATCGTGGATTTTTTAAAAAATATTTTTTCAATAATCGTGGATTTTTTAAAAAATATTTTTTCAATAATCGTGGATTTTTTAAAAAATATTTTTTCAATAATCGTGAATTTTTTAAAAAATATTTTTTCAATAATCGTGGATTTTTTAAAAAATATTTTTTCAATAATCGTGAATTTTTTAAAAAATATTTTTTCAATAATCGTGGATTTTTTAAAAAAAATATTTTTTCAATAATCGTGGATTTTTTAAAAAATATTTTTTCAATAATCGTGGATTTTTTAAAAAATATTTTTCAATAATCGTGGATTTTTTAAAAAATATTTTTTCAATAATCGTGGATTTTTTAAAAAATATTTTTTCAATAATCTTGAACATTTTAAAAAATATTATTTTTCAATAATCGTGGATTTAAAAAAAAATATTTTTTCAATAATCGTGGATTTTAAAAAAAAAAATATTTTTTCAATAATCGTGGATTTTTAAAAAAAAATATTTTTTCAATAATCGTGGATTTTTAAAAAAATATTTTTTCAATAATCGTGGATTTTTAAAAAAATATTTTTTCAATAATCGTGGATTTTTAAAAAAATATTTTTTCAATAATCGTGGATTTTTAAAAAAATATTTTTTCAATAATCGTGGATTTTTAAAAAAATATTTTTTTCAATAATCGTGGATTTTTAAAAAAATATTTTTTTCAATAATCGTGGATTTTTTAAAAAATATTTTTTTAAATAATCGTGGATTTTAAAAAAAAAAATATTTTTTCAATAATCGTGGATTTTTTAAAAAATATTTTTTTAAATAATCGTGGATTTTTAAAAAAAAAATATTTTTTCAATAATCGTGGATTTTTAAAAAAAATATTTTTTCAATAATCGTGGATTTTTAAAAAAATATTTTTTCAATAATCGTGGATTTTTAAAAAAATATTTTTTCAATAATCGTGGATTTTTAAAAAAATATTTTTCAATATTCGTGGATTTTTAAAAAAATATTTTTTCAATAATCGTGGATTTTTAAAAAAAAATATTTTTTCAATAATCGTGGATTTTTAAAAAAATATTTTTTCAATAATCGTGGATTTTTAAAAAAATATTTTTTCAATAATCGTGGATTTTTAAAAAAAAAATATTTTTTCAATAATCGTGGATTTTTAAAAAAAATATTTTTTCAATAATCGTGGATTTTTAAAAAAAAAATATTTTTTCAATAATCGTGGATTTTTAAAAAAATATTTTTTCAATAATCGTGGATTTTTAAAAAAAAATATTTTTTCAATAATCGTGGATTTTTAAAAAAATATTTTTTCAATAATCGTGGATTTTTAAAAAAATATTTTTTCAATAATCGTGGATTTTTAAAAAATATTTTTTCAATAATTGTGGATTTTTAAAAAAATATTTTTTCAATAATCGTGGATTTATACAAAAATATTTTTTCAATAATCGAGGATTTTTAAAAAAATATTTTTTCAATAATCGTGGATTTTTAAAAAAATATTTTTTCAATAATCGTGGATTTATAAAAAATTATTTTTTCAATAATCGTGGATTTTTAAAAAAATATTTTTTCAATAATCGTGGATTTTTAAAAAATATTTTTTCAATAATTGTGGATTTTTTAAAAAAAAATATTTTTTCAATAATCGTGGATTTTTAAAAAAATATTTTTTCATAATCGTGGATTTTTAAAAAAATATTTTTTCAATAATCGTGGATATTGTTATAAAATATTTTTTTCAATAATCGTCAATTTGTTATAAAACATTTTTTCAATAATCGTCAATTTGTTATAAAATATTTTTTTCAATAATCGTCAATTTGTTATAAAACATTTTTTCAATAATCGTCAATTTGTTATAAAACATTTTTTCAATAATCGTCAATTTGTTATAAAACATTTTTTTAATTATCGTGGATATTGTTATAAAATATTTTTTTTTTTTTTTCAAATATAAAAATATAAGTTTTTATATATTTTTTTCAATAATCGTGGAGTTTTTAAAAAATATTTTTTCAGTTATCGTGCATTTAAAAGAAATGGTTTTCAATAATCGTGGAGTTTTAAAAAATATTTTTTCAAACACAGTGCATTTTTAAACAAATATTTTTCAATAATCGGGGATTTAAAAAAATATTTTTACAATAATCGTGAATTTTTAAAAACATTTTTTCAGTAATCGTTGATCGTGGATTTTTTTAAAACATTTTTTCAATAATCGTGGAGTTTTTATACTGTTTTGTTTCAATAATTGTGGAGTTTTTATAAATATGTTTCAATAATCGTGGAGTTTTTACAAATATTTTTCAATAATCGTGGAGTTTTTATAAATATTTTTCAATGTTCGTGGAGTTTTTATAAATATTTTTCAATAATCGTGGAGTTTTTATAAAATATTTTTTTTCAATAATACGTACCGGTCAACTTACATTTTGTTCTTTTGTAAACTTTTTAAATATATCGAAAAAATCAAATTTTTTGCTCTTTCTACAATTTATTCATTTATTTAAGTGCGCTACAATTTCCTAATGAACTATTTATGTGAACAAAAAATGGTGCTTTAAACAGAAATCTAATTTTGTGTGTATTCAATGCATTCCAATTCCAACCAATTTCACCAATCGTAAACACTTTACGGTTGTGGTAATACCCTATTTCCCCTTTTCTTATTCCACCAATAGTGAAACCATTCTACAGCAAATACCACCATACTCATAATCATTCCCACCAACCATGGTACAATAAGGCCGGCAAAATTTTTCATATCCAACTTGATAGGACCTGCATCCTTTTTGTTGTACATTGACTTCATAACTTGATTCTGTTCGTTGGCATTCATATAGTCGGCAACCATCTTCCATTCCCAATATTTTGACATACCCGATGAATGCCAGGCTAATATAAAATCATTATATTTCGGTAAATGGGGCCACATGCGTGGCACCATGGCCACAGTAAAAACATAATAGATATCATCAACCATGAGTTTAAGATGATTACGAGCTTCGGGCGTAAGAAAATGGCTATTACCAAAATGCCCAAAGGCCATTCGCTCCACAGCAAAGCCCAGGTTTTCAGTTTTAGCTTTCTTTCGCATTTCTTCTCTAGTACTGATGCGATAGTTGGTCACAATTTGGTGTATTTTAGGCTGTAACGAAATGTAAATATGAATGAAAACAGGAAACACTCAAATACAAAACACTTACATCTATTATTCCCAAGTCGTCATCGGCTATTAAGGTGATCCAATCATATGAAGTAGCAGTCCACGACAAGTTATGGCTATATAAACGTTCCACAGAATCGGCTGCTTCTTCAAGGCTGTTAAAGTACAAAAAATATGGTATGAAACCTCCCATCTATATATTTTCCACACTTACGTAGGTAATGTCAATATGGATGACAATCCACCAGCATAAATACTGGTCACAATAATATCAATCATATAGCAGGCAAACAATATGACCCTTATCGTTTGAGAAATTACCTCCCTGCGAGAACTTTGCGATATAAACAATTTCAATGTGGTAGTAAAACCAAATTCAAAGCTTGACCATAGGGAGGGATTATCGGCCTGGGTCACCACCCTCTCTTCGAAATATTTTGCCGAAAATAAGGCCATTGTTTCCCAAAATAAACAGAACATAACACCCAACCAAAGGGTATAGGTAAATGGACTTATAGGCAAGGCCCAGGTGCTTATACGAGTTGGTTTAGGAACAAGACAAGTTACTCCCGATCTACCAATGAATGTTGATTGATCAATGGTTCTATAGGATATGTGCCTGAAAAGAATATGTGCAGTTAAGGTACTTAATATAATTGTTCTTGGATGTCAAGGTAAAAAAAACAATACTAAAATAACTTTACCATGTAAACATTCCTCCCAAAGCCATTTCGGTTTTGCCATCTACAATCATACCTAATAATCCATTGGCAGTATAGTTTTGATAAAACTGACCCCACTCAACTTTTTCAGCTTGAAAGACATACAAATACATATTAAATATTCGCTTAGGCTCTAGTTTTCAATAATCGCAGATTTAAAAAAAATATTTTTTGAATAATCGATGATTTTGAAAAATATTTTTTCAAACGTGGAATTTTTTGCAACAATCGTGTATTAAAAAAAAAACAATAATCGCGAAAATTTTTTTTCAATAATCGTGGATTTTTTACAAAATATTTTTTTAATAATTTTGGATTTTTAAATGTTTTTTTTTTCAATAATCTCGGATTCTTTTACAAAATACTTTTTCAATAATCGTGTTAAAAAAAATATTTTTCAATAATCTAGAATTTTTTAAAAGAAATATTTTTCAATAATCCTGGTCTTTAAAAAAAATCTTTTAAATAATCGTGGTCTTTAAAAAAAATCTTTTCAATAATCGTCGATTTTTTAAAAAATATTTTTTAAATAATCGTGGATTTTTTAAAAAATATTTTTTAAATAATCGTAAATTTAAAAAAAAAATTCTATAATCGTGTATTTTTTTAAAAATGTTTTTTTAAATAATCGTGGATTTAAAAAAAAATATTTTTTCAATAATAGTGGATTTTTTTAAAAATATTTTTTCAATAATCGTGGAATTAAAAAAAAATCTATATTCGTGGATTTTTAAACAATATGTTTTCAATAATCGTAGATATTTTAAAAATAATTTGGTAAAAAATCGTGGATTTTTCAAAGAAAAATTTCAATAATCGTGGTTTTTAAAACAATATTTTCTCAATAATCGTCGCTTAAAAAAAAAAAACAAAAATTGTGGTTTAAAAAAAATCTTTTTCAATTATCGTCGTTTTTTTAAAATTCAATAATCGTGGTTTTTATAAAAATATTTTTTTCAAGAATATTTGTTCAATAAACGTAAGAATATTCTTTCAATATTCGCGGAATTTAAAGAAAAATACCTTTAAATGAATCGTGGATTTGTTAAAAAAAATATTTAAAAAAATCAATATTCGTGGATTTAAAAAAATCAATAAGCAGGGATTTTCAATTTTCTGTTTTTTTTTTTTGCAAAAATCGCGTTTTTTTAAATATCTTTTTAGTAATCGTGGATTTAAAAAAATCAATAATGGTGAATTTAAAACAAAAATTCAATAATCGTGGATTTAAAAAAAATCTTTTTTTCAATAATCCTTGATTTTTAAAATTTTTTTTTTTAATAATAGTGTATTTTTTAAAAAAATATTTTTTCAATAATCGTTTATTTTTAAAAACATTTCCAATAATCGTGGATTTTTTGAAAAACACAAATTTCAATAACCGTTGATTTTTTAAAAAATATTTTTATAATAATAATTGTGGATTTTTTAAAAATATGTTTTCAATAGTCGAAGATTTTTTAAAAAATATTTTTATAATAAACGTGGATTGTTTAAAAATATGTTTTCATCATGGCGGATTCTTAACAAAACCCCTTTCTGGATATTTAAATATATTTTTTTAATAATCGTGGATTTTTTTAAAAATATTGTTTAAATAACCGTGGACGTTTTAAAAAATATTTTTTAAATAATCGTGGATATTTTAAAAAATATTTTTTAAATAATCGTGGATATTTTAAAATATTTTTTTCAATAATCGTGGTTAAAAAAAATAATCTTGGTTAAAAAAAAATAATAATCGTTTTTTAAAAAATATTTGTTCAATAATCGTGGATTTTTTCAGGAATAATCTTTCAATAATCGTGGAATTTAAAAAAAAAATACTTTTACAAGAATCGTGGAATTAAAAAAATACCTTTACAAAAATCCTGGATTTGTTAAAAAAATATTTAAATAAAAATCAATAGCCGGGGATTTTTAATTTTTTTTTTTTTCAATAATCGCGTATTTTTTAAAAAACATTTTTTTAATGATCGTGGATTTAAAAAAATCAATAATCGATTTGAAATCAATAACCGATTTTTTAAAAATATTTTTTCAATAATCGTGGGTTTAATAAAGAAAAATTCAATAATCAAAGATTTTTTTTAAAAAAAAAAATTTTCAATTATCAAAGATTTTTTAAAAAAATATTTTTTATAATAATCGTGGATTTTTTTAAAAATATGTTTTCAATAATCGTGGATTTTTTAAAAAATATTTTTTCTATTGCAACTTGTTTACTGTGACCAATTGAATATAACGATTGTTTATTTATTTTTAATGGGCTTTTTGGTCAGATTTATTAATGAATAAAACTAATGTAAATTCATTGTTTTTTCTATAATCGAAGATGTTTTAAAAAATATTTTTAAAATAATCGTAGATTTTTTAAAAAAATATTTTTTTAATAATCGAAGATTTTTTAAAAAATATTTTTTTAATAATCAAAGATTTTTAAAAAAAAATATTTTTATAATAGTCGTGGATTTTTTAAAAATATGTTTTCAAAATATTTTTTCAATAATCGAAGATTTTTAAAAAATATTTTTATAATAATCGTAGATTTTTTAAAAATATGTTTTCAGCAATCGTGGATTTTTTAAAAAATATATTTTTTCAATAATCGAAGATTTTTAAAAAGTCATTTTATAATAATCGTGGATTTTTTAAAAATATGATTTGAGCAATCGTGGATTTTTTAAAAAATATTTTTTTAATAATCGAAGGTTTTTAAAAAATATTTTTTTAATAATCGAAGGTTTTTAAAAAATATTTTGATAATAATCGTGGATTTCTTAAAAATATTTTTATAATAATCGTGGATTTTTTAAAAATATTTTTATAATAATCGTGGATTTTTTAAAAATATTTTTATAATAATCGTGGATTTTTTAAAAATATTTTTATAATAATCGTGGATTTTTTAAAAATATTTTTATAATAATCGTGGATTTTTTAAAAATATTTTTATAATAATCGTGGATTTTTTAAAATATTTTTATAATTATCTTGGATTTTTTAAAAATATGTTTTCACCACCATGGTGCATGGTATACACACCCGCCTTGCACGCTGAAGGTCGTGGGTTTGATTTCCCGGCCAGTCAACATCAAAATTTTCAGCGGTGGCAAAATACCCCTCAGTAATGTTAGCGACATTTCCTGAGTATTTCAGTCATGTAAAACTTCTCGTAGATTTTTAAAAACTATTTTTTTTAATAATCGTGAATTCTTTAAAAAATATTTTTCCATAATCGTGGATAAATAAATTTTCAATAATGGCGGATTTGTAAAAAAAATGTATTTTCAATAATCGTGGATATTAGAAAAAATATCTGTTCAATAATCGTGGATTTTTTTAAAAAACATTTCGATAATAGTATATTTTTTAAAAAAATATTTTTTCACTAATCGTCGTTGTTTTTTTTTTTTTTTTTTTTTTTTTTTTTGTTTAATTCAATAATAGTGGTTTTTTAAAAAAATATTTGTTCAGTAATCGTGGAATTTGCAAAAAAAGTAATTTTCCTAAAATCGTGGATTTGATAAAAAAATAAGTTTTCAATAATCGTGGATTTTTTTAAACAAATATCTTGCCAATTAATTTGTTCAATATTCATGGATTAAAAAAATACAAATATTTTTTCCAGAATCGTGAATTTAAAAAAAATACAAAAACTTTTTCCACATTCGTGGATTAAAAAAAAATAAAATTATTGTTTTAAATAATCATGGATTTTAGGGGATATGACCACCTTTTGAGCACGAAAAAAAAAACAGTTTTCATGCATTTTTTACAAGAAATCTACCAAACTTCTTTAGAAGATGTTGTTTTTATCTTAAATGTCATATCTTGAGCTACTTTAAATTTTTTTTTTTTTTTTTGAAAGATATTGCAAAGTTTTCCGACAAATGGACACCTACGAAACACTGTTTTTACTAAAGCAGTTTAAGGTGCCCACTGTATCTCGAAAACGAATTAACCGAACAGCATATTTTTTTGGGGTCATTGAGAACCTACCCAGAAAATTTGAAGGGGTTTTATGCGATGACGTGATTTCATGCCATCTTTTGCATTGGTTCAAACGAAGTCGTGAAAGATCCGATCTTTTTATTAGCATTTTAACCAATGCAAAGAAAGTCGTGAAAGATCCGATCTCTTCATCAGCATTTGAACTCATGCTAAGGAAGTCGTGAAAGATCCGATCTTTTCATCAGCATTTGAACCCATTCCATCGATCCAATAGAGATGAATTTCGTGTTCTTATTTATACACATTTTTAATAAAAATCATCGATGAAGATGCTAAAAACATGACATGCCAGACCACTTGCACCCATGATTGAATGGCATCTTTGGCATCGAACATTTTGCTGGGTAATAGTCTAGTACTTAAGCGAAACTGAATTAACAAATATCCATTTAAAAAAATGGTGAACTGTCGAATTCAGAGGCAACCTTTTTATGTGTATAATTATGCCACAAAAGCATATGAAGATCGGATCATCCGTTTTTGCGCTACAGTGGGCAACGCATTTAAAAATGCCATTTCGAGAAAACCGCGTTTAAGACTTGGATATTACACACAAATCACAATGAATTTTTCCCTTCCAACGCTCATATCTCATCCAATTTGTATCTGATCGACTTTTGTGCAATATATTCTATTCTATCTGTACTTTGAAATAACCCAATAAAAATTACGATTTTGAAAAATTTGCAAGTGGACATAACCCAGTAAAAAATAAAATATCATCAAATATTTTTAAAGAATGTTTTTTTTTTTAAATAGTGGTGAATATTTTTTTTAAAGAACATTTTTTTAATAATCGTGGATTTAAAAAAATATTCTTTAAATGATTTTGAATGTTTTAAATTGTATTCTTAATAATCGCGGATTTAAAAAAACACGTTGATATATATGGTAACATGGGGCGCCTTTGCCACGTTTTTGTTCAAAATGTTCTCATACCGACACTGTTAAAGTTTTTTCAAATATTATTTTTGGTACAAATATAAGCATATCTTGACTATAAGTTTTGATATACAAAAGGTTATAATATTGTTTTTAAAATATTATTTTTGAGAATTTACAAAATGTGTAAAAAGTGGCAAAGCCTCCCCACCCATGGGGCAGCTTCGCCATCGATATTGAAAATTCTCCAACGGACTCTAAAACTGTAATCTACCATACTTCTTCCTTAAATATCAACATTATACAAAAAAGGAACATGTTTTCTATTGAATAATCAAAAATTATTTTACAATTCACAAAAAGTAACCGATTCTAGCGGTTAATTGAAGTAGGTGCCTTGAATTTAGGTACAAAAATCATAATATAACTAAACTAAAGATCCTCAGTTAAAATAGGAAAGAACCTATCCGAAGAGTTTATTACCAAAAGAGGTTTCAGACAAGGAGACGGCCTGTCGTGTGATCTATTCAACATCCTGCTGGAAAAGGTCATACGAGACGCAAAGGTCAAAATAAATGGAACGATATACACGAACAGCCATATGTTACTGGCTTATGCCGACGACATTGACATCATGGGTCGATCGGTCTGGCAGTAAACGGCGAAAAAACCAAGTTGATGGTATCGACGCGTAATATTACCACAAACCCTGCACCATTTGTGAATGTTGGTACCTACAATTTTGAGGTAGTTAAGGACTTTGTCTACCTCGGCACCGCCATAAACACAACAAATAACATCAGTTGTAAAATACGAAGAAGAATAGTGTTGCCTAACAGATGCTACTTTGGGCTGAGTAAGCAGTTTAGGAATAAAGCCACCTCTCGTCAAACAAAAGTAACACTTTACAAAACACTGATACTACCCGTGCTAATGTATGGTTCCGAAGCATGGGTACTTGCTCAAGCAGATAAGGCAGTGCTTGGTGTGTTCGAGAGAAAAATTCTTCGAAAGATCTACGGGCCAATCTGTGTTGACGGCGAATATCGGCCTCGTATGAACAACGAGCTGTACCAACTATACAATGACATCAATGTAGTTGAACAAATCGAGATACAACGATTGCCATGGCTAGGCCATGTTATAAGAATGAGTGATGATGAACCCGCTAAATACGGGCCGCATGGAGGTTCTCGCAGATCTGGAAGGCCAAAGCTTCGTTGGAGCGAACAAGTGAAACGAGATATCAGTAAGCTACATATCCCAGATTGAGAAAATACAGCAGCAAACAGAGAGGATTGGAGATTTTTTCTTAGTTCGGCTTATGGAACAAATGTTCTGTAAAAGGGCAGCTAAGTAAGTAAGTACCATGAAAACACAAAACCGTGTGCGTCCGCTATCATACCTATGACACAACTGCCAACTTTTGGGAGATGATAGATCTTCATTAAACTCACAATTTTGCTTTCAATGGATTTTTTCTAGCACTTGTATTTTGCGAGAAAATCGGAGTTGGCGTAGCCGCCCCAGTGGCGAAGGCGCCCCATGTTACCATATATTTTCAATAATAGTCGTTTTTATACCCTCAGCCTTTAGGCTAAAGAGGGTATTTACACTTTGATACGGCGAAAAATGTGCCTCATCGAAATAATGGTTTTAGACCCCAAGTATGTTTGTACGATATCCGTTTCAGACAATTTTGAGTAGATCTAGCAATGTCCGTCCGTCTGTCTGTCTGTCTGGCAGGCTGCTGCGCACGATAACTCTCGAACGGATTAATCGATTCGGTTCAAATTTTATGTATCGAAATATTTTGTCCATATTCGATTTAAGCTCGAAGATGGGCCATATAGTTCCACTCCTTCAGGTACCTCCCCCACAAATGTTCAAAAATACATCGTGTAATTTCTACCAAACTTAGATGAGGTTCCAATATGGACTCAATCGGTCTACTCCTTCGGATACCTCCCACACAAAATTTCGGAAAAGTTCAGTTTAGGACCTGGTCTCGAATCGCTTTGATTTTTGTTTACGCAAGTTGTGTTCGCTGTCCTCTATACGACGCTGTAAGTTTCATCAGGGGCAAGTCCAAACTTCCTGAGAAAATACCCTGAAAGATGAAAAAAACCCTATGACACCGTGTGTAGTGGTTGGAGGGCAAGATAACTCTCGAACGGATCTGCCGATTCGGTCCAAAATTTGGCTTTCGTAATATTTTGTCCATACTTAGTTCAAGTTCAAAGATGGATTATATCGGTCCACTCCTTCCGGTACCTCACCCACAAAAGTTCGAAAATGTTCGAAAAATTTGTGCGTACGATAACTCTTGAAGAGAGCAAGCGATTTTGTCCATACTTTGCACATTATGAAATTTCTACCAAACTTATATAAGGTTCCAAGGAACTGCTCTCGAATCGCCTTGGTTTCTGTTGTAGCATATTGTATTCACTGTCCCCTATACGAAGGTACAAGTTTCCTCAGGGGCAAGTCCATACTTCCTGAGAAAATAGCCTGAAAGGTACAAAAAAGCCTTATGACACCGTGTGTAGTGGTTGGAGCGCAAGATAACTTTCGACCGAATCTGCAGATTCAGTCCAAAATGCGACCTTCGTAATATGTTGTGCAAACTTAGTTTAAGTTTGAAAATAAGCCCTACCGGTCCACTCCTTCAGGTACCTCCCCCAAAAAAGTTCAAAAATGTTCGGAAAAATGGTCCGCACGACCATAACCGAATTGGTCCATACTTTGCACATCGTGACACTTCTACCAGACATAGATGAGGTTCCAATATGGACCCTATTGGTTCACTCTTTCGGGTACCTCCCACACAAAATTTTGCTTAAGTGCAGTTTAAGGCCTGCTCTCGAATCGCTTTGATTTTTGTTGTAGTCATTTGTATTTACTACCCCCCATTACGACGATATAATTTTTTCAGGAGCAAGTCCATATATCCTCAAAAATCAGCACGAAAACTGCAAACAACCCATATAATACCATGTGTCGTAGTTGGAGTGCACGATAACTCTCGAACGGATCAACATATTTGGTTAAAATTTTGGGTCTTTCAATATATTGTCCAAACTTAGTTTAAATTCGAAGATAGACCATATCGGTGCACTCCTTCCGGTACCTCCCCCACAAAGGTTCAAAATTTTTCGCCAAGATTGTGGGCATGATAACTCTAGGAGGAAATAACCGAATTGAGCCAAACTTTGCTATTGGTACTATTACTTTCAGGCATAGATAAAGTTTTAATATGGGCTATATCGGTCCACTCATTTGAGTACCTCCCACACAAAATTTGGAAAAAATATAGTTTAGCAACTCCTCCCTGATCTTATTAATTTGTGACGCAGCAGGTTGCACTTGCGGCCCCTGTTACGACGTTTTAATTTTTTTTTTTCGTGGGAAAGTCCATACTTCCTAAGATAATGACCAAAGGTCCAGAAAATCCTACCGTCACCACCTAAACTGGCTAATGTGTAAAATAACCCTTTAAGAGAGAAATCGATTTAGCTCAAACTTTGTAAATTGAAAAGTAAAATTGTAATATACTTAAATTCAGAAAATTAAGTACAACATATTTAATTATATAGTCTGTAAGGAAAACATCCATAGACTAATAAAGGAAAAAAAATATTTCCTACATATTTGTATTAGGTTCGAATATGTACTACATCGGATCACTCCTGTGGGTACACCCTACCCAAAGTTTGGAAAAAATGCACTCGTCTTGGATCATTCTTAACTTTGTTGCAACATGTAGTTTTTTGCGGCCCTTTCCATCCTGGAAAATTTTCCCAACAGCTAAAAAACCTACAGAAGTATTGTGTTAGCTTTTTTCATCGGGTACGTGGCTGAGGGTATATCTCTGTCGGCTCAGCTGACTGATACTTTCTTACTTGTTTAATAAACATTTTATCAATATTCACGGATTTTTAAAGATATTTTTTAATAACCCTTTAAAAAATATTTTTTAATGATCGAGGACTTTTTCAAAAAATATTTGTTCCAATAATCGTGAACTTTTTAAAGAACTTTTTTTAAGAATTCAAATCTCTTTCAACTTACATGTATCCACTTGAACACTACAATTGTATAGTTCACAAAATCCATGAACTATTCTCATTTCTGTACCATTAGCATGGACCAAATGACGGGGGTTATCTGCGGCATGATCATACGTTTCCGGTAAACGCTGGTGGTAGTCTACCACCATTAGTGGTCGATAATCAAAAACACCCACAATTATTTCACGTTGTTGCAAATTTTGTAATTTCTGCAATGAATATAAATCCACATTGGGTTCAAATGTCCTGGTGAGAGCATCAAATTTACTTATTTTCAATAGCTCATGAGGACTTCCAAATACTGAACCGACAAATTTATTTCGTTTTATATTAAAGTGGGTGGCATTTTTATATTCCGCTTCAATTGCCAAAATGTTAACGGCGTCTGAGGATTAGTGACGGTTATTTCGAAATATATGCAGACACATTGAGTTGAACTTACT
The DNA here is from genome assembly GCF_047663935.1 of Musca autumnalis. NCBI lineage: Eukaryota > Metazoa > Arthropoda > Insecta > Diptera > Muscidae > Musca > Musca autumnalis. Next base: position 199,575,445 of record NW_027411977.1, on the reverse strand, counting down.
TTTAAATAACAAATCTTGAAAATAGTCTTCTTTCTGATTTTCCTTTGTGTAAATAAATAGGAACTTGGGTTCATATGAACGCCAAATAGAATAAACACTGGCCTTGCGATAGGTCTGGGCAAATCTGGGAATGTCATTTTGAAAAACTACATAACCCTGAAAGAGAGAAAAAAGTAGATGTCGTCGTAGCGAACGGAATGATTTTTTTTTTGTTTTTTGAGGCGCTTTCAAAAATTCTTTAGAAGGAATGAGTCATCTTCCGTTCTTCTATTACTTATAACATTCCGTAAACCAATAGCATTAAGTGGAGAATTCATCTTTTAACTAACCTCACATTTTGTATTTGCTATAGCAGCCACATACTTCTTGATCCAGTCATCATAAAAAATTCCATCCCTGTGATATTGCTCATCTTGTTCCGTAAAATTGTATATATCTCGGGAAAACGTTTCATTCAGAGTCCATGGATTAATGTACAGCTGAACATTAAAATTTACCTCCGATGGCCATGAAAAGTCAAAATCTTTATTCCACAGGATACAAGTAGTTGTTAAGCTTGAAAAGTATGAATTTACTTAAATGAAAATAAAAAATTTCGGAAAATTAAAAAAAAAAAATCACAGAAATTTACTGGATGGATTCCTTTTCCATAAGAAATGCTAAATGAAAAATATGCTCTTTATTATAATTTTATTTGAAAAATTCATCATTTTACATTCGCGTAGAAAAAGAATTGAATCTCTGCACTTACATATAATACTTATAACCGTTGACAAATGACTTGTTTCCGTCGTTATCATAATGTTTACAAAATACACGTGTAACACCGCCAATATTCCAAGAAGTTGTGCTAACATTTCGTAAGGCTAAATACCTTTCATAATTCTTTGCAATTTTATTTACGCACATATGCATTTTTAAATAATTTATTTAATAATCATTTATTTGTATAGAAAAAAAAAAATAAAATAATAGTATGTCATATGTTTGTTCAAGCGCGTGTAATTTAAGTGGGATTAGAAAGGTGCATAGAAGTCGCTATCTCAAATATACTATCTTAAGTCCAAGAACGTTTACAATAAGTAAATTTTCGTTGCAGCTGAAATCAAGTTTTGAAGGGAAGCATCCAGCGAGGGGTATCTGAAAAATTTCACCCCTATTTTCCCAATAATCTATAAACTGGGGTATTAGTTTCTATTTGTATACTCTTAGCCTTTAGGCTAACGAAGTTACATACACTTTGATATAATTAAATCGTGCCTTATCGAAATAACATCAAGTATGGTGTATGAATTCCGTTTCAGACAACTTCGATTCGATTTACCCTTGTCCGTCCGTCTATTGTTTAGTGTGTACACTTACTCTCGAGAGGATCAAGCGAATTGGTATAATTATACCCTACACCACTATGTGGGCAGGGTATTATAAGTTGGTTTTGGCCAAAAAGTTTGTAACGCATTGAAATAATGGTCGTAGACGCATACATATACATACATATAAACCAAAATGAATGTCTCGACGAGCTGAGTCGATCTGGCTATGTGTGTCCGTCCGTCCGTCTGTCCATCTAAACTTTGTAATCATGCTACAGGTCACAATTTTAATCCGATCTTCACCAAATGGTGTTCATGAAGGTCCCAGAGGGAAGAAGCCTATTGATTTTGGAGGTGGTCGGATAATATTCAGGGACCGGAATGGGCAAAAAATTTATTTGGAGAAAAAGTAAACATTTTACTTCAAAAGGGCATGTCTCCGCTTCTATATGGGGTATATCGAAAGCAAAACCTGGCGAGGAAAGAAGAAAATATCACCTTTACAACGATGTGAAGTAGATTGTCATAAGTGGTCAAACAACAGAGATATCGCAATAATCGGCAATGCATCCCCTTTTCCATTGTTTGTGCAATGGCACTACTGGTCGGAATTTTGATCGGATCCTCAAGAAATTTTGGGGGTTGATTGATAGTTGACGTACATCCCACTTTTCTATTTTTTTTATTAAAGTTGTACTGACGATGCATTAATGAAGACATTCAGAGCAAAGCCACAAAGCTATCCCAATTTCAATATTTTGAATTTTACCAGTCAAAAGCTTATGCACAGGGGTAGTGGTGTAGGGTATCACATAGTCGGCCCTAACCCGATTATAGCCTTGGCACACTTGGTTTTGCACATAGTAATCTTCTGTCCAATCTTAGATCAACTTCGAAGATGAGCCCCTACTTCCTCCAAATAAGTGAGAGATAACTCTCACATCGCATGTGGAAGATAACTGACATTTGCGCATCGTAATACTTCTTTCAGACATAGCTGAAGTTCTTTCAGACATAGATCAAGTTTGTATGTGAACTAAATCGATCCGCTCCTTCGGATATCAACCAAACAAAATTTTGAAAATTTTTCGCAAAGTTCAAGTCTAAGGACATGTGTGAGATCGCTTCCAGAGATAATGACATAAACGCGCAGAACAAACACTGCCGGCATCGACATTAATGACTAACCTACGAATTGAGTCTAATATATCGGAGTCGTTAACAAACGTACATAATGTTCACTGAAGTGCAGTTTAAGGGCTGCTTAAGGATCGGCTGTTAACAGTGATGATCCTGTTAACAGTGATATAATGTTTTCGTGAGCATATTCATGCCTTCTGACATCATGGGACAAAAGGTCCAAAAAAATCCAAATACAAAGGACACCAGAGCTATCGCAAGGAGTGACAAAAATTGGTTAAATCTCTGCACATCATTATACTTGTCTAAAACATAAATCACGGTGCGCCTTACTTACTTAGCTGGCCCATTACAGAACATTTGTTCCATAGGCCGAACTAAGAAAAGATCTCAAATTCTCTCTATTTGTTGCTTCGCACTCAAGAATACCGCGCCTTTTCAACTCTTCATCCACTTTTTTGCGCCATCTACTCCTTGGCCTGCCAATTCTGCACCGCCATGTGGCATGTATTCATACGCCTTTTTAGCGGGTTCATCATCGCTCATTCTTATGATATGGCCTAGCCAGCGCAATCGCTGCATCTCGATACGTTTAACTATATTGATGTCGTTATATAGCAGATACAGCTCGTGGTTCATGCGACGTCGATATTCACCGTCAACGCAGATTGGTCCGTAGATCTTTCGAAGAATTTTTCTCTCAAACACACCAAGCACTGCCATGTCTGCTTGCGCAAGTACCCAGGCTTCGGAGCCATACATCAGTACGGGTAGTATCAGTGTTTTGTAGAGCGTTATTTTTGTTTGACGAGATATGGTTTTGTTTTTAAAATGCTTACTTAAACCAAAGTAAAATCTGTTGGCCAATACAATTCTTTTTTTTATTTTACAACTGATGTCGTTTGTTGTGTTTATGGAGGTGCCGAGGTAGACGAAGTCTTTTACCAACTTCCACAGTTGGTCTAGCTGAATGGACGAATTGCGTGTCGACACCATCAACTTGATCTTCTCACCGTTTACCGCCAGACCCACTTTAGCAGATTCTCCTTCGACTTTCATAAAGGTATCAGTTACTTCTTTTACTGATCGTCCCATGATGTCTATATCATCAGCATAAGCAAGTAACATGTGGCTATTGGTGTAGATTATGCCACTTATTTTGAAGTTTACCTCTCGTATAACCTTTTCCAGCAGAATGTTGAAGAGGTTCTTCGGCAAGGTTCTTTCCTAGTTTAACTGAGGATCTCGTGTCAGTTAAAGTTAATTTACAAAGCCGGATGAGTTTTGCGGGGATACCAAATTCAGACATGGCTTGGAATACCCTTGAACGCAGCGGGCTGTAGAAGGCTGCTTTATAATCGACAAAAAGGTGGTAGGTGTCGATCTGCATCTCTTGGGTCTTCTCCAGGATTTGCCGCAGGGTAAATATCTGGTCAATGGTGGACTTGCCAGGTCTCAATCCGCATTGGTATGGTCCAATTATCTCGTTGACCATAGGCATTAGTCGTTCGCACAATACCATCTTCTGGGATTGTGTCTGTGGTATCTTCGTCGTCTTCGTTGCTATTGGATACCAACAGTTTTGAAAAATGTTCTTTCCATATCCTGAGCACACTATCTGTATCAGTTACCAAATTACCGTGCTGGTCTCTACAGGAGGATGTGCCTGTACCAAACCCATCAGTTTGATGCTTGACTCTTTGGTAGAATTTCGGACTTCATTCTGGCTCCTGTACATCTCGATTTTTTCACACTCCCGCTTTTCCATCTCCCACTCTCCTCCTGCGGAAAAGACGTTTCTCCTCTCTCCTTTTCTCCCGATATCTGCTCGTGCGTTGCTACGGATTGTAAAGTAGCCCTATATGCCGCATTTTTTCTCCTCGGTAGCACCACGACACTCCTGATCATACCATGGATTCCTTGGTGGAGGTCTCTGGTATCCAAGTATGGATTTTGCGGCTGTTTGCATGGAGTGGGCAATACTTTGCCATTGCGCTGATATGTTATCCGGGTGAGGAGTGCTTTGATTAGGTAATTGGGCTAGTTGAGTGGAATATGCTGTGGATATCTGTTGTGATTGCAGCTTACCGATGTCTAACTTTCGTGTTGTGTCTGTTCGTACTTTGTTTGCTACGTTAAACCGGGTGCGTATCTTTGCTGCAACAAGGTAGTGCTCCGAGTCTATGTTTGCTCATCTGAACGAACGCACATCCAACACGCTCGATGAATGTCTTCCATCTATCACAACGTGAAAAATTTGATTTCTTGTTTTCTGATCTGGAGACAGCCAGGTGCCCTTTTGGATGTCGAGATGTTTAAATCTGGTGCTGCTAACTACCATGTTGTTTGCCGCTGCGAAGTCTATCAGCCCCATACCATTGTCAGATGTTTCACTGTGGAGACTGAATTTTCCGACTGTTGGGCCAAAGATATTTTCCTTTCCAATGTTTCTTCTAAGCGCTCATCAAATATATCTTTGGTCAGTTCGTCCTTGTCTTCAGTGGGAGCATGAGCGCAAATAAAGCTGATGTTGAAGAATTTTGCTTTTATTCGAATTGTAGCAAGGCGTTCATTTACTGGTGTGAAGCTGGAGACCACGTGTTCTAACCTCCGACCAACCAGGTGTTCTAACCGCAACCAAACTCATGCTTTATGTCATGGCAGATATAATACAGTGCGTCACCTTTAGGTGTTGTTGTGACGCCTTTCCCATTCCATCGTATTTCCTGTATGGCAGTAATGTCGGCCTTGTACTTTTCAAGTACATCAGCCAATGCGTAAACTGCACCTGCTCTATAAAGAGGGCGAACATTATAGGTGCAGATTCGCAGATCATGGTCCTTAAAACGTTTGCGGGGGTCGTCAACTTTTGAGGGATTTGTCTTTCTTTTTTTTTTTGTTTTTTCATAGTAGGCTACTTTTTCCAGGGGAGGGTTACTAACCCAGGGCCCAAACCCAACCTTTTAAAGTTTTTATGGGTGAACGGGCGGCACATTTTAGCTCACTACCTTTAACGGGTGTTAAAGGCAGCTACACCAGGTGGCACCACGTGGAGGTCAGTGTCCACATGAGATAAAGGAGGGACCAAGATAAATCCTGGACTTTGCCATGTTTAAGCCGGTCAGGACCTTTCCTTGGTATCTTTCATCCCCTACGTCACACACGGTGCGCCTTAACCAACTTTAACTTAAAGCTCCTTACACCTGAGAAATTTTTGCGGATTCTGAAACAACAATATTCATAGATGAGAAAAATCAAAAAACCACAAAACTTGCCGAAGGGTTTTTTAAATAAATTGCGGTCAAAGTTAACATTTTTTTGGGTTTTTCTAGTTTTTCGAAAATGTTGTAGCAGTGTAGGGTCACATTTTTAGTTTTATTTAAAAAGCCCCTCGCGGATTTATTGTTATTTTTCTCATCTATGGAAATTGTAGTTTCAGAATCCGCAAAAACTTCCCAGGTCTAAGCTCATTCCATTTAAATTTAATTCAGGCGCACCGTGAATATCCAAGATGGACTATAGGGATAACTCCTTCCGGAACCTCTCTCACAAAGTTCAAAAATTGTAGTTGAAGTGCCGTTTAAGGACTGTTTGAGTAATATTTTGAAATGTTCTTTTAAGGTAAGTCTTGTGATTCTCAACGGTTCTTGACACAATGGCTCAAAAAAATTCTGTAGTGAACACTTAATATAGCATGTTGGCGGGATAACTATCGGAATTAATGCATTACAATTTTATTATTTACAGCATTACAATACTACCTGAGATGTGGGTCTCCAATGTACCATTATATATAACCAGTTCTTTATACACTACTCACTGCAGTTTTTACTAGTATTTGTGGTCCTTGTTATAACGCTATAATTTTATTTTTCATACTTCTCTCGATAATGCCCCGTACGTCCAAACTCGCCCATGTGGTATTCTTGCAATGTAAGAAGGATTATGTTTTTTACCATCCCCCGTAGTATGGAGGGTATACTAAGTTTGTTTTTTCGTTTGTAACGCAACCATATAAAATATATACAGTAGAATCGCGATAATTCGTACCTCGATAAATCGAAATTCTCGATAATTCGTATAAGCTGTCGGTCTGTTAAAGCCCACTTTTTCCCACCTATTTTAACCTCTCTATTGCGAACTTCCCTATAAGGAATACTTCTCTATAACTAAGAAATGTTAATGCACAAGTGGAAATTCTCACACAAAATACTCTCTCTATTACGAATTTTGAAAAACGTTATTCATTGTGTTTACGCAATAAATGTGAAACAAAACACACTTATCAACCCTCTTTTAATGGAAGTTCACACTAAAGCGGAGGGAAAAAATTCTTTTATCAACACACTTAAAATAAAAACAAGTAAAAAAGTATCAGTCAGCTTTGCTGACAGAGATATACCCTCAGCCTGTGCATATTGAAACAGTTTTTTCCCAAAAAACGTATGTATTTAGGGGGTTTTTAAAAATTTTGGATGTATGAACCAGAGATCTTCAATAAGCCACAGGCAAAAGCGAGCCACTTAGGTACAATCAAATATTTTTGGTTGTCGAGTAGTTTAATAGCGAGTGTGTTTGCCACACGAGTATTTTTACCACACAACAAAAAGCATTTGATGATTTTACGGCCGTTGCCTGAGCATTAGAGGGTGGAATGAGTGTAAAACGAATTTTGACTTGTGTGCAAAACTCACAAATGCTCTCTTGATCGTGGGTGAGTGGCACAACATACTCACGAAGAATGTGGGTGAAAAGTAGGAGAATTGTGTTTTGTGTGCCTTTGTATCTAAAATATTTTGTGCATTAGTCTCTCTGTGCGATTCTTTTCTTTGCTAAACCACGACAGATGAAAATAAAGAGAACATATTTTGTTTTTGCAGTCACGGTAACGTATATGGGTGATCTTGGATGCTTTGTATGTTGTTTTTTTTTTGTACGTGCTTTGTTTTGTTTGTAATATTGGGCGTGCTTTTGTTTATGCTTTACATCAGCGCCGACCATAGGATGGGGGATGTTACTTGTTGCTTGGGTATACTCATTATCATACAAGAGCTTGAGCCACTTGTGCCTCTCTATCTCATAATATAATCGATTGAGTGACAATTTTTGTTTGTTGTGCAATGAGTAAGAAGGTAAGGCATAAAATGTTAGCGAGTGCGCAAAACGACATAGCAAAGCACACACGAGTGTCTATGAGTATGTATTTAAAGAGAACTTGTTTTTTGGGTGGCAATCAATACGTAGGCTTGTTTTTAAGCAAATGGCTCATGAGTGGCAAATTGCATTTCTCTGGTATGAACCGACAAAAATGTTGATTAGGATTAAAGATAAAAAGTGTTGCCGAGGAGATACTTAAAGGAATGGATCGACATTGACCATTATGGAAATGTATCTCCAGGCACTACATATGGTGCCATAGGGGGTTTTTACAACCTTCGGGCGAATGGACAAATATAGTCCATATTTGAACCTGATCTATATCTAGTAGATATATTAGGATGTGTAAAGTATGGACCAATTCGGCCACACTCTTCAAGAGTTATCGTATGAACAAACTTTCCGAACATTTTTGAACTTTTGTGGGGGAGGTACCTGAAGGAGTAGACCGATATGGCTTATCTCTTAAACGTAAACTATTTTTGGACAAAATATTACTAAAGCCAAATTTTGAACCGAATCGGCAGTTCCGTTCTTGAGTTATCTTGCGCTCTAATCACCTCACACCGTGTCATAGGGGTTTTTTTGCAACTTTCAGGTTATTTCTCAGGAAGTATGGACTTGCCCCTAATGAAACTTGTACCGTCGTATGGGGGGCAGTGAATACAAGTTGCTAAAACAAAAATCAGAGCGATTCGAGAGATGGCCCTAAACTGAACTTTTCCGAAATTTTGTGTGAGAGGCACCCGAAGGAGTGGGCCGATTGAGTCTATATTGAAACATTATCTAAGACTGGTACACATTTGACGATGGGCAAAGTATGGACCTAATCGGTTACTCCCTTCAAGAGTTATCGTGCGCACAAATTTTCCGAACTTTTGTGGGAAAGGTACCGGAAGGAGTGGACCGATATAGCCCAACTATGTTTGGGCAAAATATTACGAAAGCCAACAGTTTAACCGAATCGGTTCATCCGTTCGAGAGTTATCGTGCGCACTAGCCAGCCAGACAGACAGACAAACAGACGGACGGACATTGCTCAATCGACTCCAAATTGTCTGAAACACATTTCGTCCAAACATACTTGGGGTCTAAAACCATTATTTCGATGAGGCACATTTTGCCCGTATGAAAGTGTATATACCCTCGTTAGCATAAATTCTGAGGGTATAAAAACACAAAATACTGCTTTATTCACTCACTTTACTCACTAACATAATAGGTTTAGATCCAAACATATATTTGTATGTAAACAGTCCCAAACATGTATTTGTTTGGAACCAAACATATTTTTAATGTATATTTTTCTGCGTGTTTTTTTTGCCGTTAATTTACTCAGTCTGGCTGTTTCTCTAGTCAGCTATAGCTATAGCTTTTCTGTGCTCCCTTAGCTTATCCTTGAATGTCTGTCAGGATTCCCGGTGGTAATTGAATGGTTTAACTGAATGGGTACTGTTTTTTCTTTATATTTGCTGTAGTGTTTTCTATGTGTGTCCAGTTTTTCCAGTTTATAATTTTAGCGTTGCGAAAACATTTTTTTTCATATATATTGAAAAGTATCCAATTATAATCCGATAAGGCCTTCTTATGGGATACCACAGACCTATCAATTTCGATTTGTATTCTGTCAGATACTAGAGTGAGATTAATGGTTCAAAAATTGTGAAAAATTGATGCTAAGATAGCTTTTTGGCTGTACAAAATATCCATTGCTCAAAAACTGTTTGTGTCTATTTGTGTCATCATTTGTTGCCCCTAAAATTTATTTCGCTGGATTCTATTGTGAAGGGCGTACTAGATTCGGCGTGTACTATATCAACAGTTTATTTATTTGTTTCACTTGTTTGTAAAAATGTATTTATATTTTTTATTTTCTTCCCAACAATAAGTATTAGATTTACTTATTGAAAATTTGTTTGTTTTGCAACATTGTATCCGTTGTATAAATTGCGTGGCCACCTGCATTGTTTAAATAATATTTAAGGTTTTAGTTATTAAATACAGAATTACAAGAGGAGGGAGAAGTCGTTGCTGTTTTTGCAAAATCCAATCTGAATGCAAAATTTTGTCTTAAATCAAACACAATGAAAATGAACATCTGTTTATTGAATTGAAATGTCATAATACGAGAATGTTAGTAGGTAGTATATATCGTCGTAACAATACCATCGATTTTAGTAATCTTCTAGGAATTCTGGAAGCCGTTACGTTGGGATACAATGAAGTAATTATAACAGGCGACTTTAATTCTAACATTATATTCGATCCATTTCTTAAGATTAATATGCTCTCATTGGCTTTTTAGCCAACCAATCCAACACATTCTTCGGCACCAGTCAACACACTACTTGACACATTTAACAATTAACAATTCGAATAACGTCCTTCTGTGAGATGAACTTTCTGCTTCCAGTTTTTCGAAGCATGACCTCATTTTCCTGTCCTATAATATAAACATATGGTAAAAACCAAATTTCATTCGAAAAAAAATTAAAAATTAAAATTCTACGATTTTTGGTATAGAGGTTAAATTGGCCGATGCGCACAAAAGTTATAGCGGTTTTTATTCTTTTATAATGAAAAATATTTAAAAATTTCTTATTCGTTGTATTGAGAAAATGTATGCATATATCAGTAACAGCATTTGACATCCATCCGTAGATGCACCATTATTTCTAAAATTTGTTTTATGGCCGCGGAATATCAAATAAAAAAATATATATATTGGAGCAAATCTAAATTATACTACCTAAGAGTCCGTATAAACCTCTAAAAAAATAAATTAGCAAGTAAAAAGTCGTTAAGTTCGGCCGGGCCGAGACCCTGTAAGCCATCATGAATTAGCATTATATCTTTGTTTGTTGTTTTTGTAGAGCACTTAAGCAACAGTAAACAAAGATATAACGCTAATTCCTGATGGCCCACAGGGTCTCTAACAACAATTGCATCACGCCATAAGGCGGAAGTTCGACTCACGGCGGATCTGTCCTATGGGGTTCATAATATACTCAACAAGGCCTTTCTTCCCCAAGAGGAATTTCCCGTGCCCCAGGCTTTCACCTCCATTTTGTTGCACAGTGTTATCTGATCTAATCTAAAAAAATGTGTTCAGCTAGGTGAAAGGTACCACCTACGGGGCTATATCAAAGAGTCAACCTATCATTAAATTTTTTGGCGGAAAAGTTTTATAGCTGCAGGGAACATCAAGAGTCAAATTGAGGGTAGTTTCATCAAAACAATGTAGACTCTCAAAAATGGACCCATGTTGACGAATTTTAGTGAAGAAATTTCGTGACCACTGAAAATTCCCGAAAATCGGGAGGTACAGTTATATGGGGGCTATACCAAAACATGGACCTATGTTGACGATGTTTGGTGGAGATGTTTCATGACCACTGAGAACCTCAAATGTCAAATTGCAGATATTTCGGTTACAAATTGTGGCTAAAATTCTCAAAATACCGAAAATCGGGAGGTACCGTTATATGGGAGCTATACCAAAACATGGACCTATGTTGACGATGCTTGGTGGAGATATTTCATGACCACTGAGAACCTTAAATGGCAAATTACAGCTAGTTCGGTTAAATATTTTAGCTAAAATTCTCAAAATACCGAAAATCGGGAGGTACCGTTATATGGGGGCTATACCAAAACATGGACCTATGTTGACGATGTTTCGTGGAGATGTGTCATGACCACTGAGTACCTCAAATGTCAAATTGCAGATAGTTCGGTTAAAAATTGTGGCTAAAATTCTCAAAATACCGAAAATCGGGAGGTACCGTTATATGGGGACTATACCAAAACATGGACCTATGCCCATATCCTTTGAGATATAAGTTTGTTGATCACTAGGAACCTTAAGTGCCAAATTATAGCTAATTCGGTCTGCAAATGTGGCGAAGAACGTCAAAATACCTCAAATCCGGAGGTACCGTTATATGGGGGCTATACCAAAAAGTGGACCGATATAGCCCATCTTCGAACTTGACCTGCCTATGGAAAAAATACCCTCGGTTGCAAAATTTTAGCACTCTATCTCAATTATTGCGGACGCTAGAGTGATTACAACAGACGGACAGACGGACATGGCTAGATCGTCTTAGAATTTTATCCTGATCAAGAATATATATCACGAATATTGTCAATTATTTCATATTCCATTTCAGAAAAAAAGGATACATTTTTTTTTGCGCTACATCAACCATTTTTTATATGTAGGTTAAGAAAAAAATTCCCAGTACAAATCTGGTCGCGAGCCAATTTTTGGTTGTTGCGGACAAAAGATATGGCGCTTTTATTTCGCTTTTTAAGAAAGAAAATATTATAAAAACGCTAATTATTTTAATGGGCACAATTGTTACAAAAAAGTTCTCTCGAAGTGACTTAAGCGAGTAGATTACATAATACCTGCAAAATGTTACACAGAATTCGCGGAATGTACATAAAGTTGATAAATTATTGAATATAAGTCAATTTTTTTCAAAATTAAGGCCCATTTAGTGGTCCTAAAATTACATAAACATTTGTTGTGGATCAAAACTTCACGGCGAATCAAATGAGACTACAATCATACAGATTGGTGTTATAGTTTCGATGTTACAGCCAAAATAAGCACATATTTTGGTTAAAAAATAATTTTTTGTTTGAAAAAATATTTTTTCACATGCATTATGTAGTAGAAAATGTTGTAAAAATCTATAGGAATACTTCCTTCATTTTGCTTAAATCTCCCAATAAAATAGACGGATTTTGCTTTATTGACATTCATATTAAAGCTTTCCCATTAGGGAAGGTAATTGGTTTGCGGAGGATATATCTCAAGGCTTCAGAAATGGAAAAAGAGGTCAAATAACCCATTTTAATTTATATGCATTTTAAAATACGTGTAAATCGCGTAATTATCAAAATCATTTTGTCCGCATGTGATTTTCATGTATAGCAAGACCATATCTATTAAGTTGTATATATTTGTCGAAATATAATTTGGACTCTAAGATGTAGCATCGGCTGCATCTTAGCATTAAAAAACCTGTAAAATATCGCAAATTTGCACAAAGTGCATAAAATTTTTGTCCGCATCCGATTTCAGTGTCCACCATGAAAATCTACATCGATATATATCTATTTGAAGGCGATCAATCAAGAACCGAGGATGTAGCATCCCACACTATAAATGAATGTAGCTTCCTTATCAGTGAAGTTTTCAAATCTCTGTTTCAGCTAAAACGAAGATGCTGCACAAGTTTTTTCATTGCAGTGAAAACGATCCGCAGAAAACGCGATAAAATACGCGATATTTTCAAAAACAATTTTAGGTGATTTTCCTACTTTGGAATTTCTCGTAACTCGCGTGTTAGTAGATGGATTTTCACGAGGTATGATTTATTGGATCCGGAACGTAAAAAACTAAAATGTGCAATAGAGTACGAGGAAATCGAATGACAATTGTAAAAATCAGGCCCGAAAAATATGATTTTTTGAAAAATGTTCACACAAAATTTCACCATTTGGATGCAGATTCCAATGAAGCTGTGCAGACTACATTCACAATATACGTATCAAATAACTCAGAATCGCAAGTACTACAATCCTAGATATGATTTTTTGAAAAACCTGTTTGCGGAATGAAATTAGAAGAAAATTTCAAAAAACACTGTAAATCTGGCTTCAAAATGTAAGCATCATTTAATGGTAGAAGCAGTTCAAATTTTGAAAAGTAATACATTATTGAGATGATCCTTATTTAGTTTGCTTCTACTTTTACTTTGACAGGAAAATCGAGAGAAGTGTGGTTTACTCACAAATCGAGAGAAAACAAAAAAAGACATGTTGGCTTCAGCCCATTTTTACCCATTTTTTATACCCTCAGCCTTTAGGCTATGAAGGGTATATACACTTTCATACGGGCAAAATGTGCCTCATCGAAATAATGGTTTTAGACCCCAAGTATGTTTGGACGAAATGTGTTTCAGACAATTTGGAGTCGATTGAGCAATGTCCGTCCGTCTGTCTGTCTGTCTGTCTGTCTGGCTGGCTGGAGCGCACGATAACTCTCGAAGGGATGAACCGATTCGGTTCAAATTTTGGCTTTCGTAATATTTTGTCCAAACTTAGTTTAAGTTCGAAGATGAGCTATATCGGCCCACTCCTTCCGGTACCTCCCCCACAAAAGTTCGAAAATGTTCGGAAAATTTGTACGCACGATAACTCTTAAAGGGTGTAACCGATTTGGTCCATACTTTGCCCATCGTGGAGCGTGTACCAGACTTAGATCAGGTTTTAATATGGACTCAATCGGTCCACTCCGTCGGGTACCTCCCACACAAAATTTTGGAAAAGTTCAGTGTAGGAACATCTCTCGAATCGCTTTGATTTTTGCTTTAGCAACTTGTATTCACTGCCCTCCATACGACGGTATAAGTTTCATCAGGGGCAAGTCCATACTTCCTGAGAAAATAGCCTGAAAGTTGAAAAAAACCCCAATGACACCGTGTGAGGAGGTTGGAGGGCAAAATAACTCTCGAACAGGTCTGCCGATTCGGTCCAAAGTTTGGCCTTAGTAATATTTTGTCCAAACATAGTTTAAGTTCGAAGATAAGACATATCGGTCCACTCCTTCAGGTACCTCCCCCACAAAAGTTCAAAAATGTTCGGAAATATTGTGCCTACTATAACTCTTGAAGAGAGTGGCCGAATTGGTCCATACTTTACACATCCTAATATATCTACCAGATATAGATCAGGTTCAAATATATTTGTCCACTCCATCCGGTACCTCCCACTCAAAATTTCGGATACATGTTCACTTTAAGACCTGCTTTCGAATCACTTTGATTTTTGTTGAAGCAACTTGCATTGCTGCCTCAATTGCGATGGTAAAAGTTGTTTCAGGGGCAAGTTCATACTTCTTGAGCAAACATCCCTGAAGTTCTAAAAAACCCCTATGGTACCATATGTAGTGGCTGGAGATCCATTCTTTTTAGTATCTCCTCCGCAAAACTTTTGATATTAAATCCTAATCAACATTTTTGTCAGTTCAAACGCCCAAAATTCTTAAAACTCCCTAAATACATACGTTTTTTGGAAAAAAATTGTTTCAATATACACAGGCTGAGGGTATATCTCTGTCGGCAAAGCCGACTGATACTTTTTTACTTGTTAACATAAACATAGCCACAGCTTCCACGCAAATTATCTTTTAAGGCCAATATTTTTTGCCACGTCCAAAAACATTTCATTTTATCCAAAAATATTTAATTTGTATAATATACAATCACAAGTCGCGTGTTCTAAAAGGGTAAACCTTGGCTTCAGCTATGTTAAATTTTCAAAAATATTGGTGATTAGTTCGATGTGTTACAAACAGAATGACAAACTTAATATACCCTCCATACTATGGTGGAGGGTATAAAAAACGTAAAGAATCTAGAGAACGCGTAAAAAATATGAAAGCAAAATTATAAACATTGGCTTTATAAATTGCATATAACAGCAACAACAAAAGAGAAAAAACTTATTGTTAAAATATTATTCCAAATATATGTTTTGGTTCGATTAGAAAAATTAGAAAAAAATATTTGGGAGTTCTCCAACTATTTCGCTAAAATCCCATACAATAAATAATGTATACTGCTAAAATCTCAACAAGAAATATGGTTTATCTTCGCGAGAGCTTAACTGCTTACTGTGATAATTTATAAGGATAGGAAATTAGGAGTAATATTGAAATTACAATCATTCAAAAAAATATGAAAATTAAAAAGCCTGCTATTCGCGAGTTAGTTAAAATCGTTTGATGCGCATCCGATTTTGGATACAGCGAATCAATCTCTTTCAATATCCATGCATATTTCGATGTTTTACTCAGGGGTCAATGTGTGCCGTCAGCTCCATCACACTATGCAAGGAACCATAAAGCGGGTAAAAGTCGCGCAATATATATATATACGATTTTGATGCGCATCCGATTACATTAGCGCTCATCACAAATACGTCAATATACACCTATTTCAAACAGATTCTTCAAGAACCACGGATGTGCCTCCACATTCTATTTTGCGTAAAAGACCCATATTTATCGCGCATCTCTGTAATTTATAACACGCGTTTTCACAAATATTATAATCGCGAGGGCATCTATATATGTAAAAATGGTCAAAGAAAATCGCGGCTTAGTACGCGGATATTTCAAAATATGTTTTTGCAGATTTTCAAGGCATATTCACCGTTTTAGTGGATGGATTCAAACGCGCAAGAGGTCATTAGATCCGTCGCGTAAAAAAACTAAATTCACGTAGGGTTCAAAGGAAATTGAATGACAGTTGTAAATTTTGCACGTAAAAAATAGGTTTTTTAAGAAAATTCACACGTAAAATTTTGTCCTTTCGACTCCAATAACTAGGATGATGTATGGATTATAAAAATATTTAAAAAAAACGAAATTCAGGCTTCAAAATGTCAGCATCAATTTTAGGTGAATGTGGTGAATACATCGGAAAATCATACACTAATATCATGTTGCCCATGGAGTATTCTTTGAGCCTTTCTTTGGGCATAGGTCTATAAAATATATGGTTAAGCCAAAAATCGGAAGGGAACATTAAAAACTTGTTGGCTTCAACCCATTTTCACACATTTTTCTACATTGATGCCAACACAGCTTCCACGTAAATTAATTTTAATGGGATCAAAAATAATATGGAAAGCACTTCATTTTAAAGAATTTCAGTCATACTATATAGAATATGTTAACAGTTCGCGAATTCTGAATGGGTAGAACTCGGATTCATCGATTGTAAAACATTTTTGGTTTTTACCATATACAATTTCATACGATCAAAATGTGCCTTATCGACATAATTATTTCAGACCCCAATTAGGTATGGACGAAATCTGTTTCTGACAATTGGGAATCGTTTTAGCCATGTACTTCCGTCTGGCTAGCTGGACGCACAACAACTCTCGATCGGATCAACCATTCGGTCAAAAATTTTGCCTTCGTAATATTTTGTCCAAACTTTGCTAAGTTCGAAGATAAACTATATCGGTCCACTCCTTCAGCTACCTCCCCCATACACGTTAAAAACTTTTTGCTAAAATGACTCGCACCACAACTCTGGTCCATGCTTTGCACATCGTATTATTTTTACGAGACATAGATTGTCCAAACATACTTTAAAGAATTTTACCTATGCGTTCTTAAATAAAAAAGTATTTGTGGTCTATAAATCCCACCGAAATGCTGAAATGTGGTATTAAGTCTTTGTTAGGGGTATGAAACTTTACACTTTACACTGCATATAGCCCCCATAGAACAATACCACCCGATTTCCGATAGTTTGAAGGTTGTGGCCTTAACATCACACTTAAATGACTGACATTTGGTATAAAGCCTTCGTTGGGAGTATAAAACTTTCTACCTGAAATTTGTCAGTATATGTCCACGTCTTCATATAGCCCACATAGAACGATACCTCCCGATTTTCGGTATTTTGAAGATTGGGGCTGTGGTTATACATTTCTCTATCATATTGACTTATCTGAATAGAATTTTAAACAGAAAAATTGTACATACAAACATTTTTGTACCTATTATTGAAATATTTGTTGCATAAGAAAATATTTAAAATGCATAAATTTTTTCATATGCAAAATTTCTGCATTTTACATATTTTCTTTGCATATGCAAAAATTTATGCATTCTGCATAATTATGCATATGTCATATGTTTCGATTACAATTTAATCAGAATCCAAAAATATGCCCAGTCCCAAAATTTGACATGAACCGGACCAAAAATAGGGGTTGCATAAAATTCCGCTGTCTACTGATCATCATGTAAAATTGAAAGCTTCTTTTCTGTCATAAGCTCACACCTTATTTAAAATTTCGCGCTGATCGAACTATGATTGCGACCCACAGGGCAGATACAAATTCGGATAAAAATTTTGCATTTGGTCGATTTTACCCCCTAAATATTTCAGGATCATCACCAATAAAAATAGCGATCGAAACCGCTGAAGCTAGAAAGTTGAAATTTTGGGTGTAGGTTGCTGTTGGTGTGTAGGGGTGAGATAAGGCTGCTTTTTTTGGAAATTCGACCTAGAAGTGTACGAAAAGTACTAAAAGGTACAAAATATGGTACCCTTTGTATAAGGCAAACGGTAAGAGCTACAATTCTGAAATTTGGAATGAGGGTAACTGATGGAGAGCTAGAAAGATGTACCCACGGGTTTTTGGAAATTCGAACTACAAGGGTACGAAAAGTACTAAATGGTACTAAATTTAGTACAATTTGGATTTGTGTGAACGGATAGAGCTGGAATCCTGAAATTTGAAATTAGAGTAACTTGTGGAGAGTAACAAAAAAAGGTTTTTGGAAATTCGAACTATAAGTGCACGAATAGTACTAAATGGTACTAAATTTAGTACAATTTGGATTTGTGTGAACGGATAGAGCTGGAATACAGGCATTTGGAATGAGGATCACTGATGAAGAGTAATAATGAAAGGTTTTTGGAAATTCGAACTGTAAAGGTACGAAAAGTACTAAATGGTACTGAATTTAGTACAATTTTGATTTGGGTGAACGGATTGAGCTGGAATACAGACATTTGGAATGAGGATCACTGATGAAGAGTAATAATGAAAGGTTTTTGTAAATTCGAACTATAAAGGTACGAAAAGTACTAAATGGTACTAAATTTAGTACAATTTGGGTTTGGGTGAACGGATAGAGCTGGAATACAGGCATTTGGAATGAGGATCACTGATGAAGAGTAATAATGAAAGGTTTTTGGAAATTCGAACTGTAAAGGTACGAAAAGTACTAAATGGTACTGAATTTAGTACAATTTTGATTTGGGTGAACGGATTGAGCTGGAATACAGACATTTGGAATGAGGATCACTGATGAAGAGTAATAATGAAAGGTTTTTGTAAATTCGAACTATAAAGGTACGAAAAGTACTAAATGGTACTAAATTTAGTACAATTTGGGTTTGGGTGAACGAATAGAGCTGGAATCCTGAAATTTGGAATGAAGGTCACTGATGGAAAGTAAAAAAGAAAGGTTTTTGGAAATTCGAACCATAAGTGCACGCAAAGTATTAAATTTATTTATTTACTAAATTTAGTACAATTCGGATTTGGGTGAACGGATAGAGCTGGAATCCTGAAATTTGGAATGAGGATCACTGATGAAGAGTAACAAGTAAGAAAAGCGTTAAGTTCGGTCGGGCCGAACTTTTTATACCCTCCACCACAAATTTCAGCCGTTTCGGTGGATTAATGTGGCCACTACCTTCAAAATACCGAAATTCGGAAGGTACCGTTCTATGGGGGCTATATGATGGCGTGGACCTATACCTACAAATTTCTGGGGTAAAGTTTTATACGCCTAAAGAAGACTAAATACCAAATTTCAGCCATATCGGTGTGATAATGAGGCTAAAACGTTCAAAATATCGAAAATCGGGAGATTTGTATTATGGGGGCTATATCAACACGTGGACCTATATAAACATTTTATGGTAGAAATATTTCTTAGCCTCTGGAAACACAAAATACAAAGTTGCAACCGATTCTTTGGTCAAATGGGTCTAATACATTCAAAATATATTAAAATGACACGTACTTTATAAGGGGTCTTATGTGGGGACTATACCAAAACGTGGACCTATATAACCCAACTTTGGTAAGAATGTTTTCTGGCCTCTGAAGACACAAAATACCAAATTACAACCAATTCTGTGGTCAAATGGGTCTAATACATTCAAAATATGTTAAAATGACGCGTACTTTATATGGGGCCTTATATGGGGGCTATACCAAAACGTGGACCTATATAACCCAACTTTGGTAGAAATATTTTTTGGCCTCTGGAGACACATAGTACCAAATTACAACCAATTCGGTGGTAAAATGGGCCAAATATCTTAAAAATTCCTTAAAACGACGACGCGTCACGCGTCATTTTGTATGGGGGCTATACGAAAGCGTGGACCTACATAGCCCGCTTTCAATACCAAAAGTCCTACGTAAATATAACATATTTTCCCAAAATTTCATCAACCTACGTCAATCCGTTCGGACGCTAGAGTGATTTCCACAGACGGACAGACGGACAGACAGACAGACGGACGGACATGGCTATATCGATGTAGAATTGTACGCTGATCAAGAATATATATACTTTGTGGGGTCTACAATGATTATTTCGAGTAGTTACAAACGTAGTGACAAACTTAATATACCCCCATCCTATGGTGGAGGGTATAAAAATGAAAGCTTTTTGGAATTCGAACTATAAGTGTACGAAAAGTAATAAATGGTAGTAAATTTAGTACAATTTGGGTTTGGGTGAACGGATAGAGCTGGAATCTTGAAATTTGGAATGAAGGTCACTGATGGAGAGTAAAAAAGAAAGGTTTTTGGAAATTTGAATTAAAATGATACGAAAAATACTAAATGGTACTAAATATAGTACAATTTGGGTATGGGTTAACGAATAGGGCCGGAATCCTGAAATTTGGAAAGGGGGTCACTGATGAAGAGTAAGAAAGATGTACCAAAGGTCGAAAAGTCCTAAATGGTAGTGAGTTTAGTATGATTTGGATTTGAGGAGCTGGAATCCTGAAATTTGGAATTAAGATTACTGTTGGAATATAGAATTGAGATATGGAGGTAGCTTTGGAAAATCGTACTAATGTGCACGAAGTAGTACTAAATGGTACGAAATTCGCTATAATTTGTATTTGCGTGAACAGATTATTGTTGGAGTGTAGGATTGAGGTAGTTTTGGAAATTCGTACTTATGCAAAATTTCCAAATGGAACTACATTTGCTATAGTTTGGGTTTAGGTTAACGGATAGAGCTGAGATATAAAAGTACATTTTGGAAAATCGTGTACGAAAAGTGCTAAATGGTACAAAATTTGGTACCTTTTGGTATTTGCTATATGGTATAGAATTTTGTACAATTTGTGATTTTGTAAAGGGTAGAACTGGAATTTTGAAATTCGGTATTAGATAAGCAATTGGTGTTTAGAGTGGAGGTAGGGAGGAGGTTTTGAAAATTCGTACTTATTTATACAAAAACTACTAAATAGTCCTCAAATGGGTTTCAGGAGAACTGGAAAACTGAATTGGGGTTAGGATATATGTTGAATATACGGAAGTAATTTTTGAAACGTTTACCTATGTGTAGGAAAAGTTGGGTAACATGTTGATACCAAAACCATTTTAAATAGTTAAGGTACTAAATTTGGTGTTGGGTGTAGGAACAAAGCTGGGATTATATAATTTAAAAATACGCTATTTGTACAAAAAATACGTAATTGAAAAATATTTGTTATGAAGATCGCTCTAAAGTTTGAGACAAAGTTCTGAGTTTGAAAAATTGTACTGAATATTGCCCCATTGATTTGATGTTAACGCCAAGGAGTTTCTAAATAATGTACTGAAATTAAGTAGTCAAATGTGAAGCATCTTTTCAAAAAATGTTTTTTGTTCTGACCGCTTTGGTATGTTAACTTCAAAACGTGATCCAATGCGACAATTTTGTTAACTAGAAAGTATTTACCAGTGATATTAAAAAATCCTAAATTGAAATGCCTTCAAAAATTTCCGTTATGTACTCTTGACATACCGGTGCACATTAAGTACAATTTTTTGTAAAGAAGTTTTCTAACCTTTCATGCCACAAATTCCGAATTTCGGTTGGAAGATCTGTGCAGAAGATCTTCAAAATACTCTAAATCTTCAAAATATCTCTTCTAATAAACGTGGATTGAAGTGGAGCTTTTTATACCCTCCACCATAGGATGGGGGTATATTAAGTTTGTCACTACGTTTGTAACTAATCGAAATAATCATTGTAGACCCCACAAAGTATATATATTCTTGATCAGCGTGCAATTCTACATCGATATAGCCATGTCCGTCCGTCTGTCCGTCTGTGGAAATCACTCTAGCGTCCGAACGGATTGACGTAGGTTGATGAAATTTTGGGAAAATATGTTATATTTACGTAGGACTTTTGGTATTGAAAGCGGTCTATGTAGGTCCACGCTTTCGTATAGCCCCCATACAAAATGACGCGTGGCGCGTCGTCGTTTTAAGGATTTTTAAGATATTTGGCCCATTTTACCACCGAATTGGTTGTAATTTGGTACTTTGTGTCTCCAGAGGCCAAAAAATATTCCTACCAAAGTTGGGTTATATAGGTCCACGTTTTGGTATAGCCCCCATATTAGGCCCCATATAAAGTACGCGTCATTTTAATATATTTTGAATGTATTAGACCCATTTGACCACAGAATTGGTTGTAATTTGGTATTTTGCGTGTTCAGAGGCCAGAAAACATTCCTACCAAAGTTGGGTTATATAGGTCCACGTTTTGGTATAGCCCCCATATAAGGCCCCATATAAAGTACGCGTCATTTTAATATATTTTGAATGTATTAGACCCATTTGACCACAGAATTGGTTGTAACTTTCTATTTTGTGTTTCCAGAGGCTAAGAAACATTTCTACCATAAAATGTTTATATAGGTCAACGTGTTAATATAGCCCCCATAATACAATATCTCCCGATTTTCGATATTTTTAACGTTTTAGCCTCATTATCACACCGATATGGCTGAAATTTGGTATTTAGTCTTCTTTAGGCGTATAAAACTTTCCCCCAGAAATTTTTAGGTATAGGTCCACGCCATCATATAGCCCCCATAGAACGGTACCTTCCGAATTTCGGTATTTTGAAGGTTGTGGCCACATTAATCCAACGAAATGGCTGAAATTTGTGGTGGAGGGTATAAAAAGTTCGGCCCGACCTAACTTAACGCTTTTCTTACTTGTTTAAATTAAACTTCTATATCCTCTGAGTATTCAAGGTCCAAATTTAAAGGAAATTAGACAATATACATTTGTTCTTCTTTAAAAATACACTAAGTCGAGAGGTACCGTTATATGGGGATATACGAAAACGTGGCCGAAAATTTAACGGACCTATTCGGGTTCTGGGCGAAACCCCTAGAGCTAGAACCTTGAATTGTGAATGTGCGTGATTTTTGTTGTGAAGGGGTGAGATAAAGTTTAGTGATTGGAAATTCGTACTGGAAGAGAATGCTGTGTTAGTGAAGGGGTAAAACCAGGAGTCAAATCTGAAATTTGCAATATGATACGTAGTTTTGGAAATTCGAAATAAAAAATATGGTAGCTGTGTAGGGATGCGATACGGCAATTTTTTTTTTTTTAAATTCTGACTACAATCGAAAAAATATTGGTAATAAAAATAGGTCTTAGTAGAAGAGAATCTCCAGTATTCACCATTCCCGTATTAAATATTGTTTATATATATTTCGTTTCCTTTCCGCATACGCATTTGCTAGTAAATAAATAAATAAATAAATAAATAAATAAATAAATAAATAAATAAATAAATAAATAAATAAATAAATAAATAAATAAATAAATAAATAAATAAATAAATAAATAAATAAATAAATAAATAAATAAATAAATAAATAAATAAATAAATAAATAAATAAATAAATAAATAAATAAATAAATAAATAAATAAATAAATAAATAAATAAATAAATAAATAAATAAATAAATAAATAAATAAATAAATAAATAAATAAATAAATAAATAAATAAATAAATAAATAAATAAATAAATAAATAAATAAATAAATAAATAAATAAATAAATAAATAAATAAATAAATAAATAAATAAATAAATAAATAAATAAATAAATAAATAAATAAATAAATAAATAAATAAATAAATAAATAAATAAATAAATAAATAAATAAATAAATAAATAAATAAATAAATAAATAAATAAATAAATAAATAAATAAATAAATAAATAAATAAATAAATAAATAAATAAATAAATAAATAAATAAATAAATAAATAAATAAATAAATAAATAAATAAATAAATAAATAAATAAATAAATAAATAAATAAATAAATAAATAAATAAATAAATAAATAAATAAATAAATAAATAAATAAATAAATAAATAAATAAATAAATAAATAAATAAATAAATAAATAAATAAATAAATAAATAAATAAATAAATAAATAAATAAATAAATAAATAAATAAATAAATAAATAAATAAATAAATAAATAAATAAATAAATAAATAAATAAATAAATAAATAAATAAATAAATAAATAAATAAATAAATAAATAAATAAATAAATAAATAAATAAATAAATAAATAAATAAATAAATAAATAAATAAATAAATAAATAAATAAATAAATAAATAAATAAATAAATAAATAAATAAATAAATAAATAAATAAATAAATAAATAAATAAATAAATAAATAAATAAATAAATAAATAAATAAATAAATAAATAAATAAATAAATAAATAAATAAATAAATAAATAAATAAATAAATAAAGTTACCTTTCTAAAATATGCGAGAATATGCATTTCGAAACATACGAGTAAATGTACAAAAATAATGCATGTTTATGTTTCTTTATTAACACAAACTATATAAAAGCACATTGTGAACATAATATAATCTACAATAATATTGTTCGACAATTAATCCATACTTTGCGCTGGAATATTATACATTCAATTAAGTAAGATTTATTTTAAAGGTGAATGTAAGTCTTTGCGTGATTTCTCATTACTTATAGTTCTTTACTTTTTCTTGAAATTTTTTCGTTTTATTTCGAACAAAGATGTTCTTTATAATCCATATGCTTGAGTTTTATTCATTTATCTTTATTTTTCATAATTAATAAGGAAAACAATTATTGCTATTTTCAACAATTAATGCTTAAAATGTATACCCTATAGTTGCTACAATGTAAAAAGATTGAACATGTTTTTGGTGCTTTCATTACTATTGGAGGAAAATCTAGGGTTTGGGAAATTTTTCTCGGAAGATTGCATTAATGGCCTTGAAATCCTGAAGATGACACAAGAGATCCAAATAAAGTGGGAAATGTGACAGGAGTGCAAATCTAATCTTAATTCAACTTATATATGGCCATCTTATTATGAAAGTAAGTTTTTCAAGCACCTAATAGAGGGTATGTTTGAAAATTAATAGAGTGAAGGGCTTTAGATACTTTTAAAATTTGTTATGCTGTAGGGTGTCCCAAGAGCATTATACTACTCAAAAGTGATATGTTGTTAAGCTCTCCTCCACCATTACTTTTTTCGCATAATTTTATACTCAACTCCATTGCTATAGCAACAACACATATTAAAAAAATGATATGAAACAT